>NC_060173.1:15267361-15627361 GCF_021184085.1 Oncorhynchus gorbuscha
CTCTCTCCCTGCCCCTCTCTCACTCTCTCTCTCTCTCCCCCCTCCCTCCCTCCCTCCCTCCCTCCCTCCCTCCCTCCTCTCTCTCTCTCTCTCTCTCTCTCTCTCTCTCTCTCTCTCTCTCTCTCTCTCTCCCTCCCTCCCTCCCTCCCTCCCTCCCTCCCTCCCTCCCTCCCTCTCTCTCTCTCTCTCTCTCTCTCTCTCTCTCTCTCTCTCTCTCTCTCTCTCTCTCTCTCTCTCTCCCTCCTCTCTCACTCCCTTCCTCTCTAACTGACTCCCTCTCTCACTCCCTTCTACTCTCCCTCTCTCTCTCCTCTCACTCCCTTCCTCTCTCCCTCCCTCTCTCCCTCCCTCCCTCTCTCACTCCCTTCTACTCTCAATCCCTTCTACTCTCCCTCCCTTCTACTCTCCTTCCCTTCCTCTATCCCTCCCTCCATTGCTCTCTCCCTCCCTCCCTCCCTCCCTTCCTCTCTCCCTCCCTCCCTTCCTCTCTCCCTCCCTTCCTCTCTCCCTCCTTTCCTCTCTCCTTCCCTTGCTCTCTCTCTCCCTCCCTCTCACTCTCTTCCTCTCTGAATGTCTATAAAAAATCTAATTTGTTTTATTCCTCCTGTGGTTTATTGAGGCTCCAGACTTCAGGTCGTGATGAGGTCAGATGGCCCCTTTAAGACATGATGGAGGGAGGGATGGATGGAAGTATGGAGGGAGAGACAGAGCAGGGACAGGGAAAGGAGGGAAGGAAAGGAAAGAAGGAAGAAGGAAAAGAGGAAGGTCTATGTGCGCTCTGACAGCACTTCTGAGCTGCATCTTGACCAGAGGAGGCTGTTGGGAGGAGCTATAGGAGGATAGGCTCATTGTAATGACTGGAATGGAATTAATGGAACTGAGCCAAACATGTGGTTTCCATATGTTTTATGTATTTGATACGGTTCAATTTATTACATTCATCCTATAGCTCCTCCCAAAAGCCTCCTCTGATCGTGACTGGCTGTATCGCCGCCTGGTATGGCAAGTACAGCAATCCAGGACATATACACCAGGCGGTGTCTGTGGAAAGGACAAAATATTTCATAGATTTCGTGCTCTTTTTTTAGATTCTATTCTGTATTTTCTACTTCTTTACCTTTGATATTGAATAATTGTTGAGGAAGATCTTGCAGTAAGCAATTCACTGTACTGTTAACGCCAGTTGTATCCTGTGCACATGACAAATCAACTTTGATTTGATGTACTCTCTTTGAAATGACTTTGTCACTCAAACGTATAGAAATGAGTAAGGTGGATTAGGAAGGATTTCACGCACACATCAACTGAATAGCCATTAATTCACATTCAACTTGATTTGACAAGACGTTTTTGGGAAATTATTGCCTTGATTTTTGTTTTTTTACTTATTGTTCTTGTTGGCTTATAAATAAACAAACAAAAATGTATAATTGAAAAATGTGAGCCTCATGCAAAATACAATTTTCTGTCGGATGCCAATTCAATAGACAATAAAGCTTTAAGAACTTTGAATATACTCCTAACAAACCTAAATTCCCCGTCAGCAAACAGACCAGCAGAACCCTGACTTCCTAAAGTGGTAATCTATTACTGTAAGGCTGTCATACAGACCAGCAGAACCCTGACTTCCTAAAGTGGTAATCTATTACTGTAAGGCTGTCATACAGACCAGCAAAACCCTGACTTCCTAAAGTGGTAATCTATTACTGTAAGGCTGTCATACAGACCAGCAGAACCCTGACTTCCTAAAGTGGTAATATATTACTGTAAGGCTGTCATACAGACCAGCAGAACCCTGACTTCCTAAAGTGGTAATCTATTACTGTAAGGCTGTCATACAGACCAGCAGAACCCTGACTTCCTAAAGTGGTAATCTATTACTGTAAGGCTGTCATACAGACCAGCAGAACCCTGACTTCCTAAAGTGGTAATCTATTACTGTAAGGCTGTCATACAGACCAGCAGAACCCTGACTTCCTAAAGTGGTAATCTATTACTGTAAGGCTGTCATACAGACCAGCAGAACCCTGACTTCCTAAAGTGGTAATCTATTACTGTAAGGCTGTCATACAGACCAGCAGAACCCTGACTTCCTAAAGTGGTAATCTATTACTGTAAGGCTGTCATACAGACCAGCAGAACCCTGACTTCCTAAAGTGGTAATCTATTACTGTAAGGCTGTCATACAGACCAGCAGAACCCTGACTTCCTAAAGTGGTAATCTATTACTGTAAGGCTGTCATACAGACCAGCAGAACCCTGACTTCCTAAAGTGGTAATCTATTACTGTAAGGCTGTCAGACAGACCAGCAGAACCCTGACTTCCTAAAGTGGTAATCTATTACTGTAAGGCTGTCATACAGAGCAGAGCCTTGTCCCTCAACTGACCCTTAGGCCCTATTCCCACTACGAGATATGAAGGAGAGTCTGAGGAACAGAGTAGCAAAATAAATGTATACCTTTCGTTGTGGCTGGCAACGTGACATTCTTGACCCGCAGCTCAAAGTGACCATAAATATCACAGTAACCACTAGCCAGTAAGCACAAGCTATTCAACAATGACAAAACATTTATTCTAAACCATATTACACTAGGCTATTGAATAATGCAACCAAACCATATTACACTCTTGAATAATGCAACAATTCACAAGCATGTGTGGACAGTTAAAGGAATTATTTTCTCGTCTGTAGTCTACACTTATTACATTTTAGCTTCAAGACAAAAGCACAGCGTTGCTAAAAGCATGTCTTCACCAAGTAACGTTATCCTATCAAACATGTACGATTAACCCTCTCATTTAACCCTCTCATACCAATATATCAAGTACAGTAGGCCTATCTTACAACATTGCAAATCATTACATGTGGTAAAAGAAAATTGCAACTGAAAACGTGGATATAAGTGAATTGACTGCGATGAGCTGTTTTTATATGGAAGCCCATACCCGCCACCAAATGTATTTTAATAAAATGCCTCATGATTTGTCAACCTGTACAATTAGTCTGTGCTTCAGTCTGATCAACTGTAGCCTACTGATAACAACCACAGTTGCAGGTAGCCTAGAGAAACCTATGCCCTCCGATCCCATCTGGGCCAGGGGAAATGTAATGTCACGTTTTTATAGCTTAAGCTATGTAGTTATAGCCTAAAATAGGCCCATTTATTTGTGTTCTGAGGAAATGGGAATTTGATCAAACTTGGTTTATATTCAAACTTCGGGTGGTTAGACTACCTAGGCCTTTTTAATCACAAATTATTGACTGGAATTAATCAATCAACAAAATAGATATCACATGCTGTATGAGTATCTTTTGAATTACAGATGTATAGGACTATGCGATACAGCGCTGCACACTGAGAGCTCAGGCCTGTTCCTTTTATTGGTCTGTCGCAATTGTTGTCTCTTGCCTGTGTAAAGGGTTTTCATGTTTTCATCCTCCCTGGGGCCAGGAGGTTTCCAGGAGTTTTATATTTAAACCATATGACCTGATTAGAAAAATAATGGGGTCACATCATAGTCCACATCATAGCCCACATCATAGCTCACATCATAGCCCATATCATAGCACACATTATAGCCTATATCATAGCCCACATCATAGCCCACATCATAGCCCACATCATAGCCCATATCATAGCCCACATCATAGCCCACATCATAGCCCACATCATAGCCCACATCATAGCCTATACCATAGCTCATATCATAGCCCACATCACAGCCCATATCATAGCCCACATCATAGCCCACATCATAGCCCATATCATAGCCCACATCATAGCCCACATCATAGCCCACATCATAGCCCACATCATAGCCCACATCATAGCCCACACCATAGCCCATATCATAGCACACATTATAGCCTATAGCATAGCCCACATTATAGCCTATATCATAGCCCACATCATAGCTCACATCATAGCCCACATCATAGCCCACATCATAGCCCATATCATAGCCCACATCATAGCTCACATCATAGCCCACATCATAGCTCACATCATAGCCCACATCATAGCTCACATCATAGCCCACATCATAGACCACATCATAGCTCACATCATAGCCCATATGTCATTTTATTTTATTTTTTACAGCTGATTAATTAATTTGTCATATGCTAGGGTCCGGAGTTGGTTCGTTTAGCTTACTACCAGATCAGAAAAACAATTTCTCCCCCATCACTCTGGGACTTCTGCTACCTCTGAAATCTCCACACAATATTAGAAAACATATCATATTTGAATGATTTACATTTGACGTTTTTGGTGGTGGGGATGGACTTCCATAGTTTTATGTGGTTCGGGGCAGCTGGCAGCTATTGAGTCAATTTCAGAATGTAACAGGCTGTTACTGCAATTTCAGGTAAAAACTCTATAAAACGGGCCTCAAATATTACGAAAATGTCTATACATTTCAGCTATTTCAAAAACATTGCTCTACTATTAACATATATACTGTAAGAGTGTTGGCTCAACGAGACTATTCTGTTTACACTGCCCTGCTTCAAGGGGGGTAACTGTCGGGCGAATCTCGTGCTCAACCTCGGGTGGTAGCGGTGGAGATGTAACAAGTACGCACGTTTACATTTGAGTCATCTGTGTAGCCGAAGTGTGACGAGGCTCTTACAAGAGGAATTGTTGGTTGGCTGCTGCCCTAAACAAACAAACTGTGTGTATGTCTCTGTCATATGGAGGGTGTACTCTCTACTACACGTCAGAATGGAGTGTCTCCGCATGCGTGCCTGTGTGTCAGTCAGGGTGAGAGCCAGGGAGAGGGGGGGGTGGGATGGGGTGGGGAGGGTGTACTCTCTACTACACGTCAGAATGGAGTGTCTCCGCATGCGTGCCTGTGTGTCAGTCAGGGTGAGAGCCAGGGAGAGGGGGGGTGGGATGGGGTGGGGAGGGTGTACTCTCTACTACACGTCAGAATGGAGTGTCTCCGCATGCGTGCCTGTGTGTCAGTCAGGGTGAGAGCCAGGGAGAGGGGGTGGGATGGGGTGGGGAGGGTGTACTCTCTACTACACGTCAGAATGGAGTGTCTCCGCATGCGTGCCTGTGTGTCAGTCAGGGTGAGAGCCAGGGAGAGGGGGTGGGATGGGGTGGGGAGGGTGTACTCTCTACTACACGTCAGAATGGAGTGACTCCGCATGCGTGCCTGTGTGTCAGTCAGGGTGAGAGCCAGGGAGAGGGGGGGTGGGATGGGGTGGGGAGGGTGTACTCTCTACTACACGTCAGAATGGAGTGTCTCCGCATGCGTGCCTGTGTGTCAGTCAGGGTGAGAGCCAGGGAGAGGGGGGGGTGGGATGGGGTGGGGAGGGTGTACTCTCTACTACACGTCAGAATGGAGTGTCTCCGCATGCGTGCCTGTGTGTCAGTCAGGGTGAGAGCCAGGGAGAGGGGGTGGGATGGGGTGGGGAGGGTGTACTCTCTACTACACGTCAGAATGGAGTGTCTCCGCATGCGTGCCTGTGTGTCAGTCAGGGTGAGAGCCAGGGAGAGGGGGGGGGGGTGGGATGGGGTGGGGAGGGTGTACTCTCTACTACACGTCAGAATGGAGTGTCTCCGCATGCGTGCCTGTGTGTCAGTCAGGGTGAGAGCCAGGGAGAGGGGGTGGGATGGGGTGGGGAGGGTGTATTCTCTACTACACGTCAGAATGGAGTGTCTCCGCATGCGTGCCTGTGTGTCAGTCAGGGTGAGAGCCAGGGAGAGGGGGTGGGATGGGGTGGGGAGGGTGTACTCTCTACTACACGTCAGAATGGAGTGTCTCCGCATGCGTGCCTGTGTGTCAGTCAGGGTGAGAGCCAGGGAGAGGGGGGGGGTGGGATGGGGTGGGGAGGGTGTACTCTCTACTACACGTCAGAATGGAGTGTCTCCGCATGCGTGCCTGTGTGTCAGTCAGGGTGAGAGCCAGGGAGAGGGGGGTGGGATGGGGTGGGGAGGGTGTATTCTCTACTACACGTCAGAATGGAGTGTCTCCGCATGCGTGCCTGTGTGTCAGTCAGGGTGAGAGCCAGGGAGAGGGGGGGTGGGATGGGGTGGGGAGGGTGTACTCTCTACTCCACTCTTCAACACCTCTAACCTCTGCCCTAGGAGTGAACTCCAGATGGTGAGATAGGAGTCTTGGCAGCTGGCATACCTTACAGCAGAACATCAACAACCTGTCGGTCCACCTACGCTCTGAACATTCCTTCTCCTAACCCCCGTCAACCTCATCTTCACCACTTCTTCATCTTCTCTTCCTCTCTTCCCCCTCCTCCGCCTTTCCCCCTCTGTACTCACATAAAACCTGTTTAAGCAGAGAAAGCACAAGTCACACAAACATACTAGCACATTGACATACTATACATTAGCTGACTTCTGACCCCAACGACTGGAGGTGTGATTGTGTGTCCTCTTTCTAACATGTTGTTCTCTTAGAATTATTTTCTCGGCCTCACCTGGCCACCTTAGCATCCTCATTTGATCTTTATAATTGCGCTCGTCAACTTTATTATCCAGAGACTGAACATTATCGAGTAATATACTCGGAAGCGGTGGTGGCTGGTGTGTTTATGGACATATTCAATCTCTCCCTATCTCAGTCTGCTGTCCCCACATGCTTCAAGATGGCCACCAATGTTCCTGTACCCAAGAAAGCAAAGATAACTGAACTAAATGACTATCGCCCCATAGCTCTCACTTCTGTCATTATGAAGTGCTTTGAGAGACTAGTCAAGGATCATATCACCTCTACCTTACCTGTCACCCTAGACCCACTTCAATTTGCTTACCGCCCCAATAGGTCCAGAGACAATGCAATCGGTATTGTGCTGCACCCTGTCCTATCCAATCTGGACAAGAGGAATACCTATGTAAGAATGCTGTTCATTGACTATAGCTCAGCATTCAACACCATAGTACCCTCCAAGCTCATCATTAAGCTCGAGGCCCTGGGTCTAAACCCCAGCCTGTGCAACTGGGTCCTGGACTTCCTGACGGGCCGCCCCCAGGTGGTGAAGGTAGGAAACACCACCTCCACATCGCTGATCCTCAACCACTGGGGCCCCACAAGGGTGCGTGCTCAGCCCCCTCCTGTAATCCCTGTTCACCCATGACTGCGTGGCCACGCACGCCTCCAACTCAATCATCAGGTTTGCAGACAACACAACAGTAGTAGGCTTGATTACCAACAATGACGAGACAGCCTACGAGGAGGAGGTGAGGGCTCTCGGAGTGTGGTGCCAGGAAAATAACCTTGGCACCTAAAACCCTCACAAACTTTTACAGATGCACAATTGAGAGCATCCTGTTGGGCTGTATCACCGTCTGGTACGTTAACTGCACCGCCCGTAACCGCAAGGCTCTCCAGAAGGAGGTGCGGTCTGACCAACACATCTCCGGTGGCAAACTACTTTCCCTCCAGGACAGCTACGGCATCCGATATCACAGGAGGGCCAAAAAGATCATCAAGGACAGCAACCACCCGAACACTAGTCACTTTAATAATGTTGACATATTTTGCATTACTTATCTCATATGTATATACTGTATTCTATTCTATTCTACTGTATCTTAGTCTATGCCGCTCTGACATTGCTCGTCCAAATATTTATATATTCTTAATTCCAGTCCTTTACTTAAATTTGTGTGTATTGGATATATGTTGTGAAATTGTTAGATATTACTTGTTAGGTATTACTGCACTGTTGGAGCTAGAAACACATGCATTTTCCTACACCCGCAATAACATCTGCTATACACATGTACTGTATGTGACCAATAACATTTGATTTGAAGCCTGAGGTTGAGAGGGTTGGATCAGGGGTGGGGGGAAGACACGGAAGGGTTGGGACGTAAGGGGCAGGACTGTTGGACCTGTGTGTGGCATGGTGTGCATGCATTGGTGCGTCTGCAGGTGTTGAGGAAAGTTTAGATAATACTTTCAAAGGTGTCCATTTCCTCCGTTTCATAAACTGCTCTTGACTGGCCACCGTACTCTTTACAATTGTGTTTGTTTCAAGGCTTTCAACAACAACAGAGGGTTGACCACATGTATCTTTCCATCTCCCTCCTCTCTCTCAACTTTCCCAACTCTATCTCTCTCTCTCTGTCTGTCACATTAGAGGTGACCTCTGTGACCGGGTGGTGACCACTCTGTTCCACCAGCAGCAGGGTGAATGGGGACGAGAGCAGAAACACCCTTTACATCCTGCAGGAAGTCCCTGACCCCTGACCCCTGACCCCCACGTCCTTTTATGACCCCTCCACAGCCACCCAGCTTTCCACACCTTTTCCCACACACGCAGAAGCAGACGAGTATGCTCGCTCGCGCACACACACACACAAACACTCCACCATCCTTATATACTGTATTGGCCGTAACCCAGGCCTAGTGGCCTATCAGATCGGAACTAACGGTAACCCCATACTTTCCCCATGAGCACCCAACACGATAGTCCTAGAGGGCCACTACAAAACATTTAATACCGCTTATAATGTTATCCACTTAGCCCTCCATACACCCACTTTCTGGGGCTTATGAAACGCACATCACCCCATAACTTCCCTTGTCCTGCTCTCTAGCCCTCTATCTATTATCTACATCCACCTAACATCCACAGTTACATATGACAAACAAGACAAATAGGTAGGAGAAAACAACAGCCCTCCTAGGGGATAGGATTTTGGTGGTGGGAAAGTGACAGAAGGGGGGGAAGGAAAAAGGGATTACTGCCCCCTTTGTCTACCACTAATCCCACCACCACCTCAACACCACCATCACCATCGCCTCACCGCTCACCACCAACACCAATACATTTCAATGACGGGTCCACCCCCTCCTATACCCCTCAGATATACTCAATGTGCTCCCTCCCTCCTTCCCTTCCCTTCTCAGACAGCGTGAAATCTGCCCCCTAAAAAGAGGTGGGGGCACTCGTCCGTTACTACCCCCCACTCCTCCTTCCTCCTTTCATCCATTCTCTCCATTCTCCATGGGTCCGACCTGTTCCTGGGCCCCATAAACCCTTTGTGCAGATCGATAGCCTGCGGCTGGAGGCTAGCCAGACCTGGGTTATTGAGAGTGAACCAACCACCAACCCCCCCTCTGATGACAAAATGAACCCAGGTTGCTCCGTTCCTGTTACCCAACATGCCCATGTTCATAGAACCCAAGTTCCCATACCGAACTGACTTTAGATGGCCCCTAGTATTAGTCATTGAATTATTTTACTCAAGCAGATACTGTATGTTCTGTTTAAAGTAAGCCATCTACACAAACACATCAGTATGTTCTTATGCCTTGTGACATGGCTGTGTCCGGGACTGGATGGTTGGGGGGGGGGGGTGACTTGTCCCCCGGCCACGGGTACAACAACATTGACCTGCTGACCTCTCTCACAAACTGTCCCTTACTATTTTGGAAGGAATTGATCTTCTCCCACTTCCTTTCGTCATCCCTTTCTCCATTGGCACAATCCAACATCCAGGGCCAGTTAAAATGCAGCTGTCTCTAACAGTTCAGTGTTACCCGCCGTGAGGGGAAGAGGGGGCGGGGGGGGGTTTATGGAGCTGCAGGCGAGAGGAGTGAAACAAGGGAAGTATAAGGCAATATAATTTTTTAGGGGAGAAAGGGCGTCGTTGGATCCCTAAAACAGGTGTTTTATATACCTCTATCCCTCCCTCCCTCTCTATCCCTCACTCCCTGTCTCTCTATCCCCCCCTCCCTCCTTCCCTTTCGCTCTGTCTCTCTATCCCTCCCTACCTCTCTTTCTATCCCTCCCTCCCTCTCTCTCTGTCTCTCTATCCCTCCCTCGCTCTGTCTCTATCCCTCCCTCCCTCTCTGTCTCTCTATCCCTCCCTACCTCTCTTTCTATCCCTCCCTCCCTCTCTCTCTGTCTCTCTATCCCTCCCTCGCTCTGTCTCTCTATCCCTCCCTCGCTCTGTCTCTCTATCCCTCACTCCCTACCTCTCTCTCTATCCCTCCTTTGATCTGTCTCTCTATCCCTCCCTCCCTCTCTCTCTGTCTCTCTATCCCTCCCTCGCTCTGTCTCTCTATCCCTCCTTCGCTCTGTCTCTCTATCCCTCCTTCGCTCTGTCTCTCTATCCCTCCCTCCCTCTCTCTCTGTCTCTCTATCCCTCCTTCACTCTGTCTCTTTATCCCTCACTCCCTCTCTCTCTGTCTCTCTATCCCTCCTTCGCTCTGTCTCTCTATCCCTCCCTCCCTCTCTCTCTGTCTCTCTATCCCTCCTTCGCTCTGTCTCTCTATCCCTCACTCCCTCTCTCTCTGTCTCTCTATCCCTCCTTCGCTCTGTCTCTCTATACCTCCCTCCCTCTCTCTCTGTCTCTCTATCCCTCCCTCCCTACCTCTCTCTCTATCCCTCCCTCCCTACCTCTCTCTCTATCCCTCCCTCCCTACCTCTCTCTCTATCCCTCCCTCCCTCTCTCTCCGTCTCTCTATCCCTCCCTCGCTCCCTCGCTCTGTCTCTCTATCCCTCCCTCCCTACCTCTCTCTCTATCCCTCCCTCCCTACCTCTCTCTCTATCCCTCCCTCCCTCTCGGTCTGTCTCTCTATCCCTCCCTCCCTACCTCTCTCTCTATCCCTCCCTCCCTCTCTCTCTGTCTCTCTATCCCTCCCTCCCTACCTCTCTTTCTATCCCTCCCTCTCTGTCTCTCTTTCTCTCCCTCCCTCCCTTTCTGTCTCTCTGTCTTTCCCTCCCTCCCTCCCTCCCTCCCTCCCTCCCTATCTGTGTCAAATTGGTAAAACCCTATGGATGGATTTGATCAAATTCGTATGAATAAGACATTAAAAACCCAAATAGAACTTATAAAAAGGTAATTTAAAGAAATTGTACAAGCTCTTGGTGAAAGTTGTAGCAGATCCAAGACATCACAACAGGGGCATTATAAAAAGGATAACTATGGAATTGGTTTCAAATATATATATTTTTCCTAAAGGCCATTGTCACAGCGGTGCAGTGAAGGTCACATTAATGCATGGCAGGAGTGAGAGAACAGCCCCCCACAGCAAGATAGAGCCCCACAGACCCCGCAGTGACCTCAAACGAGCACAACCAAAAAGTGGAGAGCAAAATAAATAAATAAGAGGGAGGGAGAAATTACATTTGTACTATGTCTTGCAAACAATTCAATTTTCAGGCTCAGCTTGAGGTCTGGTTGGTTCTCTCTCATTGTTTTCCTTTCTTGGAGGAAGCAGGTTTGAATGTGAAAGCTGAGGAGGCCAGCCCATCATAAAGCAACAGCAGGCTAATGTGGCAAATGCTAGGCTAATGCTAGCTCCTCTAAGGCCAGCCCACCATAAAGCAACAGCAGGCTAACATGGCTAGTGCTAGGCTAATGCTAGCTCCACTGAGGCAAGCCCACCATTCTATTTTTTATTTAACCTTTATTTAACTTGGCAAGTCAGTTAAGAACTTCTTCTTATTTTACAATGACGGCCTTCCACAAAGCAGCAACAGCAAGCTAATGTAGTTAACTTTGCTAGGCCCTTTGCTTCTTCACCTCTCCCGCCGGGAAAACAATGGAAACTCAACTCTATCCATCGCCACCATATCCAGCTAACTCCTCAGAGTCCATTTGGGGTGGGTTGAACAAAGGCTCAAGGCAATTTAACACCAATGTATTGTGAGAGGGTGGGGATGGAAGGGGTGGTGGGAAGGGGTCATGACTGTGCAGGTGGTGGTCAATTTAGCAGGGGCCGTCTGCATTCCAGGGTGAGAGAAGACATGGGGGGGGGGACAGAGTGTGTCACTGGTCAAAATCAGCACAAAGAGGGATGAAAGGTATGGTGAGAGGTAAGAGGGAGGTAAGGGTAGATGAAGGAGTGAGGGTGTTTACACAGGCATTACTTTCAGTCTCCAGGGCCAAAGGAGGGGAAGTTGGGGAGAGGGCGTAAAGAGGGCGTAAAAAGGATTGGGAAATAATATGGCCTAGGTCGGGTTTCATGGTGACCAGAACAGCAATACCCAGGGAGATTGTTTTGTGCAGCAATCCTAGAGTCTACAGCAGTGAGTTTGTTCGTCCCTTAGTTTGAGAGGTTCTCTTCGGAAACACTGACTGTAGCAAGATTTTGGACTCCACTAACTTAACTGATAAACAGTTTGATAATAGCAGATGGCATTTTAGTAGTTGAACAGAAAAACATCAGTTATAAAAGTTCAATTCAATCAAGTTTTATCCATCCAGCACATAAAAAACAAGTCAATAAAATCTTTGCTTAGAGCAACAGATGGATCAGCCCACATATTTCCTTTTACCGGATGTGATTTGATAGCGTCATCTGGAGAATATGCATTCACATGTAACTCTATTTCAATATCCCCCTGACTCGATCTATAGTGAAATGAAACGTTTCTTCACACAATACAGGCTGGGACATGTACCCTGGCATCAATAATCCCTGTCAAAAAGAGATCCCTATGAATAAACCAATGCTTCTTTTTCATGTCACTGTAACCAACATGTTATCCGAGAGAGGCCTCTTTCTGTCTGTCAGCGTTTAGCCGTAGGATGCGGCGTTTAGCCGTAGGATAGCAGTTTAACATGTCTGGATTCAGGCGGAAGAGAGAGAGAGAGAGAGAGGCGAGTGCTTGACACAATGGCGATATTGATTTCAGGATGCTTCCTGTTCTTAGCTTTCACCTCTGTGTCAATCCCATACAGAGAACCCAGAGGCCCACAGAGGAGTTGAGTCTGAAATTGAATCCTATTCCACGTACACCTTCCTAATATCGAGTTACACCCCCCTACGCTAGGCATGCTCTAGCGTTTCACAATGATGCTGGCCCATGTTGACTCCAATGCTTCCCAAAGTTGTGTCAAGCTGGCTGGATGTCCTTTGGGTGGTGGATCATTTTTGATACACACAGGAAACTGTTGAGCGTGAAAAACCCAGCAGCATTGCAGTTTTTGACACAAATTGGTACACCTGGCTCCTACTACCATACACATTTCAAAGGCACTTAAATCTGTTGGCTTGCCCATTCACCCTCTGAATGGCATACACACACAATTCATGTCTCAATTGTCACAAGGCTTAAAAATCCTTATTTAACATGTCTCCACTGATTGAAGTGGATTTAACAAGTGACATCAATAAGGGATCAAAGCTTTCACCTGGATTCACCTGGTCAGTGTATGTCATGGGAAGAGCAGGTGTTCTTAATGTTTTGTATACTCATTGGGCTCTGGTCAGTGCACTGTGTAGGAAATTGGATGCCATTTTCCATTAGGGAAAGACACAGGAATCAAAGCCTAACTTTAACATGTCAGACCATGCCCCTTCTACTTTACATTGCAAATATGTTGTTCAAAGTTTACCTGTTTTTCCCCAAGTTGTTTCTCTTCTGTAGGAGGAACAGCGTCTCGCCATCCTAACCCTAACCCCTAACCCTAACCCCTAACCCTAACCCTAACCCTAACCCTAACCCTAACCCTAACCCTAACCCCTAACCCTAACCCTAACCCCTAACCCTAACCCAAACCCAAACCCAAACCCAAACCCAAACCCAAACCCAAACCCTAACCCTAACCCTAACCCCTAACCCGAACCCTAACCCCTAACCCCTAACCCTAACCCCTAACCCCTAACCCTAACCCTAATCCTAAGTAAATATTGGATGGGTGAAATGCTGCTTTTGGAGCATAAGTCATCCATTTGAGCAGTACCCTCCATCCTCCATCCATCGCTTGGTGGACTAGAAAGTATCAAGGCTTTGGTTAAACCAAACTTTGCTTTCACAGCCTTTTCTCTACTGATCTAAAACGTTGCTTTCACAGCCTTTTCTCTACTGATCTAAAACGTTGCTTTCATAAACTAAACAAAACACGAAGTGTCAGAGCAGGAGGGGAATGAGAGTGAGAAAGAGAGAGAAAGAGAGAGATAATTAAATCATGTACCACCATGCTCATGCGTATCAGCCTGTAAGAAAAAACTGACATTTGAGGATTAAAAAAAAAATGAAATAAAGAGAGAGAGAGAGAGAGAGAGAGAGAGAGAGAGAGAGAGAGAGAGAGAGAGAGAGGGTAAAAGTATGAGAGAGGTGAGAGGGCATCTGTTCTCAGGCCCAGCTCTACAGAGAAAGTGTGAAAACATTACATTACAGACACTGAAATATTTAAAAGACTCCATCAGCCCCCAGTCCTTATCAACCTCCTCTGCTCCAGCATCCAGAGTGGCCCCACTATTCATTAATGGGAATTCATATAACTGAGGCTGCCTTTCCTCAGCTCTCGCCTTACACAGGGAATTGTACTGTGTAAGGCAGCCTTATTCATGTGAGTACATGTGAGGATATGTGGGGGTGGAAGGAGGGCTAAGGATGTTACTGTGTTGTAACATGAGTGCAGATATTCATCAGAAAAACATAGGTAAGTATCAAATCCCTGGTGTGCACACATTAAGAATTCTGATTTGATGTTTGTTTCTTTACTGTTGGCATAGCAACTACACAGTGTGGTGAGTCAAAATATTGCAGCAAAACATATTTTCCTAAGGCTCCGCTCCAAATGCGAATTAGACAGCCATCAGCCCTAAACCATCAGCCCTTGAATTATGTTTTACATTGTCACATCTGAGTGTACCTTAAATGTCCCTTGTCAAAGCGAGGGATAGTTTGCCTAATTTTGCTATTGATGTACCTAGCAAGGAAACATAGCTAGCTCTCCTGTCAGATAGCTAGCTACAGTTACCTATATCTGGCTAGCTAGTTTTATAGTTTGGTAATTTATTCCAATACATTTCATAATTACAAAAAAATATGTTTATGAAGCCAGCTAGCTACGCTTTTTAGGCTCCTCACTATAAGTCTGAGCGTCATTCCTATTTTCCAATGGTAAAATCAATGTCATCTATACATATTGTTTAGCTAACTAGAAAGCTAGTGTCGTAATTTTGTCTCAAATGCCAAAAATGCAGCCTTGTTGATTGAATTTGACACTTCGCAGCCACCGGAGTTTGAAACGTGACTACAATTTGAATTGAATTGTTCACTCGTTCCCTCTAAATAAATCAAGGGCTGAGGTGGCAACGTTTGTGAATTGGACCACCACTTAAGATGGCAGTCAAGCTGCATCCAGTTTCGACTGAGATTCCCCCGATGGAAAGTGGCTAGTGTGAGGGCTAAGGGTATAAAAAAATATTGCGTTTGGACTGCAGCCTGAGTCTGACTGCCCTAACCACTTACTTCCTGTTCCTGTTCATCACCATGCCAACGGCCTGGAGTGGGCGGACTGAAATGACAGATAGACACACAGAAAGAAAGACAGACTGACAGAGACAGACAGATTTTGACACTGAGATTGGCACCAGCATGGATTTCTATCAAAATAGCATATGAAGAGATAAAGAAAGAGAAAGATGGAGGAAAGGATAGAAAGATTGAGGGTGGGAAAGATAAATGGATTGCTGAAGACAGAGAAAATATGGGAAGACAGAAATAAATGGCACTGTAGATGGAAACAGAGAGTCATTGGAAGAAACAAGATGAGACAGAGACACACACAGAGAGAGACACACACACAGAGAGAAAGAGAGAGAGAGAGAGGCAGACAGAGAGAGACAGACAGCGAGAGACACACACAGAGAGAGAGTCAGACAGCGAGAGACACACACAGAGAGAGAGAAAGAGAGAGAGAGAGAGGCAGACAGAGACAGACAGCGAGAGACACACACACGGAGAGAGAGAGAGAGCGAGAGAGGCAGACAGCGAGAGACACACACAGGGAGAGAGGGAGGCAGACAGAGAGAGACAGACAGAGAGAGACAGACAGTGAGAGACACACACAGAGAGAGAGAGAGAGAGAGGCAGACAGAGAGAGACAGACAGAGTGTCATGTTTGTCATTTATTGTCTTGTCTTGTCCCTGTGCTTCCCATTCTATTCGTTTCCCTCTGCTGGTCTTATTTGGTTCTTTCCCTCCTTCTAGCCCTCTCTCTCCCCCTCCCTCTCTCACTCTCTCGCTCTCTCTTCTCTCTATCGTTCCGTTCCTGCTCCCAGCTGTTCCTATTCCCCTAATCATCATTTGGTCTTCCCACACCTGTTCCCGATCCTTTCCCCTGATTTGAGTCCCTATTTATTCCTTTGTGTTCCGTTCCTGTGCCGTCGGTTCCTTATATTGTATATTCCATGCTGTGATTGCGTTTCGCCCTGTCCTGTCGTGTTTTTTGCCGTGATTGTGTATCACCCTGTTCTGTCGTGTTTTGTGCCTTCATCAGACGCTGCGTGTGAGCAGGTGTCTCAGTCGACTACGGCCTGCGCCTACCCGAAGCGACCTGCAGTCTGTGGCCGCTTCTCCAGTTGTTTTCCCCTCTACAATTCTAGAGGATGTCAGTTATTCCGTTTTGAACATTATTAAACTCTGCTTCTGTTAAGTCGCTTTTGGGTCCTCTTTCACCTGCATGACAGAAGGAACCGACCAAGGAATGGACCCAGCGACTTCAGACGCTGTTTACACTGCCGTCAAGATCCAAGGAGCCATGCTCGGCAGACACGAGCAGGAATTGTCTGCTGCTCGCCAGGCCGTGGAAAACCTGGCTGCTCAGGTTTCCGACCTCTCTGGACAGTTCCAGAGTCTACGTCTCGTGCCACCTGTTACTTCCTGGCCTGCCGAGCCTCCAGAACCTAGGGTTAATAACCCACCTTGCTACTCCGGGCAGCCCACTGAGTGCCGCTCCTTTCTCACGCAGTGTGAGATTGTGTTCTCTCTCCAACCCAACACATACTCTAGAGAGAGCTCGGGTTGCTTACGTCATTTCACTCCTTACTGGCCGGGCTCGAGAATGGGGCACAGCTATCTGGGAGGCAAGGGCTGATTGCTCTAACAAATTCCAGAACTTTAAAGAGGAGATGATTCGGGTTTTTGACCGTTCAGTTTTTGGTGGGGAGGCTTCTAGGGCCCTGGCTTCCTTATGCCAAGGTGAACGGTCCATAACGGATTATTCCATTGAGTTTCGCACTCTTGCTGCCTCTAGTGAGTGGAACGAGCCGGCGCTGCTCGCTCGTTTTCTGGAGGGACTCCACGCAGTGGTTAAGGATGAGATTCTCTCCCGGGAGGTTCCTTCAGATGTGGACTCTTTGATTGCTCTCGCCATCCGCATAGAACGACGGGTAGATCTTCGTCACCGGGCTCGTGGAAGAGAGCTCGCATCAACGGTGTTTCCCTGCTCCGCATCGCAACCATCTCCCTCCTCTGGCTTTGAGACTGAGCCCATGCAGCTGGGAGGGATTCGCATCTCGACTAAGGAGAGGAACGGAGGATCACCAACCGCCTGTGCCTCTATTGCGGAGTTGCTGGACATTTTGTTAATTCATGTCCAGTAAGAGGCCAGAGCCCATCAGTAAGCGGAGGGCTACTGGTGAGCGCTACTACTCAGGTCCCTTCATCTAGATCTTGTACTACTATGTCGGTCCATCTACGCTGGACCGGTTCGGGTGCTACATGCAGTGCCTTGATTGACTCTGGGGCTGAGGGTTGTTTCATGGACGAAGCATGGGTTCGGAAACATAACATTCCTTTCAGACCGTTAGACAAGCCTACGCCCATGTTTGCCTTAGATGGTAGTCATCTTCCCAGTATTAAATTTGAGACACTACCTTTAACTCTCACAGTATCTGGTAACCACAGTGAGACTATTTCTTTTTTGATTTTCCGTTCACCGTTTACACCTGTTGTTTTGGGTCATCCCTGGCTAGTATGTCATAATCCTTCTATTAATTGGTCTAGTAATTCTATCCTATCCTGGAACGTTTCTTGTCATGTGAAGTGTTTAATGTCTGCCATCCCTCCCGTTTCTTCTCTCCCTACTTCTCAGGAGGAACCTGGCGATTTGACAGGAGTGCCGGAGGAATATCATGATCTGCGCACGGTCTTCAGTCGGTCCCGAGCCAACTCCCTTCCTCCTCACCGGTCGTATGATTGTAGTATTGATCTCCTTCCAGGGACCACGCCTCCTCGAGGTAGACTATACTCTCTGTCGGCTCCCGAACGTAAGGCTCTCGAGGATTATTTGTCTGTGTCTCTTGACGCCGGTACCATAGTGCCTTCTTCTTCTCCGGCCGGGGCGGGGTTCTTTTTGTTAAGAAGAAGGACGGTACTCTGCGCCCCTGCGTGGATTATCGAGGGCTGAATGACATAACGGTTAAGAATCGTTATCCGCTTCCCCTTATGTCATCAGCCTTCGAGATTCTGCAGGGAGCCAGGTGCTTTACTAAGTTGGACCTTCGTAACGCTTACCATCTCGTGCGCATCAGAGAGGGGGACAGTGGAAAACGAACACTCCGTTAGGGCATTTTGAGTACCGGGTTCTGCCGTTCGGTCTCGCCAATGCGCCAGCTGTTTTCAGGCATTAGTTAATGATGTTCTGAGAGACATGCTGAACATTTTTGTTTTTGTCTATCTTGACGATATCCTGATTTTTTCTCCGTCACTCGAGATTCATGTTCAGCACGTTCGACGTGTTCTACAGCGCCTTTTAGAGAATTGTCTCTACGTAAAGGCTGAGAAGTGCTCTTTTCATGTCTCCTCCGTTACTTTTCTCGGTTCCGTTATTTCCGCTGAAGGCATTCAGATGGATTCCGCTAAGGTCCAAGCTGTCAGTGATTGGCCCGTTCCAAGGTCACGTGTCGAGTTGCAGCGCTTTTTAGGTTTCGCTAATTTCTATCGGCGTTTCATTCGTAATTTCGGTCAAGTTGCTGCCCCTCTCACAGCTCTTACTTCTGTCAAGACGTGTTTTAAGTGGTCCGGTTCCGCCCAGGGAGCTTTTGATCTTCTAAAAGAACGTTTTACGTCCGCTCCTATCCTCGTTACTCCTGACGTCACTAGACAATTCATTGTCGAGGTTGGCCTTCAGAGGTAGGCGTGGGAGCCATTCTATCCCAGCGCTTCCAGTCTGACGATAAGGTTCATCCGTGCGCTTATTTTTCTCATCGCCTGTCGCCATCTGAGCGCAACTATGATGTGGGTAACCGTGAACTGCTCGCCATCCGCTTAGCCCTAGGCGAATGGCGACAGTGGTTGGAGGGGGCGACCGTTCCTTTTGTCGTTTGGACAGACCATAAGAACCTTGAGTACATCCGTTCTGCCAAACGACTTAATGCCCGTCAAGCTCGTTGGGCGTTGTTTTTCGCTCGTTTCGAGTTTGTGATTTCTTACCGTCCGGGTAGCAAGAACACCAAGCCTGATGCCTTATCCCGTCTGTTTAGTTCTTCTGTGGCTTCTACTGATCCCGAGGGGATTCTTCCTTATGGGCGTGTTGTCGGGTTGACAGTCTGGGGAATTGAAAGACAGGTTAAGCAAGCACTCACGCACACTGCGTTGCCGCGCGCTTGTCCTAGTAACCTCCTTTTCGTTCCTGTTTCCACTCGTCTGGCTGTTCTTCAGTGGGCTCACTCTGCCAAGTTAGCTGGTCATCCCGGTGTTCGAGGCACTCTTGCGTCTATTCGCCAGCGCTTTTGGTGGCCGACTCAGGAGCGTGACACGCGCCGTTTCGTGGCTGCGTGTTCAGACTGCGCGCAGAAGAAGTCTGGTAATTTTTTTCTGCTTCTGCTCCTGGTCTTGCTGGGTCTCAGTCTGTTCCCTGCCATCGCATCTCTCCTGTTCTTGTCCCTGCCCTTGCTGTGTCTCAGTCTGTCCCTAGTTCTCATTTTTTTTTTAGAGTAGTACCCTAGTTTCCCTTTTTATCGTTTTTCGTTACGGTCCTGAGGAGAGGAGTTGGGTTCTTTCTCGGGACGTGCTGGACCGTTTGATCTATGATTTCCTCCGTTGCCGCCAGTGTTCCTCCTCGAGAGCGCCAGGAGGCGCTCGGTGAGTGGGGGGGTACTGTCATGTTTGTCATTTATTGTCTTGTCTTGTCCCTGTGCTTCCCATTCTATTCGTTTCCCTCTGCTGGTCTTATTTGGTTCTTTCCCTCCTTCTAGCCCTCTCTCTCCCCCTCCCTCTCTCACTCTCTCGCTCTCTCTTCTCTCTATCGTTCCGTTCCTGCTCCCAGCTGTTCCTATTCCCCTAATCATCATTTGGTCTTCCCACACCTGTTCCCGATCCTTTCCCCTGATTTGAGTCCCTATTTATTCCTTTGTGTTCCGTTCCTGTGCCGTCGGTTCCTTATATTGTATATTCCATGCTGTGATTGCGTTTCGCCCTGTCCTGTCGTGTTTTTTGCCGTGATTGTGTATCACCCTGTTCTGTCGTGTTTTGTGCCTTCATCAGACGCTGCGTGTGAGCAGGTGTCTCAGTCGACTACGGCCTGCGCCTACCCGAAGCGACCTGCAGTCTGTGGCCGCTTCTCCAGTTGTTTTCCCCTCTACAATTCTAGAGGATGTCAGTTATTCCGTTTTGAACATTATTAAACTCTGCTTCTGTTAAGTCGCTTTTGGGTCCTCTTTCACCTGCATGACACAGAGAGAGACAGACAGTGAGAGACACACACAGAGAGAGAGAGAGAGAGAGAGAGAGAGAGAGAGAGAGAGAGAGAGAGAGAGAGAGAGAGAGAGAGAGAGAGAGAGAGGCAGACAGAGAGAGACACACAGAGAGAGAGAGAGAGAGAGAGAGAGAGACAGACAGTGAGAGACACACACAGAGAGAGAGAGAGAGAGAGAGAGAGAGGCAGACAGAGAGAGACAGACAGAGAGAGACAGACAGTGAGAGACACACACAGAGAGAGAGAGAGAGGCAGACAGAGAGAGACAGACAGAGAGAGACAGACAGTGAGAGACACACACACAGAGAGAGAGAGAGAGAGAGAGAGAGGCAGACAGAGAGAGGCAGACAGAGAGAGACAGACAGCGAGAGAGAGAGAAGTGAAAATAAAAAAGGAGTGAATGGGAGCGTTAGTTACATTAGTGACTAAGAGGCCGGTCTAACACCAGATCTGTTGAAGGGTGTGTGGGCGCTACTTCGCTGTGATGTGTTATTTATAACCCGCTTTTAAAATGGAGATGATAATGGCTATCTAAACTCTTGTTCAGCCAAGCTCTCCGCATGGAACTAATAGAGACACAGGAGGTGATTCACAATCACATCACAGTTGGAACTCACGTTTTGTCAACCACTGCTACCTCTCTTCCTCTCTCCCTGCCTCTTTCTCCACCTCACTCCAACTCTGTTTCTCTTCCCCTGCCTCTCTCCATGTAAAAAAAGAAAAAAAGGATTGTCCGAGGCAGCTCGGGGATGCTTCATAGTGACTCAGGTAGAGATGTTAATCCAAGGTGTTTGCAGGCTATTTCTTTGAGCCAAAAATAAGTTTAGTTTTGTTAATCATGGTAGATTACTAACCTTTACATTTGAGTCATTTAGCAGACGCTCTTATCCAGAGCGACTTATAGTTAGTGCATTCCAGTGGTGACCTGTCATTCAGGGCAGGTGGGGCAGAGCCGTGTTACATATCAGTTTGCAAACAATGTAAAAAATACATTTGTATGAGTTAATAAAGCCGCATACAAACACGGTCTCTTTTTTTTGCTTTATTGAGTAAGGCAGCTACAAAATGAAGGTGTTTCAGCCTAGCTCAGTGCTTTCTGTGGAGATGGGGCAAGCCAGCAGATAATACAGAGCGTTGTGCCTGATTGGCTCAGTTTTCTGTCATGAATGGCTCAGTTTTCTGTCACTCATGGGACAGTACGTCACCCCTAATTTTAAGGTTAGAGACTGACTGTATTTCCGGCGCCGACAGAGATGGCCACCTCGCTTCGCGTTCCTAGGAAACTATACAGTTTTTTTTCTTACATTGGTACCCCAGGTCATCTTAGGTTTCATTACATACAGTCGAGAAGAACTACTGAACATAAGAGCAGCGTCAACTCACCATTAGTACGACCAAGAATATGACTTTCACGAAGCGGATCCTGTGTTCTGACTTTCACCCAGGACAACGGAATGGATCCCAGCCGACGACCCCAAAAAACGACTTCCAAAAAGGGGAAAACGAAGCGTTCTTCTGGTCAGACTCCGGAGACGGGCACATCGTGCACCACTCCCTAGCATTCTCCTCGCCTATGTCCAGTCTCTTGACAACAAGGTTGATGAAATTCGAGCAAGGGTAGCATTCCAGAGAGACATCAGAGACTGTAACGTTCTTTGCTTCACGGAAACATGGCTCACTGGAGAAACGCTATCGGAGACGGTGCAGCCAGCTGGTTTCCCCACGCATCACGCCGACAGAAACAAACATCTTTCTGGTAAGAAGAAGGGCGGGGGCGTATGCTTTATGGTTAACGTGACGTGGTGTGGCCACAACAACATACAGGAACTCAAGTCCTTCTGTTCACCTGATTTAGAATTCCTCACAATCAAATGTCGACCGCATTATCTACCAAGGGAATTCTCTTCGATTATATTCACAGCCGTATATATTCCCCCCCAAGCAGACACATTGATGGCTCTGAACGAACTTTATTTGACTCTTTGCAAACTGGAATCCATATATCCGGAGGCTGCATTCATTGTAGCTGGGGATTTTAACAAGGCTAATCTGAAAACAAGACCAGGGCTGGAAAAACCTTGGATCATTGCAATTCCAACTTCCGTGACTCGTATAAGGCCCTGCCCCGCCCTCCTTTCAGAAAAGCTGACCACGACTCCATTTTGTTGATCCCTGCCTACAGACAGAAACTAAAACAAGAAGCTCCCGCGCTGAGGTCTGTTCAACGCTGGTCCGACCAATCTGATTCCACACTCCAAGTGTTATGCAGGTGAATGAGGACCCAAAAGCGACTTGGCGAAAACAGAGTCTTTAATCCAGTAAAGTAAAATACAATCAAAAAACACAACTTCCACTCGTAATGACGAGAACCGACTGGAGACTCGATCTTGAACAGCAGGTAGCCTCGGGAAGGCACTTGAACCTAGCAGACTCAGACACCTGCTCACCACGCAGCATCTGAGGGAAACACGACACGACTGGGCGATACACAAACACAGCACGGTAACCAATACATACAAGGATCCGACAGGACAGGAACGGAACACAAAGGAAGAAATAGGAACTCTAATCAGGGGAAAGGATCGGGAACAGGTGTGGGAAGACTAAATGATTGATTAGGGGAATAGGAACAGCTGGGAGCAGGAACGGAACGATAGAGAGAAGAGAGAGCGAGAGAGTGAGAGAGGGAGGGGAGAGAGAGGGATAGAAAGAGGGAACGAACCTAATAAGACCAGCAGGGGGAAACGAACAGAAGGGAAAGCATAATGACAAGACAATATATGACAAAACATGACAGTACCCCCCCACTCACCGAGCGCCTCCTGGCGCTCTCGAGGAGGAACACTGGCGGCAACGGAGGAAATCATAGATCAAACGGTCCAGCACGTCCCGAGAAAGAACCCAACTCCTCTCCTCAGGACCGTAACGAAAAAAACGATAAAAAGGGAAACTAGGGTACTACTCTAAAAAAAAAAATGAGACACGGGTAGAGAACTGAAAACTTTAGAGCAAACAGGACCAAACAGGCCAGGAGAGTAACAACTAGGGACAGACTGAGACACAGCAAGGGCAGGAACAAGAACAGGAGAGATGCGATGGCAGGGAACAGACTGAGACCCAGCAAGACCAGGAGCAGAAGCAGAAAAATACGCACAAGGGTGGATCCCATCGTCAGTATCGGAGCGCTGGGACAGAATGGCTCCCACGCCCACCCCCGACGCGTCAACCTCAACAATAAACTGTTTAGTGACGTCAGGTGCAACAAGGATAGGAGCGGAAGCAAAACGCTTCTTAAAGAGATCAGAACAACAATCATACGACCGGTGAGGAGGAAGGGAGTTGGTTCTGGACCGACTGAAGACCGTGCGCAGACCATGATATTCCTCCGGCACTCCTGTCAAATCACCAGGTTCCTCCTGAGAAGAGGGGACAGAACAAACAGGAGAAATAGCAGACATTAAACACTTCACATGACAAGAAACGCTCCAGGAAAGGACAGAACCACTAGACCAATCAAAAGAAGGATTATGACACACTAGCCAGGGATGACCCAAAACAACAGGTGTAAAAGGTGAACAAAAAATCAAAAAAGAAATTGTCTCACTATGGTTACCAGATACAGTGAGGGTTAAAGGTAGTGTTTCATATAATATACTGGGGAGAGGACTACCATCCAAGGCAAACATGACCGTGGGCTCCCTAACTGTCTGAGAGGAATGTCATGTTCCCGCGCCCAGGCTTCGTCCATAAAACAGCCCTCTGCCCCAGAGTCTATTAATGCACTGCAGGATGCTGCCGATCCGGTCCAGCGTAGATGGACCGGTAAAGTAGTACATGTACTTGACGGAGAGGACCGTCTAGTAGCGCTTATCAGTCGCCCTCCGCTTACTGATGAGCTCTGGCCTTTAACTGGACATGAAATGACAAAATGACCAGCGGAACCGCAATAGAGACAGAGGCGGTTGGTGATTCTCCGTTCCCTCTCCTTAGTCGAGATGCGAATACCCCCCAGCTGCATGGGCTCAACACCTGAGTCAGTGGGGAAAGACGGTAGTGTCGGAGAGAGGGGAGACACAATTAACGCGAGCTCTCTTCTATGAGCTCGGTGACGAAGATCTACCCGTCGTTCAATGCGAATAGCGAGTTCAATCAAAGAATCCACGCTGGATGGAACCTCCCGAGAGAGAATCTCATCCTTAACCTTAGCGTGGAGTCCCTCCAGAAAACGAGCGAGCAACGCCTGCTCGTTCCAGTTACTGGAGGCAGCAAGAGTGCGAAACTCTATTGAGTAATCCGTTATGGATCGATTACCTTGACATACCTTATTATTATATTATTATTATTATTATTATTACATAGGGAAGACAGGGACCAGGAAGCTTCTTTCCCAAAAACTGAGCGATCAAAAACCCTTATCATCTCCTCTTTAAAGTTCAGATAATTGTTAGTACACTCAGCGCTTGCCTCCCAGATAGCTGTGCCCCACTGCCGAGCCCGACCAGTAAGGAGTGATATGACGTAGGCAATCCGAGCTCTCTCTCTTGAGTATGTGTTGGGTTGGAGAGAGAACACGATATCACACTGGGTGAGAAAGGAGCGGCACTCAGTGGGCTGCCCAGAATAACAAGGTGGGTTATTAACCCTAGGTTCCGGAGGCTCGGAAGAACCGGAAGTAGCTGGTGACACGAGACGAAGACTCTGATACTGTCTTGAGAGGTCGGAGACCTGAGCGGCCAGGGTCTCAACGGCATGCCGAGCAGCAGACAATTCCTGCTCGTGTCTGCCGAGCATCGCTCCCTGGAACTCGAGAGTAGAGTAGAGAGAATCCATAGTCGCTGGGTCCATTCTTGGTCGGATCCTTCTGTTATGCAGGTGAATGAGGACCCAAAAGCGACTTGGCGAAAACAGAGTCTTTAATCCAGTAAAGTAAAATACAATCAAAAAACACAACTTCCACTCGTAATGACGAGAACCGACTGGAGACTCGATCTTGAACAGCAGGTAGCCTCGGGAAGGCACTTGAACCTAGCAGACTCAGACACCTGCTCACCACGCAGCATCTGAGGGAAACACGACACGACTGGGCGATACACAAACACAGCACGGTAACCAATACATACAAGGATCCGACAGGACAGGAACGGAACACAAAGGAAGAAATAGGAACTCTAATCAGGGGAAAGGATCGGGAACAGGTGTGGGAAGACTAAATGATTGATTAGGGGAATAGGAACAGCTGGGAGCAGGAACGGAACGATAGAGAGAAGAGAGAGCGAGAGAGTGAGAGAGGGAGGGGGAGAGAGAGGGATAGAAAGAGGGAACGAACCTAATAAGACCAGCAGGGGGAAACGAACAGAAGGGAAAGCATAATGACAAGACAATATATGACAAAACATGACACCAAGAGTGCTTCCATCACGTGGACTGGGATATGTTCTGTATTGCATCAGACAACAACATTGACGAATACGCTGATTCGGTGAGCGAGTTCATTAGAACGTGCGTTGAAGATGTCGTTCCCATAGCAACGATTAAAACATTCCCAAACCAGAAACCGTGGATTGATGGCAGCATTCGCGTGAAACTGAAAGCGCGAACCACTGCTTTTAATCAGGGCAAGGTGATTGGAAACATGACCGAATACAAACTGTGTAACTATTCAAACTATTCAAACAACTATTCAAACTATTCAACAATCAAACAGGCTAAGCGTCAGTATAGAGACAAAGTAGAATCTCAATTCAACGGCTCAGACACAAGAGGTATGTGGCAGGGTCTACAGTCAATCACGGATTACAAAAAGAAAACCAGCACCGTCACGGACCAGGATGTCTTGCTCCCAGGCAGACTAAATAACTTTTTTGCCCGCTTTGAGGACAATACAGTGCCACTGACACTGCCTGCAACTAAAACATGCGGACTCTCCTTCACTGCAGCCGACGTGAGGAAAACATTGAAACGTGTCAACCCTCGCTAGTCTGCAGGCCCAGACGGCATCCCCAGACGCGCCCTCAGAGCATGCGCAGACCAGCTGGCTGGTGTGTTTACGGACATATTCAATCAATCCCTACCCCAGTCTGTTGTTCCCACATGCTTCAAGAGGGACACCATTGTTCCTGTTCCCAAGAAAGCTAAGGTAACTGAGCTAAACGTCTACTACTAGTGCTTTGAGAGACTATTCAAGGACCATATCACCTCCACCCTACCTGACACCCTAGACCCACTCCAATTTGCTTACCGACCAAATAAGTCCACAGACGATGCAATCTCAACCACACTGCACACTGCCCTAACCCATCTGGACAAGAGGAATACCTATGTGAGAATGCTGTTCATCGACTACAGCTCGGCATTTAACACCATAGTTCCCTCCAAGCTCGTCATCAGGGTCTCGACCCCGCCCTGTGCAACTGGGTACTGGACTTCCTGACGGGCCGCCCCCAGGTGGTGAGGGTAGGCAACAACATCTCCACCCTGCTGATCCTCAACACTGGGGCCCCACAAGGGTGCATTCTGAGCCCTCTCCTGTACTCCCTGTTCACCCACGACTGCATGGCCACGCACGCCTCCAACTCAATCATCAAGTTTGCGGACGACACAACAGTGGTAGGCTTGATTACCAACAACGACGAGACGGCCTACAGGGAGGAGGTGAGGGCCCTCAGAGTGTAGTGTCAGGAAAATAACCTCACACTCAACGTCAACAAAACTAAGGAGATGATTGTGGACTTCAGGAAACAGCAGAGGGAACACCCCCCTATCCACATCGATGGAACAGTAGTGGAGAGGGTAGTACGTTTTAAGTTCCTCGGTGTACACATCACAGACAAACTGAATTGGTCCACGCACACAGACAGCATCGTGAAGAAGGCGCAGCAGCGCCTCTTCAACCTCGGGAGGCTGAAGAAATTCGGCTTGTCATCAAAAGCACTCACAAACTTCTACAGATGTACAATCGAGAGCATCCTGTCGGGCTGTATCACCGACTGGTACGGCAACTGCTCCGCAGACAACCGTAAGGCTCTCCAGAGGGTAGTGAGGTCTGCACAACGCATCACCGGGGGCAAACTACCTGCCCTCCAGGACACCTACACCACCCGATGTTAGACAGGAAGGCCATAAAGATCATCAAGGACAACAACCCCCCGAGCCACTGCCTGCTCACCCCGCTATCATCCAGAAGGCGAGGTCAGTACAGGTGCATCAAAGCTGGGACAGAGAGACTGAAAAACAGCTTCTATCTCAAGGCCATCAGACTGATAAACAGCCACCACTAACATTGAGTGGCTGCTGCCAACACACTGACTCAACTCCAGCCACTTTAATAATGGGAATTGATGGGAAATGATGTAAAATATATCACTAGCCACTTTAAACAATGCTATGTAATATAATGTTTACATACCCTACATTACATTTACATTTACATTTAAGTCATTTAGCAGACGCTCTTTATTCATCTCATAAGTATACGTATATACTGTACTCTATATCATCTACTGCATCCTTATGTAATACATGTATCACTAGCCACTTTAACTATGCCACTATGCCATTACTCATCTCATATGTATATACTGCACTCAATACCATCTACTGTATCTTGCCTATGCCGCTCTGTACCATCACTCATTCATATATCTTTATGTACATATTCTTTATCCCCTTACACTTGTGTCTATAGTAGTTATGGAATTGTTAGCTAGATTACTTGTTGGTTTTTACTGCATTGTCGGAACTAGAAGCACAAGCATTTCGCTACACTCGCACTAACATCTACTAACCATGTGTATGTGACAAATCAAATCAAATTGGATTTGATTTGACATGTTTTTGCCCCTTGGGTTCTGCCATAGAGTTGACAAGGTACAAATCTGTCGTTCTGCCCCTGAACAGGCAGTTAACCCACTGTTCCAAGGCCGTCATTGAAAATAAGAATTTGTTCTTAACTGACTTGCCTAGTTAAATAAAGGTCAAATAAATAAATATATTAGAAGTGTCCATCCAAGAAGGCTCAAGGTCGTTGTCCACAGATAGAATGACAAGTTATCACGTTATATCTACAGTAGCTTTGATTGGACTGTCAACATCTTACTTTCAAAGTCTTGGCTAGCTAGCTTAGCTTAGCTAGTCGTTATCATAAATCAAGTCGACAATCTACTGGCAAATCCTTTTTAATCCTTGTCATATGACGAGAAATAATTAAGAGAAATTATAGATAAAATGTATCGGTGCTCATTGGCCATTGGACATAAAGATTACGCAATAAGTTGGAAATCGCAAATTCAACAATGAGTCTTTTGGAAGGAATCAGTGCCTAACTGACTCAGTGCAAAGCAATCCATAACAGTAGCCTGTTATTCAATCGAGAGGCTTTTTCCGAGTTTCGACCATAAATCCAGAGAATCTCAAACTTTGTTGACAAAGTGATGACAAAACCGCCGCACCACCTTCATGTTTAAGTGAGCACATCACAAGCCAAGGTGAGTCACAAAATGTACTGTATGCTGCTGCATAAATTATGTAATAAGCAAGGGATATATGTATACTGTAACTGAGAAAGTAATACTAAGTGTATGTTGTGTAATAAGCTGTTTAGTAGCCCGTGTGCCTCACCCTAATAATTGAGTCTATTTCCACCAATGCCGTATTGTATACACATTGTTCTTGGCTTGTTTGCCTATAACCTGTTTTAGAGAAATGTAATCATTTAATACTGTAAGAGCTTTTATTGTCTGTTTATATGTAAGAATGGCCCATGTTCTGAATTCTGTCGCTGTACATTTCAAAAGTGCTAAACAAATAGTTATACTGAGTATGTGGTGGCAGGTAGCCTAGTGGTTCGAGCGATGGGCCAGTAACCGAAAGGTTGCTGGATTGAATCCCCGATCTGAGAAGGTAAACATCTGTCATTTTGCCCCTGAGCAAGGCACTTAACCCACTGTTCCGGCCGCCGAAGACGTGGATGTCGATTTTGGCAGCCCCCCGCACCTCTCTTATTATGATTTCAGTTGAATGCATTCAAATGTACAACTGACTAGGTATCCCCCTTTCCCTTATGTCCGTCGTCTCTCGCTCATTAATGTCTTAATCGAAATGACGGATTGCCTCTTATCCACTTCTCATTCCTTTATGCCATAGTTTATACATCTCAATTTTCAGGAGAAAAGACATTTGTTTAAGCAAGTCAATCATATCAGCTATGTTTTTTTAAGGCAGTAAATGAGGCTGAATGAACTGTAGCAGTGGTAAGGTGTTGGGTCTGCTGTTGGTACTCTGCTGTTGGGATTGCTTTATGTAGGCCCTTACAGTTTGTGGGCACCGTTTGTCACCGATATAGTGCAGTTAATGTATTGTTTAGTGTTGTGTTGTGGCTTTGCTGGTATGCATCCCAATTTTTTTGGTTTGCCCCACCAATATTTACATGCTAAAATCGCAACTGGTGCATTCATCTTAACCTAGCTAAGTGGTACGACCCCATATCACAGGCATAGAAGGTACATTTTTCCTCAATATCATAGCTATCAGTACTGTCAGAGCTAAAAGAGAGACCTAAGGTGGCAGAAGGGAGTGCTCGGGTTGTGTTGTAGGGTTTGAGCATAGCCTGAAGGTAGGGAGGGGCAGTTCCTCTTGCTGTTCCGTAGTTAACTATCCATGGTCTTGTAGTGGATGCAAGCTTTGACTGGAAGCCAGCTGAGTGTGCGGAAGAGCAGGGTGACATGAGAGAACTTGTGAAGGTTGATAACCAGGTGGACTGCAGCATTCTGGATAAGTTGCATGAGTTTGATGGCACAAGCGGTCAGCCCAGCCAGCAGCGAGTTGCAGTAGTCCAGTCGCGAGAAGAAGAAGTCCCTGGATTTGGACCTGCGCCGCTTCCTGTGTGAGTTAGGGTCCTACTCCTCAATGTTGTAGAGCATTAACCTGCAGGACTGGGTCAATGCTTTGATGTTTGCAGAGAACATCAGGGTATTGTCCAGGGTGATGCCAAGGTTCTTTGCACTCTGGGAGGGCAACACTGTGGAGTTCACAACCATGATGGGGAGGTCTTTGAGCGGGCAGGCCTTCCCTGAGAGGAAGAGTAGTTCCATCTTGTTGAGGTTGAGCTTGAGGTGATGGGTCAAAATCCAAGTTGGGATATCCCCCAGGCACACAGAGATGCTTGTCGCCACTTGGGTGTCAGAAGGGGGGAGGAAGAAAAGTAGTTGAGTGTCATCCACAAAGCAATGATAGGAGAGACCATGTGAGGATATGACAGAGCCGAGTGACTTGGTGTATAGGGAGAAGAGGAGAGGGCCTATAACCGAGCCCTGGGGGACACCAGTAGTGAGAGTAGGTGGTGCATACACAGATCCTCTTCACATCACCTGGTAGGAGCCATCTGCCAGGTAGAATGCAATCCATGAGTGTGCAGAGCCTGAAACGCCCAGCTCTGAGAGGATGGAAAGGAGGATCTGATGGTTCACGGTCGACGGCAGCAGATAGATCTAGGAGGATGAGAACAGAGGGGAGAGAGTCAGCTTTGGCAGTGCAAAGGGCCTCTGTGACACAGAGAAGAGCAGTCTCGGTTGAGTAACCCATCTTGAAGCCTGACTGGTTAGGATCATGAAGATCGTTCTGTGAGAGATTGAAAGGGGACAGTGCGAGTCATAGGATGTGGAAAGGGAGGAGAGTAGGGGTGAAGAGGCAGAATCAGGAGACAGGAGGGAGAAGGATTTAGCAGAATGGAGAGACGGTAGGATTGAAGAGGAGAAAGTAGTGGGAGAGAGAGAGAGAACATTGTGACATTGGACAACCATCTGGGTAGGGGCTGAGTGGTTTGTGTTGGAGGAAAGGGAGACAGAATAAGACACAAAGTAGTGATCAGAGACCTGGAGGGGTGTTGCAGTGAGATTAGCAGGCGAGCGGCCTCTAGAAACGATGAGGTCAAGCGTATTGCCTGCCTTGTGAGTTGGAAGGGATTGGGAAAGGGTAAAGTCAAAAGAGACAAGGATGGGAAAGAGAGAGTTGGAAAGAAATTTAATCGAAGCCAGATGTCGGGAGGTTGAAGTCGCTAAGTACAAAGAGCAGTGAGCCATCGTCCGGAAATTAGCTTATCAAGGTGTCAAGCATATTGAAGAACTCTCCAAGAGCACCTGGTCAGCGATAGATGACAATAATGTTACATTTGTTGTTAACTTTTTTTAGATAATTGATGGTAAAAAAAATGATAATTCAAATTTTTTTATTTTATTTCACGAAATAATCAAATTGTTTGACAACACTGTTTGTAAGCTTATAAATGATATCAAACTAAACCATTGATATTTTCCAGTGATGAAGACATGGATGTCTCATGTTATGGTGGGGTATGCAAAATGGGTCAACTTTGAGCACATTTATCTCCTGAATGTTTTAGCATTCAGGTCCTGTTTTGTTGAAATCAAAAGGGATGCTATCAAAAATGGATTGAATTCAAATGGAATTACCAGTAAGTGAAAATAGACTCAAATTGTGAGTCAACAATATTTTGCTAAAGCTGTCAAGCACCGACAATTACAGTCAACAGGGCTCTTCTGACACAAAATGTCTGCTGTGCTGTGAAAAGTGAGTGGGCTGTAATATAGAAAGCAGAGTACTCCACAACCACAAGTCCGAACCAGTGACCATGGAGAGCAACAACCAACAAAAGACTGAGTTCTTGTTCTTTCTGACCTCATTCCCACATAGAACTCTAGAGACATTGCATCCCAGCACTCCACAGTTCCAGTAGGTGGGGTCAGGGGTCAGTCAACAGAACAAGTGATGGTTTTAACAGTGTACATTAATGAAACACACACACACTCATTGCTTTGACAGAGTATTGACAGTGTTCCTATCATTGATACAACTCTTACATTGAGCTTCTTTAGGTAATAATAATTTCCTGGACAACACCCTGTCGTTCTCAACTAACATCAAGGCGGTGGCCCGTTCCTGTAGGTTCATGCTCTACAACATCCGCAGAGTACGACCTTGCCTCACACAGGAAGCGGCGCAGGTCCTAATCCAGGCACTTGTCATCTCCCGTCTGGATTACTGCAACTCGCTGTTGGCTGGGCTCCCTGCCTGTGCCATTAAACCCCTACAACTCATCCAGAACGCCGCAGCCCGTCTAGTGTTCAACCTTCCCAAGTTCTCTCACGTCACCCCGCTCCTCCGCTCTCTCCACTGGCTTCCAGTTGAAGCTCGCATCCGCTACAAGACCATGGTGCTTGCCTACGGAGCTGTGAGGGGAACGGCACCTCAGTACCTCCAGGCTCTGATCAGGCCCTACACCCAAATAAGGGCACTGCGTTCATCCACCTCTGGCCTGCTCGTCTCCCTACCACTGAGGAAGTACAGTTCCCGCTCAGCCCAGTCAAAACTGTTCGCTGCTCTGGCTCCCCAATGGTGGAACAAACTCCCTCACGACGCCAGGACAGCGGAGTCAATCACCACCTTCCGGAGACACCTGAAACCCCACCTCTTTAAGGAATACTTAGGATAGGATAAAGTAATCCTTCTCACCCCCCTCCCCCCTTAAAATATTTAGATGCACTATTGTAAAGTGGCTGTTCCACTGGATGTCATAAGGTGAATGCACCAATTTGTAAGTCGCTCTGGATAAGAGCGTCTGCTAAATGACTTAAATGATGTAAATGTAATGTAAATGTAATAAAGAGATAGAGAAACAGACTGACATTTCCCTTGTTGCCACAAGAAAAGGGCAACCAGTATATTTATCTGTTTATATAGTTTCCCTTTCATACTTCAACTATTGGCACGTTGTTACAACACTGTACATAGCCGATAATAAAATTCAAACTGTCTATATTATTTTAAAATGTGCAATGTTTACTGTTAATTTCCCTTGTTTATTTCCTTTTTGTTTATTGTCTATTTCACTTGGTTTGGCAATGTAAACATATGTTTCCCACACCAATAAAGCTTTTGAATTGACTTGAATTGAGAGAGAGAATGATAGAGTGAGAGACAGACAGACAGAGAGAGAGAGGAGAGACAATGAAATAATGACATACTAGACAGAGAGATAGAGGGGGAGAGAGAGTTAGAGAGGCATACACAGCCAGAGAGATAGAGGGGGAGAGAGAGCTTGAAAGGCATACACAGACAGAGAGATAGAGGGGGAGAGAGAGTTAGAGAGGCATACACAGACAGAGAGCAAGCCAGGCACAGAGTACAGGAGGTAAAGAGATGATTAGTTCTGGTGGCGGTAGTGAGTTCTAGCTAGCGGAAGCTCTCTCTCTCCATGTGGGTGATTCTGGAAAGAGAAGGGGAGGAGATGCAGAGAGAAAGGGCACTGATAGCTTTGTATGATAGCAGCCCTCTCAGTACCTATAAAACAGTTTGTTCACTCCACAGCCACAACACTCTATGTCTGGTTAGGACATGATGAAAGAGCTGAGAGGTGGAAAACAAGTCCCGATAGACCAGGTTCTACTGTCATATTGATTATCTTAGCAGTCCTCCTCCTGTCTGTCATCACCTCTCTGTCTGAAGGTTTGATTTCGTCTGGTTGTTGCTGGTTGACTAAATGAATACGAAAATGTATGCCACATGATTGTAAGTTGCTTTGGAAAAAAGTGTCTGCTAAATGGCATATATAATGGAATGAATGAATGAATGAATGCACGCCCACTTGCGGTGCAGATTAAAGGGAAAAATAAAAACCTGTGTGAGCCTTTTAATTAGCAGTCTGGCTGTTGCTCAATTAGGAAACATTTACAGCTGTGCCAAGACACACCACCACCCCTCACATACCCACACACGCACACACACACACACACACACACACACACACACACACACACACACACACACACACACACACACACACACACACACACACACACACACACACACACACACACACACACACACACACACACACACACACACACACACACACACACACACACTCGCACTCACACACACACTTAAATTACTGCCATGTTCGCAGATGTGCTAGTGTGTGCCACCCCGCCACCCCTTCCCTCACCCATTTCATATCACCACCACCTCATTATACGATAACAAGCCCTGGAGTGGGGCCAGGACACTATTAGAAGAGGGGGTGAGGGATGTGTGTGTGTGTGTGTGTGTGTGTGTGTGTGTGTGTGTGTGTGTGTGTGTGTGTGTGTGTGTGTGTGTGTGTGTGTGTGTGTGTGTGTGTGTGTGTGTGTGTGTGTGTGTGTGTGTGTGTGTGTGTGTGTGTGTGTGTGTGTGTGTGTGTGTGTGTGTGTGTGTGTGGAATCCTGAGACAGGAAGTTGACAGCCGACCCATCTGTTGTGCACACAAGGGGAGTGAGGGGGGGAGAGAGAGAAAATGAGAGAGAGAGGAAGGGGGCAGTGGACAGGAGAGCATGGTAAGGGCAGTATGTGTGTCCGTGCATGTGTTAGTATATATGTGGAAGCAACCGATGAGAAACATGATCTGCACTAGAACACTAGAACAGTAAATTGCTGGAGTGGCAGAGCGGGGACAGGGGCGAGGGGCAAAGGGTGTGTGGGGAGATGTCAGTGTACTATCACTGGAGGGTGACAGGGACAGGAACCGTTAGGGCAGGATTAGCACTGGGGGCCAAGTTTAGCCACAGCCTGCTAGCTTTATTTTCACTGCTCAAAGAGCCTTTAAAACGGGGACCGAGGCCAGTGTGAAGTGGGGCAGCTATGGCTGGAAGCATCCATGTCTGGATCCGGAATGTTGAGGTGTCAAAGAACCTGGCTGTCAGATATTCTATTTCATCTAATCTCATCCCACAAAGGAACTGGAGGGCCATGACCAGATCCAGAACTAGAGGCCCCGTGCAGTATGTGTCTGTCCACAGTCCCTTTCTTATGGGTGGTTGACCTTCAAATAGATTCAGGTTTTATAAGTTCTATGTACGGGATATGCATGGTATACATTGTATACATGGTATACACTGTCCAACGAAATGCTTACTTGCAGTTTCCATCTCGACAATGCAGCAACAATAAGAAATAATTCAATATTAGAATATGAACATAAAGTAAATGTCTCAATAGAAGAGAATAATACATGTTAGCATAAATATAAAACATGAAGGCACAATTTATAGTCCAATATTTACACGTGATTGGGGGAAGGGGCAAGTTCAGAAACTGAGCGGTGTAATAAGAGTCTGGCAGCAGAAGTTGTGATGTGTGTGTAGCATGAATGTACACTGAGTGTACAAAACATTAAGAACACCTTCGTAATATTGAGTTGCACCCCCCTCCCCCTTTTGCCATCAGAACAGATTCAATTCATCGGGGCATGGAGTCTACAAGGAGTCAAAAGGGTTCCACAGAGATACTGGCCCATGTTGACTACAACGCTTCTCACAGTTGTGTCAACTTGGATGGATGTTTGTTGGGTGGTGGACTATTCTTGATAGACACGGGAAACTGTTGAGCGTAAGAAAAACAAGACAGCAGCCTTGCAGTTCTCGACACAAACCAGTGCGCCTGGCACCTACTACCATACCCCGTTCAAAGGGACTTTCATCTTTTGTCTTGCCCATTCACCCTCTGAATAGCACACATACAGTTGAAGCCAGAAGTTTACATGCACCTTAGCCAACTACATTTAAACTCAGTTTTTCACAATTCCTAACATTTGATCCTAGTAGAAATTCCCTGTCTTAGGTTAGTTAGGATCACCACTTTATTTTAAGAATGTGAAATGTCAGAATAATAGCAGAGAGAATTATTTACTTCAGCTTTTATTTCTTTCATCACATTCTCATTGGGTCAGAAGTTTACATTCACTCAATTAGTATTTGGTAGCATTGCCTTTAAATTGTTTAACTTGGGTCAAACGTTTCGGGTAGCCTTCCACAAGCTTCCCTCAATAAGTTGGGTCAATTTTGGCCCATTCCTCTTGAAAGAGCTGGTGTAACTGAGTCAGGTTTGTAGGCCTCCTTGCTCACAAACACTTTTTCAGTTCTGCCCACAAAATGTTCAATGGGATTGAGGTCAGGGCTTTGTGATGGCCACTCCAATACCTTCACTTTGTTGTCCATAAGCCATTTTGCCACAACTTCGGAAGTATGCTTGTGGACATTGTCCATTTGGAAGACCCATTTGCGACCAAGCTTTAACTTCCTGACTGATGTCTTGAGATGTTGCTTCAATAGATCCACATAATTTCCCTGCCTCATTATGCCATCTATTTTGTGAAGTGCACCAGTCCATCCTGCAGCAAAGCACCCCCACAACATGATGCTGCCACCCCTGTGCTTCACGGTTGGGATGGTGTTCTTCGGCTTGCAAGCTTCCCCCTTTTTCCTCCAAACATAACGATGGTCATTATGGCCAAACAGTTCTATTTTTATTTCATCAAAACAGAAGACATTTCTCCAAAAAGTACAATCTTTTTCCCCATGTTCAGTTGCAAACCGTAGTCTGGCTTTTTATGGCGGTTTTGGAGCAGTGGCTTCTTCCTTGATGAGTGGCCTTTCAGGTTATGTCGATATTGGACTCGTTTTACTGTGGATATAGATACTTATATACTGGTTTCCACCACTATCTTCACAGTTTCTTCACTTTGTCATTATGAGGTATTGTGTGTAGAAGAAAAAAAGAGTGAGAAAAACAATCTATTTAATCCATTTTGAATTCATGCTGTAACACAACAAAATGTGGAATAAGTCAAAATGAATACATTCTTAAGGCACTGTCCTTAACTACCAACCACCCTCATCCTGCAACCTCACCCCCTCCAGAGCCCTGTATGGCTTGTCATGTCACAACAGAGGTGCCGTCTGTGAGAGCAAGGGTGAAGGGTCAGGTTGCCAGTTCCCATCCCCATTCGCATACCCTTCTATATATAGAGAGGTAGTTTCCTGTGCCCTGTAATGCGGGGCATTAAAACAGTAAAGGCCAGAGGACAGGAAGAGCCAGCATGAGGCCCAGAGAGCCTGGCGTACTACACATTCCCCCTAGCTGTCAATCATCAGACCAACCCATCATGACATCAGAGTGATACTAACTATAGTATAGTCACTCTAGTATTGTGTCACCACTATATTCTCTCTGGTACGCTGTTGGAACCACTATTATTGAGAAATTATTTGAATGTGCTTAGTTTGTGATGGTGTGGAGTAAAAACATTTGTGTAAAGCTCTTTAATATTCTTAAACCATTATGTTTTTGTAGTTTCACATTTTAGTGATCTTGGAAATGCATTGTTTGAAGATTCAGATCATAGCACATGGAAATCCTAGGTCCACCAACTTAAAATAATTGTCTAATCTACAGAGTTATATAGTTGATCTGGCTAAACTCAACGGTTTACCATGGAGTTGAACGCCGACTAGCATGGACGGACTGGAGCTCTGACTGATTTCAACAAAAAAAGAACATTGTTCTGTGTAATTGCGGGATATTCTTTGGGTGATGAAACAAGTAGTTGTTTATAAAAAGATGATTTTATGTGATGTCAGAGCGCCAGTCCGCCCACACAGGTTGCCGCTCAACTCCATCATAAATCGTGGAGTTGATTTGAATTAGCTACCTATAGTTATGCATAGAGAGTCCTGCTTCCTCTCCACATCACAGCATTAACACACTCCAGTATCCTATATCTGATAAATCAAATCAAATGCATTTGTCACATACACATGTTAATGCAAGTGTTGTGAAATGCTTGTGCTTCTAGTTCCAAGCATTCAGTAATAACCAACGAGTAATCTGACCTAACAATTTCACAGCAACTACAAGTGTAAAGGAATTAATATGAATATGTACATAAAAATACATAAATGAGTGGATGGTATAGAGTACAGTAACAGCATTATATAAAGTGACATTGTTTAAAGCAAGATGATGGCAAGATGGATGGTATAGAGTACAGTATATACATCTGAGATGAGTAATGTAGGGTAAGTAAACATTATATAATATAAAGTGGCTAGTGATAAATTGATTACATACATTTTTCCATTATTAAAGTGGCTGGAGTTGAGTCAGTATGCTGGTAGCAGCCACTCAATGTTAGTGATGGCTGTTTAACAGTCTGATGGCCTTGAGATAGAAACTGTTTTTCAGGGTGAACAGGCAGTGACTCGGGTGGTTGTTGTCCCTGATGATATTTTTGGCCTTCCTGTGACATCGGGTGGTGTAGGTGTCCTGGAGGGCAGGTAGTTTTCCCCCGGTGATGTGTTGTGCAGACCTCACTACCTGCTGCTGTGCCTTCTTCACCACGCTGTCTGTGTGGGTGGACCATTTCAGTTTGTCTGTGATGTGTACGCCGAGGAACTTAAAACTCTCCACCCTCTCCACTACTGTCCCGTCAATGTAGATAGGGGGCTGCTCCCTCAAGTCCATGATCATGAGGTTATTTTCCTGACACCACACCTCGAGGGCCCTCACCTTCTCCCTGTTGGCCGTCTCGTCGTTGTTGGTAATCAAGTCTACCACTGTAGTGTTGTCTGCAAACTTGATGATTGAGTTGGAGGCGTGCTTGGCCACGCAGTCGTGGATGAACAGGGAGTACAGGAGAGGGCTGAGAACGCACCCTTGTAGGGACCCAGTTTTAAGGATCAGCGGGGTGGAGATGTTGTTACCTACCCTCACCACCTGGGGGCGGCCAGTCAGGAAGTCCAGGACCCAGTTGCACTGGGCGGGGTCGAGACCCAGGGTCTCGAGCTTAATGGCGAGTTTGTAGGGTACTATGGTGTTAAATGCTGAGTTGTAATCAATGAACACCATTCTTACATAGGTATTCCTCTTGTCCAGATGGGTTAGGGCAGTGTGCAGTGTGATGGCGTCATCTGTGGACCTATTGGGGCGGTAAGCAAATTGGAGTGGGTCTATGGTGTCAGGTAGGGTGGAGGTCATATGGTCCTTGACTAGTCTCTCAAAGCACTTCATGATGACGGAAGTGAGTGCTACATTTAGATCGGAAGAAGGTGCTACAATTAGTCATTTAGCTCAGTTACCTTAGCTTTCTTGGGAACAGGAACAATGGTGGCCCTCTTGAAGCATGTGGGGACAGCAGACTGGGATAAGGATTGATTGAATATGTCTGTAAACATACCAGCCAGCTGGTCTGCGCATGCCCTGAGGACGCGGCCGGGGATGCCTTCTGGGCCTGAAGCCTTGCAAGGGTTAACGCGTTTAAATGTTTTACTCACGTTGGCTGGGGCTGGTTTTTCTTTTGTAGTCCGTGATTGACTGTAGACACTGCCACATACTTCTCGTGTCTGAGCCGTTGAATTGCGACTCCACTTTGTCTCTGTACTGACACTTAGCTTGTTTGATTGCCTTGCGGAAGGAATAGCTACACTGTCTGTATTCGGTCATGTTTCCGGTCACCTTGCCCTGATTAAAAGCAGTGGTTCGCAAGTTCAGTATTGCACAAATGCTGCCATCAATCCATGGTATCTGGTTGGGGAATGTTTTAATAGATGCTGTGGGTACAACATCCCAGATGCACTTGCTAATAAACTAGCACACCGAATCAGCTTATTCGTCAATGTTGTTGCTCGCCACAATGCGGAACATATCCCAGTCCACGTCATCGAAGCAATCTTGAAGCGTGGAATCCGATTGCTCGGACCAGCGTTGAACAGACCTGAGCGCGGGAGCTTCCTGTTTTAGTTTCTGTCTATAGGCTGGAAGCAACAAAACAGAGTCGGGGTCAGCTTTTCCGAAGGGGGGGGGGGGGGGCCTTAAATGCGTTGTGGAAGTTAGAATAACAGTGGTCTCGGGTTTTGCCAGCCCTGGTAGCACAATTGATATGCTGATAGAATTTGCGATGCCTTGTTTTCAGATTAACCTGGGTGTGTGTATGTGTGTGGCTATCCGTGCGTGCGTGCGTGATACAGTCACTCCACCGACATGTCATGATTTGAAGATGTGAACTGCAGTTGGTGTTGCGTGAGAATATTATCTCCTGCTTAGCTGTGAGGATCGTCTCTATGCTCTCCAGGTCTTGACAGGTACGCACCACACCACACCATCCAATGCCAGGTAACATTATGTTTAGGGACTTTGTTCCCTTTGATGGGCTGCTTTGCTCAAAGGCCATCGCCTTCAGGAAGTGCCTCAGGGAATGTATGTGTGTGTGTACCCAAAAGCCCTAACCTGGGAATACCTGGAAACACCAGTTGTTCAGTGAGTCAGTCAATCATTCAGTCAGTCAGTGTGACCGGAATCACTGTGTGTACTTCTATGTACATGTTCAGTCACATTTTGGACGTTAACCAAAAGAGCATAACGTGGCAGACAGAGACATGTCAGACAACTCTGGGGGTGTGACAATGTGTTAATTGCTATTTGTATTGGACAACTGCTGCATTTCAGGGACTAGCTGTCCCAACCTTTGTGGTTAAAGGACAGCCATATGTTTGTGAATGGCTCCTTCTTAGTCATCTGGCTGATAATTGTCATGAAAATACACACACACACACACACAGTATGTCAGATGGTTAAAGTGGAACTGGTCTAACCGAGGAAGTATACTTATGTAAATATGTCACTGTGTGACCTGACCACTGTTTGAACACTGTGTGAAAAACTACTACAAACTGTCGAGAAATTAAGAAAGACATTGTTAGAAGGAAGTAGAGAAAATAGTAATTTATTAATAACTTATAATTTCTTTACATTCGTAAGACAGGAGTGTGGACTTGAGGAGTGGTGAGGGTTGAAACCAAGATGGCTTCTCCCACCGACAGTTCTTCTCTCAGGAATGAGAGAAAGCCAAATCCACCCATAATTTTGATTATTTTCTAAAACAACAAAAAACTGCATTTCACAGAATTTCCCTGAAGAGGCAAGGCCTCCTTTTTTGTTAACATCTCCCAGACTTTGTAAGCCTTGAACACAGATAAGCATTCATTTGCATTAACCCTAATTGTTCCTCACTAAACACCAACAGAAAGTAGCCATCTTAAATTGGCTTCATTAAAGGTATTTCCACCAAACTTAACAAATTACAACTCACGTTTCTTAACATAGGCATGCACTGACAGTTTCAGTGATTTGTTGTAGAATTATTTTTGCAATGGTTCAATTTGGGTAGAATTGTGATAGAAGGTGAAAGCATAGCTCGGGGAAAGCCCTTTGAGGGTTAATGCACAATAACACATCTATGTACAGAACTAAGGCATACAACCTGACTGATTTGTGTGAGGGTGGGGGCAAAAAACGCCTGTCGGCTGAAATTACATTTAAAGCAAATATGATATATATTACACATATACACAATTTTACGATTCTTGGAAAACCTCCTAAATTTTTTGGCATAATAAACTTAGATACTGATCAATATACAGTTGGTTGGCTTACATGAAATAAGATTTAAAAAATAATAATCAGTACCCACTTGTTGCAAAGGGTATATACTAGACAAGAACAAGACTTTACTGTATTGTCTTTTATATTAAGATATATACACTTGTATAAATGATTAAAATGACTCCACACATGTAAAATCGAGTTCAATACACTGTGCCGTCTAACCCTGGGATGTTTCAACCCCAAACAGGCAAGTCTTCGCAGAAGACAAGTAATATGCACCCCAAAAAAATTATGAAGGTGCAAGTACTAGCCCAAAAAACAAAAAAGTATTTAGAATCATATATATGTTCAGATAGAACAATCATGTCTCTTTGGCACACCAGCCTTTCGTCGTGAAGCTAAACGTACACATGACCATCAGATCACTTAACGTCTCTTTCAAAGCATTGACATCATTTTTTTTAGGCAAAAACCTCATTGAGTCCAATAGCAATATATGGTTCTAGAAAGTTCATGTGCTTTGTCTTTCTTTCGCTTCCCCCTCTTCTCTCTCTTTCTTTATTTGTCCCCATTTTTGCAGCAGCTGTTTGTGAGCCCTCGGGCAGATCGACCACGTGCCCCCTTCAGAGTCCATGCTTGGCAGCTGTCACCTCAAGCCAACTGTGTCAACAACGGCATGATGTCACCGTGTCACAACAGGTGATAGAAATAAAGTAGAGAAACATTTCAGCGTTTCATGAGGTTTCATTACACCTCTGAGCCAGCAAGGGGGTGATGGTGGCGCTGCCTCACGTGGACTCCAGGGGGTCCAGCTGGAAGACGTTGTGGTTGGTGGGGGTGGTGAAGTACAGAGGTTGTGTGGGGGTCACCACCCGGTTATCACAGGGGCTCTTCAGGCCCAGGGTGCGCTCAAAGTCCAGGAGTTGGCCCATGAAGTTGAAGTTGGGCGAGATGTTGGACTTCTTCATCTTGACGATGTCGTAGGCGTCGTTCATGGACAGGTTGAGCTTCTGCATGAGGTAGGCTACAGTTACCGTCACGGAGCGGCTGATGCCGGCCAGACAGTGGACCAGGACGCCACATTTTTGACCGCGAGCCTCATCTGAGAAGGACAGGAACAAAGAGGAAGAACAAGTTACATACTTTTGTCAGATATTCATAATTTGTATTTAGAGAAAACACAAGAGCAACACAAAACAGATAGATATTCTGAAAATGAGAAATGCCTACTGTGAAGAGACTAGTGTAAGGGAAACAACAGTCACATTTAAGTAGTAGACTTAATGTTAATGCTGTAGTCCTAAATGCTAATCGGTTGTAGTCAACATTGACTGGACCGTTTCCACGTTTAAGCAGCAGAAGTCTGAAATGATCGTAACAGTCTCCCACACACGTCAATCGCCAAACGGCTGCGGTCTGGTACTCTGCGCATAAACAGAGCCGACATTCTTTCATTTGGTCAGGAGTACCACAACTTGGAAATGTACTATTAACGCTCTATCAAGTCATTCTTCAGCAGGCCCGGTTACTTGACAATGGTGCCATTTGGGCGTGTAAACGTAGGAGTCATGAGGGCACCCTGTCAGGGCTTACAGGATGTCAACAGAGCCTGTAAATGGCTCTCTTTGTGAAAGGAAAACATCGCTGCACTGTCCTAGATTACTTTCAATGGCCGTTTCCTTCCTGTTGTGTTCAAATTACCCCCCCCCTCCCCCTCTCCAATTTCTACACAGGCCTTTGTATTACAATTACACAAGGCTGGGGGTAAACTAGGCCCCGGCTACAGACAAAAAAGCAGACAGGAAGTATTCCATTGAAGTTTAATCATTGTAATTGTAGTTTATAGTACGGACCATACAGCTAGAATAGTATTTCTCTGCTTGGCACAACAGCATGAATCTTGTGCCCTCTGTAAATCCCTCCTTAACTGGCTTAATAAGAAAGTACCCAAGGACACCTATTAGCACAACAATAACGAAATAACTTCCTGGTGATATGACCATATCTTACTAATAAGACGTCTGTGCTGTGGGCCTGTGGCTTTCTTTCACTTGCTAGGCCAATCACTGCTATATAGGCGTAAATATACAACTACATTTATTACCCTCAATTCATTCTGTGGTGATGTAAAATAAGTCTGCTTTATATACATATTAACCCTGCACCTTAAAATAAATTGTTGTGTGTAAAATATAATTTGAGAGCTATCAGTGTGCTTGAATAGAAGGTATTGTGCTTACCTATGAAGCCAATGGCCTCTGGGAAGAACTGTGACAGATTCTGGCTCCAGTGATCTGAGATGGGGATCTGCTTGTACTTGAATTCCCCTGCGTTCTCGAACATGTTGGGCAGGTTGGGAGTCACGTTCAGAATGTACTTGATGCCAAACTCTTCCAGAATATCCAGGTTGGTGGAATCCTTGGCGCAGCCCAGGTAGAGGTGCGGGAGGATCTCCACTGGGAAGGAGGGCTGGGGGTTGGAGAGGGGACTGCCGTCTGAGTCTGTGGCGCTGCTCGGGTCTCGGTCGATGTCGGACTCGATATCCGAGGAGTCTGAGCTTATCCGCAGCCCCCCGAGGCCGAGCACCTGGGCCGTAGGAGAACTGCTGTTGAAAGAGCCGACCAGATTGGTCTCGCACTGGGCAGGGAACTCGGCTTGGAATTTGCTGAAACCACCTGTAAGATGAATTAAATAATAGTGTTAGACAAATCCATTGATTAAAAACAGGCCTCGGCTACTCTATGTTGTGACCTAACACATCTTCATTATCCTATGCGTTTTTGCGCAAAATTGCACCCAAAATATCACTTATTCATTATTATTCACCAAATTTGGCCTACATTTTGGTGTGAAATGTGTGCTTCAGGAAAGAATAACAAAACTCACCCTCAAGGTAAAAAGCCTTGTAGCCCTCGTCTTTCATCCTCTTCAGGAGCAAGCCCAGCACCGAGCCCCCATTGACATTTTCGTTCCATTCCCTGCTGTATTCGTCATATAGCACAATGGTATCCGTCTTGCACCTCCGCGCAAATCTCTCCCGGTCCTCGCCGTTTGAGAGCAAGGACTTGATGGAAAGATTGCCCTTCTTCAGCCGCCGGAGCATCAGGCTCGGGATGGCCACGTTAATCGCCGTTTCGACGTGCGAGGACTCGTATAGCTCCTGCGCTCTGCAGTCCATTACCAACAGGCAGTCTTTGCGCGTCTTGAGGTGCTCCTGCAGCCACTCCACGGTCTTGCTGATAGCCATTACCGATTCGAACTGAACGGGCTTGAGCTTGTCGAGCATTTAGCAACAAAAAACAATTGTCACTTCACCGCAGGAAAATGATGTGCTTGGTCCCTTTTAGGCTACCGCAAAAAAACGTCCACAACAACAGAACGTTATGAGGACTGGATCATTGAAGAAACCGCAACGCAGACTGATCGAGATAAAATATATTCTGGAATAATTTAAGAAATTAAAAATGATATATTGTTTTTCTCACGACCGTGGCTGTTTTGTAGGCCTAGTTTGAAACGAAATCAACAAAACAAGATTGTTTCTTAAATATCCGACTGTAGATTGCCTATAGGCCTACACTAGAGCAGTAACACTCATTCATGCAGCTGCGTGAAGAATGTCCCATGTATTTATCAATGACTCACTGGCCAGCACAGACGTTGTCTTCGTGTTATATAACTGCCGCTTTCGCATAGAAAATATTATTCTTCTGTAAAAATCTAAATAAGAGGGATTGATTGCAGTTCAGTTACAGATGCAAAGCACTTGCATTTCCAATAATGTATTCTGTTGTCGTCTATTCCTAACGTTCTCGTTGTGAATAAGCGTATTTTGTTCTTGTCGACACTGGCTCGTCGATGTGCTCTCTGCAGCGACAAACTAGTGAATGGTTACAAACCCGAGGCGTTTCAATGGATACATTATATCGGCCAGCCAATCAGAGGGTGCCGAGCAGTCGTCGCCCTGGAAACGGGGCCGGGTGGAACGGACTGTGGTGATGAATTGTTAATAACTTTGTCATTCACAAAAAAAAGCAAAGAATTTCCGCTCCGGATAAAGTGAGTTCAAACAAACAGAAGTGGCACTGCAGGGGAAGGAAGGAGAGGGCTATTACTTTAGTGCGTAGAGGGGGATCCTACCTTGTGCTCAGATTTCTTAATGCCAAAGTTGCGCTATGACAAGTTTATTGCACGGTGAGGCAGAGTTTTAGAGACAATTTATTTGGGGACAGGAGGCACGATTGAATTTTGGAACCCCAGTGAATGTATTTATTTTTCATTGTTGTAATTTTTGTCAATTAAATCAACTATTTTATGATTCCATAAAATGTTAAAGGATATAATTATTTAATTAATATATTGCAATTAAGTCTTCTAATTGAACATGCTCTATAAAGTAGATTCCAATGTAGGCATATTGGGCGCGAAAGGTTGTTCATAATGCATGCTTAATTCGAGTATCCGTGCCAAAAGTGCACCTGCAGTAGGTAGGCCTATAATGCTAGCCTAGGCTACACAGGATGGTCTTTTGACCAATCACATCATATATTTTCACATAAGCTCTTTTTCAGAGCTGATCTGATTAGTCAACAGACCAATTAGTAAAACAAATCAGAATTGGGCTGCTCGTGTAAATTCAGCCACAGAGGATTAATAAATATGTTGGTTTTCTGAAACAGAAGTGCGTGGGTTGGATGCTATAGCACCTCTCGTCTGGGTCTATTTTGATCAGTTCGTTACACTACTCCTTCGGCTCCAGATCTTTGTGTGGGTGCAATTTCCATTTTATCATGAACATCTCTCGCGATCTCTTTCTCTGTTAGAACAAATCATTAAAACATTAAACAATTAAAATACTACATCAAAACCACACAATTGCACTACAGTCAACCGGATCTACAGCATTATAACATACACATGTGGTTTTGACTCAGTCATAACGAAACCAACGTTTACTGTGTCATCAAAAGCAACTGTTCGATCCGTTGGACCCGCTAATGGCCGTGCTAAATCTAAATTATGTCCCATTAATAAACACTAGAAGGCCAATCAGCGGTGGAATCGGCCAATCAGCTGTGGAATCGGACATTCCAACGGACTTTCCTACACATGATTACCTCAATGAATACATATTTCTTTGCAACTTAATACGGAATTTTAACTTCCACGCTTGCACTTTCAAGTTTGTGTAGGCCTAAATACATTGCCAATAACATTGCACAAATGAATGTGGCTACTCCAATGAACCATAGCTGCTGATTATTTGATCATCTAAAATCCCCCCAACTAATCCAAAAATGGAACAACAAAACAGACGCCATATGCAGGAAGGGGATTCTAATATCTAAGAATGTTTCTATATTAACTATACAACATATACATTTTTTTGTAAGTGAACAATAGAGGGAGAGTTCCCTAAATTCAAACATAAATACAAAAAAATTGACTTGTTAAATGTTGACTTAAGTTGTTAAAAAGCCTTCATAACAATGTCATTAAAAAACATAACATGCCAGGTTATGGTGACAATAGTGATAATCTTTTGCCTTAGCTGTCTGTGTCTGATATACATAATTTAACAAAATAATCCTATTTTTAGAGTAAATAGTGCACAGGGCTATCCACACACACACACACACACACACACACACACACACACACACACACACACACACACACACACACACACACACACACACACACACACACACACACACACACACACACACACACACACACACACACACACACACACACACACACACACACACACACACACACACACACACACACACACACACACACACACACGATCCTCTCAGGCGGAGGCATGTGTGTACATTTTCAGAGCAGTTAACATATGAAATGTGAAGCAGCAGACCTTTGCCCTTCCCCCTGTCACATTCAAATAGTCCCCTAGTAGACAGTGCTCTGGCTGAATGGAGCCAAGCTATTTCCTTTCAGGTTCAAATACATTCTCTCTTTCAGGAACAAATGCCCCCTGCCCCCTTTTCCTCCATCCACCCTCTCTCCATTCCCTCTCTCTCTATAGCCTCTATATCCCTCCCTCCCTCCCTCCCACCCGTTAATCTACTTACCCTCCTTGTTTCTCAGCCACTGGGTGCTTGTTGACTGACCAGGAAATCCTTTGTTCGTTCACAAAAGCTCCCTGTATCTAGGAGTTATGGGGTCTGGACTGGAGCTGTGCCGCTGTACAGATGGGGTTGGGGAGGGAGGGTCTGTGTCTGTGTGTGTGATAATGTGTATGTGTCTGTGTGTGTGCCTGTGTGTGTGATAATGCGTGTGTGTCTGTGTGTGTGATAATGTGTGTCTGTGTGTGTGATAATGCGTGTGTGTCTGTGTGTGTGATAATGTGTGTGTGTCTGTGTGTGTGATAATGCGTGTGTGCCTGTGTGTGTGATAATGCGTGTGTGTCTGTGTGTGTGATAATGCGTGTGTGTCTGTGATGTGTGTGCTAATGTGTGTGTGTCTGTGTGATTGGTAATGTGTGTGTGCCTGTGTGTGTGTCTGTGTGTGTGATAATGCATGCGTGTCTGTGTGTGTGATAATGTGTGTGTGTGTCTGTGTGATAATGCGTGTGTGTCTGTGTGTGTGATAATGTGTGTGTGTCTGTGTGTGTGATAATGTGTGTGTGTCTGTGTGTGTGTCTGTGTGTGTGATAATGCGTGTGTGTCTGTGTGTGTGATAATGTGTGTGTGCTAATGTGTGTGATAATGCGTGTGTGTCTGTGTGTGTGATAATGCGTGTGTGTCTGTGTGTGCGATAATGTGTGTTGGCTGAACAGTGCAGCAGCTTATCTTTAACTATGAGCTGTTCCTGATATTTAACTTCTTGTAAATTCCTTTGGTGGGCCACTAATGGAGAGAAAGTTCCAGACACCCCAGAAAAGACAACACAGAGACCTGTCAGACTACTGTCACTGGCTGATAACAGAGACCTGTCAGACTACTGTCACTGGTTGATAACAGAGACCTGTCAGACTACTGTCACTGGTTGATAACAGAGACCTGTCAGACTACTGTCACTGGTTGATAACAGAGACCTGTCAGACTACTGTCACTGGTTGATAACAGAGACCTGTCAGACTACTGTCACTGGTTGATAACAGAGACCTGTCAGACTACTGTCACTGGCTGATAACAACAGAGACCTGTCAGACTACTGTCACTGGTTGATAACAGAGACCTGTCAGACTACTGTCACTGGCTGATAACAGAGACCTGTCAGACTACTGTCACTGGTTGATAACAGAGACCTGAGACTACTGTCACTGGCTGATAACAGAGACCTGTGTACTGTCACAGACTACTGTCACTGGTTGATAACAGAGACCTGTCAGACTACTGTCACTGGCTGATAACAACAGAGACCTGTCAGACTACTGTCACTGGCTGATAACAGAGACCTGTCAGACTACTGTCACTGGCTGATAACAACAGAGACCTGTCAGACTACTGTCACTGGTTGATAACAGAGACCTGTCAGACTACTGTCACTGGCTGATAACAGAGACCTGTCAGACTACTGTCACTGGTTGATAACAGAGACCTGTCAGACTACTGTCACTGGTTGATAACAGAGACCTGTCAGACTACTGTCACTGGCTGATAACAACAGAGACCTGTCAGACTACTGTCACTGGCTGATAACAACAGAGACCTGTCAGACTACTGTCACTGGCTGATAACAACAGAGACCTGTCAGACTACTGTCACTGGCTGATAACAACAGAGACCTGTCAGACTACTGTCACTGGCTGATAACAACAGAGACCTGTCAGACTACTGTCACTGGCTGATAACAACAGAGACCTGTCAGACTACTGTCACTGGTTGATAACAGAGACCTGTCAGACTACTGTCACTGGCTGATAACAACAGAGACCTGTAAGACTACTGTCACTGGCTGATAACAACAGAGACCTGTCAGACTACTGTCACTGGCTGATAACAACAGAGACCTGTCAGACTACTGTCACTGGTTGATAACAACAAAGACCTGTCAGACTACTGTCACTGGCTGATAACAACAGAGACCTGTCAGACTACTGTCACTGGTTGATAACAGAGACCTGTCAGACTACTGTCACTGGTTGATAACAGAGACCTGTCAGACTACTGTTACAGTTGATAACAGAGACCTGTCAGACTACTGTCACTGGCTGATAACAACAGAGACCTGTCAGACTACTGTCACTGGCTGATAACAACAGAGACCTGTCAGACTACTGTCACTGGTTGATAACAGAGACCTGTCAGACTACTGTCACTGGTTGATAACAGAGACCTGTCAGACTACTGTCACTGGCTGATAACAACAGAGACCTGTCAGACTACTGTCACTGGTTGATCACAACAGAGACCTGTCAGACTACTGTCACTGGCTGATAACAACAGAGACCTGTCAGACTACTGTCACTGGTTGATAACAACAGAGACCTGTGAGACTACTGTCACTGGCTGATAACAGAGACCTGTCAGACTACTGTCACTGGCTGATAACAACAGAGACCTGTCAGACTACTGTCACTGGCTGATAACAGAGACCTGTCAGACTACTGTCACTGGCTGATAACAACAGAGACCTGTGAGACTACTGTCACTGGTTGATAACAACAGAGACCTGTCAGACTACTGTCACTGGCTGATAACAGAGACCTGTCAGACTACTGTCACTGGTTGATAACAACAGAGACCTGTCAGACTACTGTCACTGGTTGATAACAACAGAGACCTGTCAGACTACTGTCACTGGCTGATAACAACAGAGACCTGTCAGACTACTGTCACTGGCTGATAACAACAGAGACCTGTCAGACTACTGTCACTGGCTGATAACAACAGAGACCTGTCAGACTACTGTCACTGGCTGATAACAACAGAGACCTGTCAGACTACTGTCACTGGTTGATAACAGAGACCTGTCAGACTACTGTCACTGGCTGATAACAACAGAGACCTGTAAGACTACTGTCACTGGCTGATAACAACAGAGACCTGTCAGACTACTGTCACTGGCTGATAACAACAGAGACCTGTCAGACTACTGTCACTGGCTGATAACAACAGAGACCTGTCAGACTACTGTCACTGGTTGATAACAACAGAGACCTGTCAGACTACTGTTACAGTTGATAACAGAGACCTGTCAGACTACTGTCACTGGTTGATAACAACAGAGACCTGTCAGACTACTGTCACTGGCTGATAACAACAGAGACCTGTCAGACTACTGTCACTGGCTGATAACAACAGAGACCTGTCAGACTACTGTCACTGGTTGATAACAACAGAGACCTGTGAGACTACTGTCACTGGTTGATAACAACAGAGACCTGTGAGACTACTGTCACTGGCTGATAACTACAGAGACCTGTCAGACTACTGTCACTGGTTGATAACAACAGAGACCTGTCAGACTACTGTCACTGGCTGATAACAACAGAGACCTGTGAGACTACTGTTACTGGTTGATAACAGAGACCTGTCAGACTACTGTCACTGGTTGATAACAACAGAGACCTGTCAGACTACTGTCACTGGTTGATAACAACAGAGACCTGTCAGACTACTGTCACTGGCTGATAACAACAGAGACCTGTGAGACTACTGTCACTGGTTGATAACAACAGAGACCTGTGAGACTACTGTCACTGGTTGATAACAACAGAGACCTGTCAGACTACTGTCACTGGCTGATAACAGAGACCTGTCAGACTACTGTCACTGGTTGATAACAACAGAGACCTGTCAGACTACTGTCACTGGCTGATAACAACAGAGACCTGTCAGACTACTGTCACTGGCTGATAACAACTGCAGTCTATCTCCTGTTTTAACAACAATGATGTAATCTGCAGTAGCCTACCCAAATAGACAGACACACATGGGCGTGCAAACACATACACACACAAATATGTACGATACTCTCATATAAACAGAAACATCCTCAAAAAGTTCTACAACTGCACCATCGAGAGCAGATTGCATCACCTCCTGGTATGGAAACTGCTCGGCCTCCGACCACAAGGACACTACAGAGGGCAGTGCGTACGACCCAGTACATCACTGGGGCTAAGCTCCCTGCCATCCAGGACCTCTATACCAGGCGGTGTCAGAAGAAGGCCATAAACATTGCCAAATACTCCAGCCACCCTAGTCATAGACTGTTCTCTCTGCTACGGCACGGCAAGCGGTACCGGAGCGCCAAGTAAAAGTCCAAAAGGCTTCTTACCAGCTTCTACCCCCAAGCAATAAGGTTGCTGAACAGCTAATCAAATGGCTACCCTTGACTATTTTACGCTGCTGCTATTCGCTGTTTATTATCTATGCATAGTCACTTTACCGCTATCTACATGTACATATTATCTCAATTACCTCGACGAACCTGTGCCCACGCACATCAACTCTGTACCGGTACCACTTGTATATAACCTTGTTGTTCTTTTTTTATTGTTGCTCTTTTATTTTTTACTTCAGTTTATTTAGTAAATATTTTTCTTAACTCTTAATTTTCTTAAAACTACATTGTTGGTTAAGGGCTTGTAAGCATTTCACAGTAAGGTCTACCTACACCCAGTTGTGACAAATACAAATTTGATTGGATTTTGATTTGATAATATGCACTTACTTCAGTGACAACTCATACATTTCAGATAACAGTATCTATGACCCAAGCAAGGTGAATAGGGCACCATTTTCCATGTGTCCAAATGAGCAACAGGTTATATTCCAGTTGGAGCCTGAGATGCTGGTGATGGGACTGAGATCAAGGCTCTGATTGATAGTGGAGACGGGCCCTGTTGCGGGCTCTTTCCAGATCTATTCAAATGGAAATACAGGGGGCCTTCATATTGACAACAGGAACAACATGGGGTCTGGAGAACCACAGGGCAGCACACACACCAGACACACTTCCTGTAATGGGATGGAATGAGGATCTGTCCCCCTGACAATCTCACACTCACGCACACACCACTCTGCTTTCCTGCGGCTCTAAGGCAGAGGTGGGGTGACCAATGCGGTTTCGTGAGAGGCCACACACACACACACCCTAGTCTAGGCACTCCGGAGACAATGGCGTCTCTACTCTTATCAGTTGGCCCCATCACCCTGTCTCTGCACTGCGTCGGGGCCGTCTGTTGTTGCGCCGGTGTGTGTGTGTGTATATGTGTAAAACAGGAGCATAGCTCTCACAAAGACCCAGTAGGTCAAGGGTCATGCACGATGGGGGTGGGCCAGTACGAGTGTGTGTATGCGTGGGTTGTGTGTGTATGTGCGGAGAAAGAGAGCAAGATTTCCTCTTTGCTGGGTGTCCACATCCTCTTCCTTTGATCCACTTCTGTCAGTCTCACTGTCCTCCCGGAATCTAACCTCCATCTCCTTAATCCAGCGTTCAGAAACAATGTGTTCAACACATTTCGGCATAACTTTACATTGCATAGGCATTATTTCAGGGTAACTGGAGGGGAATCATGTAAATATGGGTTAATAACGGAGTATGTAACAAGTATGTACAGTTGAAGACGGAAGTTTACATACACTCAGGTTGGAGTCATTAAAACTTGTTGTTCAACCACTCCACAAATTTCTTCTTAACAAACTATAGTTTTGGCAAGTCGGTTAGGACATCTACTTTGTGCATGAGAAGTAATTTTTCCAACAATTGCTTACAGACAGATTATTTCACTTATCACAATTCCAGATTTAAACCCATGTAATGTACTGTGTAGTGTGGTTCCCATTTCTCTTTTGGGGCCATTTTGTTACACAATAATCCCAGAATGGATTGGTAGAATGGAAAATATATATGTGAAAACTAGCAGCCTAAGCAGGTGGCCATGCCGATGTTATGGTCATTGTCATGTTTTGTCATTTATTATCTTGTCTTGTCCCTGTGCTTCCCATTCTATTCGTTTCCCTCTGCTGGTCTTATTAGGTTCTTTCCCTCTTTCTATCCCTCTCTCTCCCCCTCCCTCTCTCACTCTCTCGCTCTCTCTTCTCTCTATCGTTCCGTTCCTGCTCCCAGCTGTCCCTATTCCCCTAATCAATCATTTAGTCTTCCCACACCTGTTCCCGATCCTTTCCCCTGATTAGAGTCCCTATTTCTTCCTTTGTGTTCCGTTCCTGTCCTGTCGGTTCCTTGTTTAGAATTCACCGTGCTGTGATTGTGTATCGCCCTGTCGTGTCGTGTTTTCCTCAGATGCTGCGTGGTGAGCAGGTGTCTGAGTCTGTCTGGTTCAGTGCCTTCCCGAGGCAACCTGCTGTTCACCTGCTGTTCAAGATCGAGTCTCCAGTTAGTCCTCGTCATTTCGACTGAAAGTTGTGTTTTTTGTTTGTATTCACTTTACTGGATTAAAGACTCTGTTTTCAGACTTTTGGGTCCTCTTTCACCTGCATGACAGAAGGAACCGACCAAGGAATGGACCCAGCGACTTCAGACGCTCGTTACACTGCCGTCGAGATCCAACCATGCTCGGCAGACACGAGCAGGAATTGTCTGCTGCTCGCCATGCCGTGGAGAACCTGGCCGCTCAGGTTTCCGACCTCTCTGGACAGTTCCAGAGTCTACGTCTCGTGCCACCTGTTACTTCCTGGCCTGTCAGCCTCCAGAACCTAGGGTTAATAACCCACCTTGCTACTCCGGGCAGCCCACTGAGTGCCGCTCCTTTCTCACTGTGAGATTGTGTTCTCTCTCCAACCCAACACATACTCTAGAGAGAGAGCTCGGGTTGCACGTCATTTCACTCCTTACTGGCCGGGCTCGAGAATGGGGCACAGCTATCTGGGAGGCAAGGGCTGATTGCTCTAACAAGTTCCAGAACTTTAAAGAGGAGATGATTCGGGTTTTTGACCGTTCAGTTTTTGGTAGGGAGGCTTCTAGGGCCCTGGCTTCCTTATGCCAAGGTGAACGGTCCATAACGGATTATTCTATTGAGTTTCGCACTCTTGCTGCCTCTAGTGAGTGGAACGAGCCGGCGCTGCTCGCTCGTTTTCTGGAGGGACTCCACGCAGTGGTTAAGGATGAGATTCTCTCCCGGGAGGTTCCTTCAGATGTGGACTCTTTGATTGCTCTCGCCATCCGCATAGAACGACGGGTAGATCTTCGTCACCGGGCTCGTGGAAGAGAGCTCGCATCAACGGTGTTTCCCTGCTCCGCATCGCAACCATCTCCCTCCTCTGGCTCAGAGTCTGAGCCCATGCAGCTGGGAGGGATTCGCATCTCGACTAAGGAGAGGGAACGGAGGATCACCAACCGCCTGTGCCTCTATTGCGGAGTTGCTGGACATTTTGTTAATTCATGTCCAGTAAAAAGGCTCATCTGTAAAGGGCTACAGGTGAGCGCAACTACTCAAGTCTCTCCATCAAAATCCTGTACTACTTTGTCGGTCCATCTACGCTGGACCGGTTCGGTGCTACATGTAGTGCCTTGATAGACTCTGGGGCTGAGGGTTGTTTCATGGACCAAAGCATGGGTTCGGAAACATGACATTCCTTTCAGAGAGTTAGATAAGCCTACGCCCATGTTCGCCTTAGATGGTAGTCATCTTCCCAGTATCAGATTTGAGACACTACCTTTAACCCTCACAGTATCTGGTAACCACAGTGAGACTATTTCTTTTTTGATTTTTCGTTCACCGTTTACACCTGTTGTTTTGGGTCATCCCTGGCTAGTATGTCATAATCCTTCTATTAATTGGTCTAGTAATTCTATCCTATCCTGGAACATTTCTTGTCATGTGAAGTGTTTAATGTCTGCCATCCCTCCCGTTTCTTCTGTCCCTACTTCTCAGGAGGAACCTGGCGATTTGACAGGAGTGCCGGAGGAATATCATGATCTGCGCACGGTCTTCAGTCGGTCCCGAGCCAACTCCCTTCCTCCTCACCGGTCGTATGATTGTAGTATTGATCTCCTTCCGGGGACCACTCCTTCTCGGGGTAGACTATACTCTCTGTCGGCTCCCGAACGTAAGGCTCTCGAGGATTATTTGTCTGTGTCTCTTGACGCCGGTACCATAGTGCCTTCTTCCTCTCCGGCCGGGGCGGGGTTCTTTTTTGTTAAGAAGAAGGACGGTACTCTGCGCCCCCTGCGTGGATTATCGAGGCTGAATGACATAACGGTTAAGAATCGTTATCCGCTTCCCCTATGTCATCAGCCTTCGAGATTCTGCAGGGAGCCAGGTGCTTTACTAAGTTGGACCTTCGTAACGCTTACCATCTCGTGCGCATCAGAGAGGGGGACGAGTGGAAAACGGCGTTTAACACTCCGTTAGGGCATTTTGAGTACCGGGTTCTGCCGTTTGGTCTCGCCAATGCGCCAGCTGTTTTTCAGGCATTAGTTAATGATGTTCTGAGAGACATGCTGAACATCTTTGTTTTTGTCTATCTTGACGATATCCTGATTTTTTCTCCGTCACTCGAGATTCATGTTCAGCACGTTCGACGTGTCCTACAGCGCCTTTTAGAGAATTGTCTCTACGTAAAGTCTGAGAAGTGCTCTTTTCATGTCTCCTCCGTTACTTTTCTCGGTTCCGTTATTTCCGCTGAAGGCATTCAGATGGATTCCGCTAAGGTCCAAGCTGTCAGTGATTGGCCCGTTCCAAGGTCACGTGTCGAGTTGCAGCGCTTTTTAGGTTTCGCTAATTTCTATCGGCGTTTCATTCGTAATTTCGGTCAAGTTGCTGCCCCTCTCACAGCTCTTACTTCTGTCAAGACGTGTTTTAAGTGGTCCGGTTCCGCCCAGGGAGCTTTTGATCTTCTAAAAGAACGTTTTACGTCCGCTCCTATCCTCGTTACTCCTGACGTCACTAGACAATTCATTGTCGAGGTTGGCGGGAGGTAGGCGTGGGAGCCATTCTATCCCAGCGCTTCCAGTCTGACGATAAGGTTCATCCTTGCGCTTATTTTTCTCATCGCCTGTCGCCATCTGAGCGCAACTATGATGTGGGTAACCGTGAACTGCTCGCCATCCGCTTAGCCCTAGGCGAATGGCGACAGTGGTTGGAGGGGGCGACCGTTCCTTTTGTCGTTTGGACAGACCATAAGAACCTTGAGTACATCCGTTCTGCCAAACGACTTAATGCCCGTCAAGCTCGTTGGGCGTTGTTTTTCGCTCGTTTCGAGTTTGTGATTTCTTACCGTCCGGGTAGCAAGAACACCAAGCCTGATGCCTTATCCCGTCTGTTTAGTTCTTCTGTGGCTTCTACTGATCCCGAGGGGATTCTTCCTTATGGGCGTGTTGTCGGGTTAACAGTCTGGGGAATTGAAAGACAGGTTAAGCAAGCACTCACGCACACTGCGTCGCCGCGCGCTTGTCCTAGTAACCTCCTTTTCGTTCCTGTTTCCACTCGTCTGGCTGTTCTTCAGTGGGCTCACTCTGCCAAGTTAGCTGGTCATCCCGGTGTTCGAGGCACTCTTGCGTCTATTCGCCAGCGCTTTTGGTGGCCGACTCAGGAGCGTGACACGCGCCGTTTCGTGGCTGCTTGTTCGGACTGCGCGCAGACTAAGTCGGGTAACTCCCCTCCTGCCGGTCGTCTCAGACCGCTCCCCATTCCTTCTCGACCATGGTCTCACATCCTAGACTTCATTACCGGTCTGCCTTTGTCTGCGGGGAAGACTGTGATTCTTACGGTTGTCGATAGGTTCTCTAAGGCGGCACATTTCATTCCACTCGCAACCTTCCTCTTACGACAGCTTCTCGTAAGTTGACTCCGCGGTTCATTGGTCCATTCCGTGTCTCCCAGGTCGTCAATCCTGTCGCTGTGCGACTGCTTCTTCCGCGACATCTTCGTCGCGTCCATCCTGTCTTCCATGTCTCCTGTGTCAAGCCCTTTCTTCGCACCCCCGTTCGTCTTCCCTCCCCCCCTCCCGTCCTTGTCGAGAGCGCACCTATTTACAAGGTACATAAGATCATGGACATGCGTTCTCGGGGACGGGGTCACCAATACTTAGTGGATTGGGAGGGTTACGGTCCTGAGGAGAGGAGTTGGGTTCCGTCTCGGGACGTGCTGGACCGTTCACTCATCGATGATTTCCTCCGTTGCCGCCAGGATTCCTCCTCGAGTGCGCCAGGAGGCGCTCGGTGAGTGGGGGTACTGTCATGTTTTGTCATTTATTATCTTGTCTTGTCCCTGTGCTTCCCATTCTATTCGTTTCCCTCTGCTGGTCTTATTAGGTTCTTTCCCTCTTTCTATCCCTCTCTCTCCCCCTCCCTCTCTCACTCTCTCGCTCTCTCTTCTCTCTATCGTTCCGTTCCTGCTCCCAGCTGTCCCTATTCCCCTAATCAATCATTTAGTCTTCCCACACCTGTTCCCGATCCTTTCCCCTGATTAGAGTCCCTATTTCTTCCTTTGTGTTCCGTTCCTGTCCTGTCGGTTCCTTGTTTAGAATTCACCGTGCTGTGATTGTGTATCGCCCTGTCGTGTCGTGTTTTCCTCAGATGCTGCGTGGTGAGCAGGTGTCTGAGTCTGTCTGGTTAGTGCCTTCCCGAGGCAACCTGCTGTTCACCTGCTGTTCAAGATCGAGTCTCAGTTAGTCCTCGTCATTTCGAGTGAAAGTTGTGTTTTTTGTTTGTATTCACTTTACTGGATTAAAGACTCTGTTTTCGCCAAGTCGCTTTTGGGTCCTCTTTCACCTGCATGACAGTCATAGTGCTGGAACTATTGACACTACGATAAACAAAGAACCACTGCAAAAATACGTGTCAAGGTGTGTATGTGTGCATATTTTAATCAAATCAAAATGTGCCGAATACAACAATTGTAGACCTTACAGTGAAATGCTTACTTACAAGCCCTTAACCAACAGGTGTAGACCTTACAGTGAAATGCTTACTTACAAGCCCTTAACCAACAGGTGTAGACCTTACAGTGAAATGCTTACTTACAAGCCCTTAACCAACAATGCAGTTAAGAAAAATAAGTGTTAAGAAAGTATTTACAAAAATAAACTTAAAAAATAAACAAAATACAAAAATAAAACAATAGAAAAATAACAAATATTTAAACAGCAACAATAAAATAATAGTAGCGAGGCTATATACAATGGGTACTGGTAGAGAGACAATGTTCGGGGTCACACGTTAGTCAAGGTAATTGGGGTAATATGTACATTACCGTTCAAACGTTTGGAGTGACTTACAAATGTCCTTGTTTTTGAAAGGAAAGCACATTTTTTGTCCATTAAAATATAATAAAATTGATCAGAAATAAGCTGGAAACGGCAGGTTTCTTTTATGGAATATCTGCATAGGTGTACAGAGGCCCATTATCAGAAACCATCACTCCTGTGTTCCAATGGCACGTTGTGTTAGCTAATCCAAGTTGATCATTTAAAAAGGCTAAATGATCATTAGAAGATCCTTTTGCAATTATATTAGCACAGCTGAAAATGGTTGTTCTGATTAAAGAAGCAAAAAACGGGCCTTCTTTAGACTAGTTGAGTATCTGGAGCATCAGCATTTGTGGGTTCGATTACAGGCTCAAAATGGCCAGAAACAAAGCACTTTCTTCTAAAACTCGTCAGTCTCTTCTTGTTCTGAGAAATGAAGGCTATTCTTTGTGAGAAATTGCCAAGAAACTGAAGATCCCGTATAACGCTGTGCACTACTCCTTATACAGAAAAGCGCAAACTGGCTTTAACCAGAATAGAAAGAGTAGTGGGAGGCCCCGGTGCATAACTGAGCAAGAGGACAAGTACATCAGAGTGTCTAGTTTGAGAAACAGACGCCTAACAAGTCCCCAACTGGCAGCTTCAGTACCTGCAAAACACCAGTCTCAACATCAACAGTGATGAGGCAACTCTGGGATGCTTGCCTTCTAGGCAGAGTTTCAAAGAAAAAGCTATATCTCAGAAGAAAGAAAAAGCTATATCTCAGACTGGCCAACATAAATAAAAGATTAAAATGGGCAAAATAACTTGCCGAACCGTAGCAGAGAGAACAGTCTATGACTAAGGTGGCTAGAGTATTTGGCAATTTATAGGGCTTCCTCTGAAACTGCCTGGTATAGAGGTCCTGGATGGCAGGAAGCATGGTTCCAGTGGTGTACTGGGATGTACACACTACCCTCTGTAGTGCCTTGCAGTCGGAGGTCGAGCAGGTACCCTCCTGAGGGGGAATAGGCATTGTCTTGCCCTCTTCACAACTGACTTGGTGTGTTTGGACCATGTAAGTTTGTTGGTGATGTGGACACCAAGGAACTTGAAGCTCTCAACCTGCTCCACTACAGCCCCGTCGATGAGAATGGGGGTGTGCTCAGCCAGCCTTTTACTGTAGTCCACAATCATCTCCTTTGTCTTGATCACATGAGGGAGAGGTTGTTATCCTGGCACCACACTGCTAGGTCTCTGACCTCCTCTCTGTAGGCTGTCTCATCGTTGTCGGTGATCAGGCCTACTACTGTTGTGTCATTGGCAAACTTAAAGATGGTGTTGGAGTCGTGCTTGGCCATACAGTCATGGGTGAACAGGGAGTACAGGAGGGCACTTAGCACGCACCCCTGAGGGGTCCCCGTGTTGAGGATTGGTGTGGCAGAGGTGTTGTTACCTACCCTAACCACCTGGAGTTGGAAGTGAAGTGCAGAAACCAGTTGCAGAGGGAGGTGTTTAGTCCCAGGGTCCTTAGCTTAGTGATGAGCTTTGAGGGCACTATGGTGATTAATACAGCAGTTAAAAGATATGTTTTGGACCATCAGGGCACTGCAGAGGGAAACACTGCTACTCAGCGCTCTCTCGTTCTCGCTGGCTTAATAAAAACAGGAAGTGGTGTTGTGTTGAAAGGCCTCCCCTGAGAGAAGCTGTAAACAAACAGGCCTGCTGGAACCCTCTACAGCACAGCACCATGCAGAGAAAACAGGAAGTGAGATCTGCCACAGTGGGGAGCGCACCATAGGACTGACGTCTAGGAGTAGTGTGTGTGTCAGCATGTATGACGGTGGAATTTAGGAACAAGTAGTTCCCAAAGCCCCATCAACCTTCTTCTTTGGGCCCATTACAGGAAGTTAAAGGATAAGTAGCATAAAAGCAGAGGTGAGAAAAGTATTAAATTGTCATAGGAGTAAAAGTTAAGATACCTTAATATAAAATGACTCAAGTAAAAGTAACCCAGTAAAATACTACTTGAGTAAAAGTCTAAAAGTATTAGATTTTAAATGTACTTAAGTACAGTGGTGGAAAAAGTACTAATTTCCATACTTGAGTAAAAGTACAAAGTAAAAGTAAATCCTACACATCAAATTCCTATATAGCAAACCAGACAGCAACTATTTCCTTTTTTATAACTTTTTTTTGACAGCCATGGGCACACTCCAACACTCAGACATAATTTACGAAGGAAGCATTTATGTTTAGTGAGTCCACCAGTTCAGAGGCAGTAGGGATGACCAGGGACAATATCTTGATAAGTGTGTGAATTGGACCATTTTCCTTTACTGCTAAGCATTCAAATTGTAACTAGTACTTTGCGTGTCAGGAAAAATGTATGGAGTAAAAAGTACATAATTTTCTTTAGGAATGTAGTGACGTAAAAGTAAAAGCAGTCAAATATATCAATAGTAAAGTACAGATACTCCAAAAAAGTATTTAAGTAGTACTTTAAAGTATTTTTAGCTAAGTACTTTACACCACTGCATAAACGAAAACACATGATTTGCATTCATATGCGCATCAAACTCCCGATGCAAATTTACACCCCCCTTTTCAATTTTTTGTGTTATTACATAAAAACGAATCAGAATGCTGAACTCATGCCGGAAAATGTTTTTGCGGGATGTGACGTAAAATGGAAGACCCGGATACCCTATAATATAATATACCCTATACCGTAAACTCCAATAGAAATAACTTAAAATGTGTCATTTCAAATTAACCCAAATCGTTTGAACTAAGGATGCATGATATATCGGTGAACATATTGGAATCGGCCGATATTAGCTAAAAATGTGATGTCTAATTTAACGGTGATGTTAAAAAACAATGTCAAAGCTACCGTGCATACCTATATAATATGACAAAGACGCCACGTAAATTTTGCATTACACATGTGTAGCTTGGTTCGTTCTGCGTTGTGTGATTTAATTAGGACACTGCCACAACTGGAGGTCTGCTTGTTGGATTTTTATTTGCCCTGCACACGAAGAGACAACACACAATATGTTAGCCCTTGGCACAGTCACAGCTCTCAGGCACCTCGCTAGCTGAAGGTCAGGCAAAAGAGAGAACCAAAAAGAAATAACAGGTGCTGCGTGCAGACATTCAGTGCACAACAGCACACCATACAAAACAAGTAAAATGATATACAACATAATTCGGGCAAAATAAAAGACATACCTGCACACTAAGCGACAACACACAATATTTTAATCCATGGCGCTGTCACAGCTCTCAGGCACCTGCTCGAGCACATGGAAACTCACTCAAACACTGTCCCAGGTACTCACAAGTTACAATGGGTACCCTAGTTAGCGAGCTCAGTGAAACTTGTTAACATAAATCTTTATATTGTCCACATTGTGACAAAACGTACGGTTGCATAACAGCACATTGTGTAACATTACCACGATTTTATATTGAAAAATTGCGGAGCCAAGGACAACATACCTCGCCAGTTGAAGGTCAGGCAAAATAGAACAATACAGATACAGATACACAGATAACCCGCGATGGACCAAATACAGATAACCCGCGATGGACCAAACCAAAATATACAAAACTTTTACAATCAAGTGTATTTACAATATATATCTGAAAAAGTGTTTGTACACCAAAAAATAATATTAGCTATGTAGCTGTAATTTAAAAAAATAAATAAAAACACACTGAATTATTATTATTATCAAATGATTAACATCCCCTCTTGACTTGGCCTATTCGAACTGGTCCTTGTGTGCAACTTGGTGCAAAATCTAGGGGAACAACATCACACATGCAACACAGTATTCCTAACCTAGCCCACACAATGTCTGCTGTGTGGATCGAGCAGTCAACAAGTCAAGCAGCCATTTGAAAGAGTAAGAAAACTTCAGCGAGACAACTCAAAGTGGAAATCCATTGAAGCCAAGATAATGGAATTCATTGCCCTTGACAGTCGTGGGTGATGTTTGTTTTCGCCAACTGGTCGAGCACTGGTACACACTACCAAGTGCACTATTTTTCAGATGTTGCCCTATCGGAGTTACACAGTAATAGCGTCACTACTATTAGCTTCACGACATACATACATTTTTGCGTGTCAAAAAAGACTGTAAACAAGCAAACACCGGCCACGAACAATGTGTTTACAATACCGCGTTGGTAATAAAGCATCATTTGTTCGATCGCAACTTCTGGGGTAGCTAGCTTTAGCTTGGTACCTAGCTAGCACTAATACAACCAGCCTGAAAACAATGAACAGTAGAAACCGCAGTCATTTTAATTATTTTTAGCAATGATTTAGGAATCCTTGTGAGTATGTGTTAGATGGGTTGCCACTTGTTGTTTTGCTATTGAATTTGAACTTCAGTTCATGAAATGAAATAGCTAGCCAGCTACTTAAACCTGTTGCCCAAAGCTAACGTTATAAGCAGCCAGCAAGCGTCATCTGGCTAGGTGAGGCACGACCAGACCGGGTTATGGGTTGTGAAGCTAGCCACAATAAGGATTACGCACAATAGTGGAATTTGCAGTTTGCCTTCAAAATGAAAGTACGTCATTGACAGAGATGCAAATGAATACAAATAGTAGAATTATGCCATACTTTTATTTTAAAGGCTAAGCGCAAAGTCCACTACTGTGTCTAATCCTTATTGTGGCTAGCTTCACGTAGAAGCTAGGGTTAGGGTTATTTTAGATGATGACGCCTAGCTATATAATTAGCTAGCTATCTATAGCTATTGAAACAGATGTAATTTTGCTATGTTTTTGGGGAAGAACATTTTTTGCATCCATGAGCTAGCACTGTAGGTGCGCGAGACAACTTTACCAGCATCATAGCATATATATCGATGAATCATTGTGACATATGAAATAGAAGTGATAGTGTAATCAATGTGTAACAACTACATTAAAAAAATATGAACGCGTTAAATTATTTTGCAGTCATATTCATGTCAAGCTTATTTAACACTCAAATAGTGCTATTTGACGTGTATCTTTTTTGACATGCAAAGACCCAAACGGAGTTCCATAAAAATCCTGATTAAGAATGAAATGACTGAACAAATTAATAACGAAACAGCACAGCAAGTGAAAGCAATAGGTTTTGATTATGTTTTACTGGTAATGGGGACACGTACGTAAACGCCAACAAAATAACTTTTTGGTCAGTGTGGGATGTGTGTGTAACCTTTATTTAACTAGGCAAGTCACTTAAAGAACACATTCGTAATTAAGAACAAATTGTATAATTCTTAAATTATACAATGGCAGCCTGGACAATGCTGGGCCACTACTGCCCCACCCTATGGGACTCCCAATCACAGCCGAATGTGATACAGCCTGGATTCGAACCAGGGACTGTAGTTATGCCCCTTGCACTGAGATGCAGTGCCGTAGACAGCTGCATCCATGTGTGTGTGTGTTAACTATTTAACTACTAGAATGCTTAACTTCTTTGAGATAGGGGGCGCTCCCCCTGTTTAAAACGTTCCCGTTTTAAACAAGATATTTTGTCACGAATGATTTATCATTGATAGATATGTGAAAACACCTTGAGGATTGATTCTAAACAACGTTTGCCATGTTTCTGTCGATATTATGGAGTTAATTTGGAAAAAAGTTTGCGTTGTAATGACTTAATTTTCAGGTTTTTTTCTTACCCAAACGTGATGAACAAAACGGAGCGATTTGTCCTACACAAATAATATTTTTGGAAAAACTGAACATTTGCTATCTAACTGAGAGTCTCCTCATTGAAAACATCTGAAGTTCTTCAAAGGTAAATGATTTTATTTGAATGCTTTTCTTGTTTTTGTGAAAATGTTGCATGCTGAATGCTAGGCTTAATGCTATGCTAGCTATCATTACTCTTACACAAATGCTTGTTTAGCTATGGTTCAAAAGCATATTTTGAAAATCTGAGATGACAGTGTTGTTAACAAAAGGCTAAGCTTGAGAGCAGATTTATTTCATTTCATTTGTGATTTTCATGAATAGTTAACGTTGCGTTATGGTAATGAGCTTGAGGCTATAAATAGGATCCCGGATACAGGATTGCTCGTCGCAACAGTTTAAAAGGCTGCAAAAAAATGTAATAACGGTTATCGGTATCGTATTATTTTTGGCAAAGAAAATATTGGATATTGATATCGGCCAAAAATGTAATATTGGTGCATCGTTAGTTTGAAATCATGACTACTGGTTTCAATTTAATTTTCAGCCCAACTTACAAGCAAATACTTTATGAATTTATTGTTACAAATCAGCTTGCAAGGTTGCTAGCCAACTAGCCTGCTAACATTAGCGCCACCTGCTAACGTTATCCCTACATTTGATTCATTTAGTAGATGCTCTTATCCAGAGCAATTAGGGTTAAGTGCCTTGCTCAAGGACACAAATCTTTCACCTAGTCACTGGCCCAGCACCCTTAACCAATAGGCTACCTGCCTCCCTGCCATTAGCACTACATGAGTCAGCCAGTTGCTATCAATACCTACCTAACAGCTACATTAAAGTAAACCAACATTTAGGAAATACATAATGTCATCTAACCAGTTATCAAATAATGTTACCTGTATATGTAGTTATCTTAGCCAGCAAGCTAAAGTTAGTTATTTTAGCCTGCTAGCTAGCCTAGCCAGCTAACTAACTAGAGACTTATGGCATCAGCATGCTTCAATTCGGATGCTGGCTAGCCAAAGTTGTTTGGTGCAGTATTTTTCAATTAAAAAATGTGCATTATAATGAGTCATCTCTTGTTCAATGACAACAAAGACTTTATTAAAGAATCCCTACTGTTGACCAATCACCGACGAAGGGGCGTATACTTCGGCTGCGAACTTCGACTCCAGAAAAAATGTTTTTTTGACCAAACAGCCAAAATAACCCTCATGGAAGTCAAAAATGAACAAAAACAAACTAAATGTAGTCAAAATATATACACAAACTCTACCGAGCTGTTTCGGCAGGGAAGCATGTGGACGTCTTTACCGATTGGCAGCTGAGTTAGCTACCAAAGAAGAGCCAAGGACAGAGGTGCTTCAGAGAGAGAGGCTGTTTCACCGTCCAAGGGAGAGTCAGCTAATCCAATAGCGATATGGTGAGGTAAATTCAAAGTAGATAGATTCCAGAGGCAATAATCTAGAGGCATTGGGCACAGGAGACAAGGAGAAGAGTCAACAATAAGACAGCCATCGGAGGAAGGCTCCAGCAGATGGAAAAGATCACAACAGCACAGTCAGTCAGCTACTGTAGCGTATTAGTTTCAAGCAAGGTTGAAAAACTGGTAGCCTAGAAAAGTAGAAAAGTTCACTAAACAAAGTGGGGGACGAAAAACAAACAAAGAACAGATGAGGTACTAAACAACTAGATCAGGCAGGAATGATTTTCCACTTTAATTTTGAGCTAGCCTGCAGCTGCAGGACAAGTCAGTGTTGCCTGGAGCAGCCGAGCAAGATCATGCAGCCCCCACATGTGGGGAATCTGATTGGTTGTTTCAATCACACCTCCTCGTGATTGGTGGATTGTTGTTCACTGCCAACACTCGATCTGCATGGCTAGTGGCTAATGTTATTCAGCTCGAGCTAGCTAAAGCAGAGTAGATTCTTCTAATGGCGTTGAGAAATAGTGCATTGTGGGTAGTTTAGAAGATATCTGTAAATACGTTAATAAATAGGTAAAAAAACAAAAACATAAACATGTTTGTAATTATAGGTAACCAGATTGTTACTAAGTATTTTACCACACGGTGTTGAGACTTTTTTTCACACCAGAATATCTGGGGATCTCATTTTTATCCCAAGAATTTCTCGCAACCCCACCTCACGACAAACATAATGTCACAACCTTAAAATGGGAAAATGTAGATTTTTACATCAATAAATAACCTTCAATTCATAGGATTTTTGGTCTCTTATTAAAATGAAAAGAAACCAATAAATACATTTACTCAATAAAATGTTTTTCAAATTATCTTTCTCAAAAACGCTTGTATATTGTGACACACCTGTACTCTTAAATTTATGATTTTTTTGGGGCGAGCCCACTGCAGTTCCCCTGTGACCCCACTAAAGTCACGACCCCGACTTTAAAAACCACTGCTTTAAAGGATGTGTAGATACTGGAGTTGTTTACCCATGTTATGACATGATGTGTCCTTTCCACTCTCACACACTACATAGGGAAGCAAATGTAAATTAGACTCATCCAATGTAAACAAACACACCTCACTATTCTCATTGTGTTGTTCACTATTTCCACCCCAACCAGTAGTGTTGTGCAACGTTCTCATTGTTTGTAATATGGAAAGCACTGTGTTCTGAACTATTATCACCCAATAGGGTGTGTCTAGTCTAAGTGTTTCACACACACACAAAGGTGCATTGTAACACCCAATCAGGTAGCATTAAACACACGTCACCACAAGAACCCCAACACATTTACCTCACAATCCAACCCAACCTCTAAGGAAATAGCTCCTTATAAAATGGGCCTCCACTTTTTAAAAACATAACAATTGGGCTTCCTCAACATAACAACATATCCTGATGATGATTAAGTCCCTGCATACGTCGCATTCTGGCGCCGTGTGCTAGAACATCCATGACGGTCGCTCCGTCTATCGAAGCAGTTAGCGCATGCCAGGAAACTAATCAAGACGTACATTTTGTACAAGCTCCGACATGACCTCCTCCACTCCTCGGCAGCTGTTTTCATCCCCCACGCCCTGCCTCCCATGCATCCCTCTCTCCGCTCCTCCCCAAATGGGAGAAGTATGGGAGGAATTTAGTAAACACTGAGCGAGACGGGGGCGTGGGCGGCCCTAGAGCATCGTGGTAATGACCCCCGGAACGGAGCTCGTGATTAGATGAGAGCAGGATGAGGGCCATTAGGTGGTTGTTAGATTGTTGTTAGATGGTTGTGGTTGTTAGGTAGCTGTTGTGTGACTTTGCTATACAGGGAAACCTGTAATTACACTGTAGTGTTATTATGAGCGGCCAGCCAAAACGGCAGATCTAAACACCATGCTGCCGAGGCCTTCCCCTCGCCTTGCCATATCCTCCCCTACGGCAAGCCTGAACATGTCGGAAAGAAAGAGAGAGAGTGCGTGTGTGTTGGGACATGGGGGTTTATTTCAGCAGCATATTTCACATCAAAATCTGCTTGACACAACACGCTTTTGAGGAACAAGACAAAACACTTCACTATGACCACTTCTGCTTGCTTTAGGACAAGTTTTACGAGAACACCCACTGTAAAAAACACATATTGCTCAATAGGACTAAAATGCTAACTTCACAAACAGCTAAAACACCTCCTAGCCGCCTTCCTTTCACGTAACATCACATCCCACACAGACAATGCTGTGGTCTAGTTTCTTTATGACTGGCCTCACAAGTTGCCTCACAGGCTGAATATACTGTATGTAGCTCTTTACTTTGTGGTATAGAAATGAGCAGGTAATAAATTAATCTCAAAAACAAACATCATCAATGAATAATTACGATTTCTTTACTATTTGACCATGCCATTTCTTAAATAGATGCCAGAGAGAACAGTACTGTTAATAGGACTGGGTGAACATCAGGACACTCATATTCAAGTCCAGTTGAACACTGGATGTATTTCCATTGAAGTTCCCAGGAGGTTGAACATAGACCTACATGAAGGTCTCAGACCATTTCAGCAAGGAGCGGTGGTTGGGTGCACAGCGGACTCCCTAAACCCAAACCTCCACACACAGCAGACCAGAGACTCCCAGACCACCCAGGCAGAGATATGGGCCATCCCAGACCCCAGCACAGACCACCACCCACAGCCTCCATTGTTCTCCTTTCTGATTCCTTGGAACAGGTCCAGGATCAGCAGTTCTAACCTCATTACATCCTCTTAAAACGATTCCTATGAGAATGACCTTTGAACCCACCAGAGTCTATGGGAGGAAAATGAACAGACTATAGTCTAAAAGATGGGGGAATTGTGGTAACATAAAATGAAAGAGTCACTACAGATGCTAACTCAATTTTCTAAGTTTTCGGTCAGTAGTGAGGTAACAATCGTATAGTGTCTTTTACATTTTTATTTCGGACTTCCTTGTGTGACTGCTAGGTGTTATTGATGAAATGTTTTTCCATTATAGCAGGCTACAGTTGACAGCTCCAAAGAAGCTGTGCGTGTGTTATATGTGGTTTTTATGTTGTACATGACACCTTCGTTTGACTTCACTTTGTTATCATGTGGCTCAGTGTTTGTCATACATACTGAACAAAAATATGAACACAACATGTAAAGTGTTGGTCACATTTCTCATGAGCCAAAATAAAAGATCACAGAAAGGATCCATGTGCAAAAAAAGCTTATTTCTCTAAAATGTTGTCAAATTTGCTTATATCGCTGTTAGTAAGCATTTATCCTTTGCCAAGATAATCCATTCACCTGACCATGTGGCATATCAAGAAGCTGATTAAAACTTCTTATGGCTGAGATCCCGTTAACTGGATAAACGTGACAACAGCCAGTGAAAGTGCAGGGCGCCAAATTCAAACAACAGAAATTTCATAATTAAAATTCCTCAAACATACAAGTATTATACACCATTTTAATGATAAACTTGTTGTTAATCCCACCACAGTGTCCGATTTCAAAAAGGCTGTACGACGAATTCATACCATGCGATTATGATAGGTCAGCAACTAGTCACAGAAAAACACAGCCATTTTTCCAGCCAAAGAGAGGAGTCACAAAAAGCAGAAATACGGTTACAATTAATCACTAACCTTTGATGATCTTCATCAGATCACACTTATAGGACTTCATGTTACAAAATACATGTATGTTTTGTTCGATAAAGTTCATATTTATATCCAAAAATCTCAGTTTACATTGGGGCGTTGTTTAGTAATGTTTAGTAATGTTTTGCTTCCAAAACATCTGGTGATTTTGCAAAGAGCCACATCAATTTACAGAAATACTCATCATAAATGGTGATGAAAATACAAGTTTAATTCATGGCATTAAAGACATCCTTCTCCTTAATGCAACCACTGTCAGATTTCAAAAAAGCTTTACAGAAAAAGCACACCATGCAATAATCTGAGTACAGCGCTCAGACACAAAAACAAGCCATACAGATACCCGCCATGTTGTGGAGTCAGTAAATGTCAGAAATAGCGTTATAAATATTTACTTACCTTTGATGATCTACATTATAATGCACTTTCAGGAATCCCAGATCAACAATAAATGTTTGTTTTGTTCGATAAAGTCTATTATTTATGTCCAAATACCGCCTTTTTGTTTGCGCATTTAGTTCAAAAATCCAAATTCACAAGGCTCAGGCCAGACGAAAAGTCAAAAAGTTCAATTACAGTTCGTAGAAACATGTCAAACGATGTATAGAATCAATCCTTAGGATGTTTTTAACATAAATCTTCAATAATATTCCAACCGGACAATTACTCTGTCTTTAGAAAGGAAAAGGAGCGCAGCTGACTCTCACGGGCGCACGCGAAACTGAGCTCCTGGCATTCTGCCAGACACCTTAGTCAAACAGCTCTTATTCTCCCCCCTTCACAGTAGAAGCCTGAAACAAGGTTCTAAATACTGTTGACATCTAGTGGAAGCCTTAGGAAGTGCAAAATGACCCCATAGACACTGTACATTGGATAGGCAAAGATTTGAAAACCAACAAACCTCAGATTTCCCCCTTCCTGGTTGGATTCTTTCTCAGGTTTTTGCCTGCCATATGAGTTCTGTTATACTCACAGACATCATTCAAACAGTTTTAGAAACTTCAGATTGTGTTCTATCCAAATATACTAATATTATGCATATCTTAGCTTCTGCGCCTGAGTAGCAGGCAGTTTACTCTGGGCACCTTATTCATCCAAGCTACTCAATACTGCCCCCAGCCATAAGAAGTTAAACAGCATGATCATTATACAGGTACACCTTAAGCTGGGGACAATAAAAGGCCACTCTAAAATGTGCAGTTTTGAGGGAGTGTGCAATTGGCATGCTGACTGCAGGATTGTCCAACAGAGCTGCTACCATACGCCGCCTCTAATGGCTTTTTAGAGAATTTGGCAGTACACCCAACTAGCCTCACAACCGTAGATCATGTGTAACCATGCCATTCCAGGACCTCCACATCCGGCTTCTTCACCTGCGGGATCGTTTGAGGAAAGGGATGGGGGTGCTGAGGAGTATTTTTGTATTTAATAAAGCCCTTTTTTGGGGAAAAGCTCATTCTAATTGGCTGTGCCTGGCTCCTCAGTGGGTGGGCTTACCTCCCAGGCTCCCTGCGCACCTTTTTTTATTTTTTTATTTTTTTATTTTACCTTTATTTAACCAGGCAAGTCAGTTAAGAACACATTCTTATTTTCAATGGGCCTGGGAATATGCTGCCTGTTCAGGGGCAGAACGACAGATTTGTACCTTGTCAGCTCGGGGTTTGAACTCAACCTTCCGGTTACTAGTCCATCACTCTAACGCTCTAACCACTAGGCTACCTGCCCAGTCATGTAAAATCCATAGATAAGGGCCAAATTAATTCATTTCAATTGAGTGATTTCCTTCTATGAACTGTAATTTAGTTAACATTTTTGAAATTGTTGCATGTTGCATTTATATTTTTGTTCCGTAGTAACACGCCTTTCTCTGGATTGTACAAATGCAACATCATTTGGTCCCCATTCAGTCCTATTGGGAATGAATCAATGGGCTACTTGCACCAAGTACTTCCAAATAAAAACCTTTTTGTTTCTATTCCATAAAGAGTGATTTATTGACCACCCCCCCCAAAAAAGTCTTACTGAATTCCCAATACAAATTATAATCATTATTTTGTGTGATTGTCACTGACTGGGACTATGGTGTAGCACACTCCACCCACAAGAAGCCCATGTCCACCACATGTGGTTCCCTGCACGCCACCATTTAAAGTATACATCATCTCTGGCATTAAAGGCAATGTAAACCATGGAGTTTACTGCCCAGATGGAAGGTAAGCGGACAATAATATGAATGCAGGCCTGTATACACATTACTAGCCATCGCAACCACTGTCGTGAATTTAGGGTAGACATTGCGTGGTAGACATTTTAAAACAACCATATGCGTATACAGTATATGGTGAAGAGATTAAGGGACAGCTTTTTGACCGTTAACCTCTCAGCTTTGTGACAACACAACTCTTACCTCTTAAATCAGGCTTCACATTCACCAATTATGGACCAACTGTCATGGACTCCCTGTCAAGTGCGTTCAAGATGGTGCGCACACACACACAAAGATAGAACATACACGCACGCACACATTTGACCAGGTTGTTACTGCAAAATATCAAATAAAGGTTAAAATAACAACCCCCCCCTCCACCCCACACAAACACACACATCAACCTGCCAACCCCAACACAAACCCATTACACCACACACCCTTATTTCCATTCCCACTGGACTGTAAAGCCAAACATAGCTCTTTACTTTATGGTATAGAAATTAGCAGGTAATAAATTAATCCCTAAAACAAACATCATTAATGAATTATTACGATTTCTTTACTATTTGACCATGCCATTTCTTAAATAGATGCCAGAGAGAACAGTACTGTTAATAGGACTGGGTGAACATATATATCTGCTAAATGACTTAAATGTAATATAAATGTAAATGTAACATCAGGACACTCATGTTCAAGTCCAGTTGAACACTGGATGTATTTCCATTGAAGTTCCCAGGAGGTTGAACATAGACCTACATGAAGGTCTCAGACCATTTCAGCGAGGAGCGGTGGTTGGGTGCACAGCGGACTCCCTAAACCCAATCCTCCACACACAGCAGACCAGAGACTCCCAGACCACCCAGGCAGAGATATGGGCCATCCCAGAACCCAGCACAGACCACCACCCACAGCCTCCATTGTTCTCCTTTCTGATTCCTTGGAACAGGTCCAGGATCAGCAGTTCTAACCTCATTACATCCTCCTAAAACGATTCCTATGAGAATGACCTTTGAACCCACCAGAGTCTATGGGAGGAAAATGAACAGACTATAGTCTAAAAGATGGGGGAATTGTGGTAACATAAAATGAAAGAGTCACTACAGATGCTAACTCAATTTTCTAAGTTTTCGGTCAGTAGTGAGGTAACAATCGTATAGTGTCTTTTACATTTTTATTTCGGACTTCCTTGTGTGACTGCTAGGTGTTATTGATGAAATGTTTTTCCATTATAGCAGGCTACAGTTGACAGCTCCAAAGAAGCTGTGCGTGTGTTATATGTGGTTTTTATGTTGTACATGACACCTTCGTTTGACTTCACTTTGTTATCATGTGGCTCAGTGTTTGTCTTACATACTGAACAAAAATATGAACGCAACATGTAAAGTGTTGGTCACATTTCTCATGAGCCAAAATAAAAGATCACAGAAAGGATCCATATGCAAAAAAAGCTTATTTCTCTAAAATGTTGTCAAATTTGCTTATATCGCTGTTAGTAAGCATTTATCCTTTGCCAAGATAATCCATTCACCTGACCATGTGGCATATCAAGAAGCTGATTAAAACTTCTTATGGCTGAGATCCCGTTAACTGGATAAACGTGACAACAGCCAGTGAAAGTGCAGGGCGCCAAATTCAAACAACAGAAATTTCATAATTAAAATTCCTCAAACATACAAGTATTATACACCATTTTAATGATAAACTTGTTGTTAATCCCACCACAGTGTCCGATTTCAAAAAGGCTGTACGACGAATTCATACCATGCGATTATGATAGGTCAGCAACTAGTCACAGAAAAACACAGCCATTTTTCCAGCCAAAGAGAGGAGTCACAAAAAGCAGAAATACGGTTACAATTAATCACTAACCTTTGATGATCTTCATCAGATCACACTTATAGGACTTCATGTTACAAAATACATGTATGTTTTGTTCGATAAAGTTCATATTTATATCCAAAAATCTCAGTTTACATTGGGGCGTTGTTTAGTAATGTTTAGTAATGTTTTGCTTCCAAAACATCTGGTGATTTTGCAAAGAGCCACATCAATTTACAGAAATACTCATCATAAATGGTGATGAAAATACAAGTTTAATTCATGGAATTAAAGACATCCTTCTCCTTAATGCAACCACTGTCAGATTTCAAAAAAGCTTTACAGAAAAAGCACACCATGCAATAATCTGAGTACAGCACTCAGACACAAAAACAAGCCATACAGATACCCGCCATGTTGTGGAGTCAGTAAATGTCAGAAATAGCGTTATAAATAGTTACTTACCTTTGATGATCTACATTAGAATGCACTTTCAGGAATCCCAGATCAACAATAAATGTTTGTTTTGTTCGATAAAGTCTATTATTTATGTCCAAATACCTCCTTTTTGTTTGCGCGTTTAGTTCAAAAATCCAAATTCACAAGGCTCAGGCCAGACGAAAAGTCAAAAAGTTCAATTACAGTTCGTAGAAACATGTCAAACGATGTATAGAATCAATCCTTAGGATGTTTTTAACATAAATCTTCAATAATATTCCAACCGGACAATTACTCTGTCTTTAGAAAGGAAAAGGAGCGCAGCTGACTCTCACGGGCGCACGCGAAACTGAGCTCCTGGCATTCTGCCAGACACCTTAGTCAAACAGCTCTTATTCTCCCCCCTTCACAGTAGAAGCCTGAAACAAGGTTCTAAATACTGTTGACATCTAGTGGAAGCCTTAGGAAGTGCAAAATGACCCCATAGACACTGTACATTGGATAGGCAAAGATTTGAAAACCAACAAACCTCAGATTTCCCCCTTCCTGGTTGGATTCTTTCTCAGGTTTTTGCCTGCCATATGAGTTCTGTTATACTCACAGACATCATTCAAACAGTTTTAGAAACTTCAGATTGTGTTCTATCCAAATATACTAATATTATGCATATCTTAGCTTCTGCGCCTGAGTAGCAGGCAGTTTACTCTGGGCACCTTATTCATCCAAGCTACTCAATACTGCCCCCAGCCATAAGAAGTTAAACAGCATGATCATTATACAGGTACACCTTAAGCTGGGGACAATAAAAGGCCACTCTAAAATGTGCAGTTTTGAGGGAGTGTGCAATTGGCATGCTGACTGCAGGATTGTCCAACAGAGCTGCTACCATAAGCCGCCTCCAATGGCATTTTAGAGAATTTGGCAGTACATCCAACTAGCCTCACAACCGTAGATCATGTGTAACCATGCCATTCCAGGACCTCCACATCCGGCTTCTTCACCTGCGGGATCGTTTGAGGAAAGGGAGGGGGGTGCTGAGGAGTATTTTTGTATTTAATAAAGCCCTTTTTTGGGGAAAAGCTCATTCTAATTGGCTGTGCCTGGCTCCTCGGTGGGTGGGCTTATGCCCTCCCAGGCCCACGCATGGCTGTGCCCCTGCCCAGTCATGTAAAATCCATAGATAAGGGCCAAATTAATTCATTTCAATTGAGTGATTTCCTTCTATGAACTGTAATTTAGTTAACATTTTTGAAATTGTTGCATGTTGCATTTATATTTTTGTTTCGTAATAACACGCCTTTCTCTGGATTGTACAAATGCAACATCATTTGGTCCCCATTCAGTCCAATTGGGAATGAATCAATGGGCTACTTGCACCAAGTACTTCCAAATAAAGACCTTTTTGTTTCTATTCCATAAAGAGTGATTTATTGACCACCCCCCCCAAAAAAAGTCTTACTGAATTCCCAATACAAGTTATAATCATTATGTTGTGTGATTGTCACTGACTGGGACTATGGTGTAGCACACTCCACCCACAAGAAGCCCATGTCCACCACATGTGGTTCCCTGCACGCCACCATTTAAAGTATACATCATCTCTGGCATTAAAGGCAATGTAAACCATGGAGTTTACTGCCCAGATGGAAGGTAAGCGGACAATAATATGAATGCAGGCCTGTATACACATTACTAGCCATCGCAACCACTGTCGTGAATTTAGGGTAGACATTGCGTGGTAGACATTTTTAAAACAACCATATGCGTATACAGTATATGGTGAAGAGATTAAGGGGACAGCTTTTTGACCGTTAACCTCTCAGCTTTGTGACAACACAACTCTTACCTCTTAAATCAGGCATCACATTCACCAATTATGGACCAACTGTCATGGACTCCCTGTCAATTGCGTTCAAGATGGTGCGCACACACACACAAAGATAGAACATACACACACGCACACTTTTGACCAGGTTGTTACTGCAAAATATCAAATAAAGGTTAAAATAACAACCCCCCCCTCCACCCCACACAAACACACACATCAACCTGCCAACCCCAACACAAACCCATTACACCACACACCCTTATTTCCATTCCCACTGGACTGTAAAGCCAAACATAGCTCTTTACTTTATGGTATAGAAATTAGCAGGTAATAAATTAATCCCTAAAGATTTCCCACTTCCTGGTTGGATTCTTTCTCAGGTTGTTGCCTGCCATATGAGTTCTGTTATACTCACAGACATCATTCAAACAGTTTTAGAAACTTCAGATTGTTTTCCATCCAAATATACTAATAATATGCATATCTTAGCTTCTGGGCCTGAGTAGCAGGCAGTTTACTCTGGGCACCTTATTCATTCAAGCTACTCAATACTGCCCCCAGCCATAAGAAGTTAAACAGCATGATCATTATACAGGTACACCTTAAGCTGGGGACAATAAAAGGCCACTCTAAAATGTGCAGTTTTGAGGGAGTGTGCAATTGGCATGCTGACTGCAGGATTGTCCAACAGAGCTGCTACCATAAGCCGCCTCCAATGGCATTTTAGAGAATTTGGCAGTACATCCAACTAGCCTCACAACCGTAGATCATGTGTAACCATGCCATTCCAGGACCTCCACATCCGGCTTCTTCACCTGCGGGATCGTTTGAGGAAAGGGAGGGGGGTGCTGAGGAGTATTTTTGTATTTAATAAAGCCCTTTTTTGGGGAAAAGCTCATTCTAATTGGCTGTGCCTGGCTCCTCGGTGGGTGGGCTTATGCCCTCCCAGGCCCACGCATGGCTGTGCCCCTGCCCAGTCATGTAAAATCCATAGATAAGGGCCAAATTAATTCATTTCAATTGAGTGATTTCCTTCTATGAACTGTAATTTAGTTAACATTTTTGAAATTGTTGCATGTTGCATTTATATTTTTGTTTCGTAATAACACGCCTTTCTCTGGATTGTACAAATGCAACATCATTTGGTCCCCATTCAGTCCAATTGGGAATGAATCAATGGGCTACTTGCACCAAGTACTTCCAAATAAAGACCTTTTTGTTTCTATTCCATAAAGAGTGATTTATTGACCACCCCCAAAAAAAGTCTTACTGAATTCCCAATACAAGTTATAATCATTATGTTGTGTGATTGTCACTGACTGGGACTATGGTGTAGCACACTCCACCCACAAGAAGCCCATGTCCACCACATGTGGTTCCCTGCACGCCACCATTTAAAGTATACATCATCTCTGGCATTAAAGGCAATGTAAACCATGGAGTTTACTGCCCAGATGGAAGGTAAGCGGACAATAATATGAATGCAGGCCTGTATACACATTACTAGCCATCGCAACCACTGTCGTGAATTTAGGGTAGACATTGCGTGGTAGACATTTTAAAACAACCATATGCGTATACAGTATATGGTGAAGAGATTAAGGGGACAGCTTTTTGACCGTTAACCTCTCAGCTTTGTGACAACACAACTCTTACCTCTTAAATCAGGCATCACATTCACCAATTATGGACCAACTGTCATGGACTCCCTGTCAATTGCGTTCAAGATGGTGCGCACACACACACAAAGATAGAACATACACACACGCACACTTTTGACCAGGTTGTTACTGCAAAATATCAAATAAAGGTTAAAATAACAACCCCCTCCACCCCACACAAACACACACATCAACCTGCCAACCCCAACACAAACCCATTACACCACACACCCTTATTTCCATTCCCACTGGACTGTAAAGCCAAACATAGCTCTTTACTTTATGGTATAGAAATTAGCAGGTAATAAATTAATCCCTAAAGATTTCCCACTTCCTGGTTGGATTCTTTCTCAGGTTGTTGCCTGCCATATGAGTTCTGTTATACTCACAGACATCATTCAAACAGTTTTAGAAACTTCAGATTGTTTTCCATCCAAATATACTAATAATATGCATATCTTAGCTTCTGGGCCTGAGTAGCAGGCAGTTTACTCTGGGCACCTTATTCATTCAAGCTACTCAATACTGCCCCCAGCCATAAGAAGTTAAACAGCATGATCATTATACAGGTACACCTTAAGCTGGGGACAATAAAAGGCCACTCTAAAATGTGCAGTTTTGAGGGAGTGTGCAATTGGCATGCTGACTGCAGGATTGTCCAACAGAGCTGCTACCATAAGCCGCCTCCAATGGCATTTTAGAGAATTTGGCAGTACATCCAACTAGCCTCACAACCGTAGATCATGTGTAACCATGCCATTCCAGGACCTCCACATCCGGCTTCTTCACCTGCGGGATCGTTTGAGGAAAGGGAGGGGGGTGCTGAGGAGTATTTTTGTATTTAATAAAGCCCTTTTTTGGGGAAAAGCTCATTCTAATTGGCTGTGCCTGGCTCTTCAGTGGGTGGGCTTATGCCCTCCCAGGCCCACGCATGGCTGCGCACCTTTTTTAAATTTTTATTTTTTATTTATTTTACCTTTATTTAACCAGGCAAGTCAGTTAAGAACACATTCTTATTTTCAATGACGGCCTGGGAACAGTGGGTTAACTGCCTGTTCAGGGGCAGAACGACAGATTTGTACCTTGTCAGCTCGGGGGTTTGAACTCGCAACCTTCCGGTTACTAGTCCATCGCTCTAACGCTCTAACCACTAGGCTACCTGCCCAGTCATGTAAAATCCATAGATAAGGGCCAAATTAATTCATTTCAATTGAATGATTTCCTTCTATGAACTGTAATTTAGTTAACATTTTTGAAATTGTTGCATGTTGCATTTATATTTTTGTTCCGTAGTAACACGCCTTTCTCTGGATTGTACAAATGCAACATCATTTGGTCCCCATTCAGTCCTATTGGGAATGAATCAATGGGCTACTTGCACCAAGTACTTCCAAATAAAAACCTTTTTGTTTCTATTCCATAAAGAGTGATTTATTGACCACCCCCCCCAAAAAAGTCTTACTGAATTCCCAATACAAATTATAATCATTATTTTGTGTGATTGTCACTGACTGGGACTATGGTGTAGCACACTCCACCCACAAGAAGCCCATGTCCACCACATGTGGTTCCCTGCACGCCGCCATTTAAAGTATACATCATCTCTGGCATTAAAGGCAATGTAAACCATGGAGTTTACTGCCCAGATGGAAGGTAAGCGGACAATAATATGAATGCAGGCCTGTATACACATTACTAGCCATCGCAACCACTGTCGTGAATTTAGGGTAGACATTGCGTGGTAGACATTTTTAAAACAACCATATGCGTATACAGTATATGGTGAAGAGATTAAGGGGACAGCTTTTTGACCGTTAACCTCTCAGCTTTGTGACAACACAACTCTTACCTCTTAAATCAGGCTTCACATTCACCAATTATGGACCAACTGTCATGGACTCCCTGTCAAGTGCGTTCAAGATGGTGCGCACACACACACAAAGATAGAACATACACGCACGCACACATTTGACCAGGTTGTTACTGCAAAATATCAAATAAAGGTTAAAATAACAACCCCCCCCTCCACCCCACACAAACACACACATCAACCTGCCAACCCCAACACAAACCCATTACACCACACACCCTTATTTCCATTCCCACTGGACTGTAAAGCCAAACATCACTAATCCTCCATGCTGCTTTGTGTTCTCCTGTACCACCGGGGTGACTGACGTCAGGGCTTTGGAGGAGTGAGACAAGCAGCCCTCTCTCCCTACCTCCCTCCTTTCATCCCTCCCATATGCGACGGTCGTGGATAGGGCCAGCTGCCAGTGGGTCTGGTGCATAGCAGTAGCAGCATCTTAAAGGATCTCCCCGGCCCTAAAGGCTGTAAAGCCACTTAAGCGCTTTGGAGTGAGCAGAAGGCCTTAGATTAAACGTCACAGTCCTCCCGCGACTACATCTAAGTCACTGGGCCACTAACTACAGCTAAACTCTCACCACACAGCCTGGTAGGAACGAGTGTATTACTGTACCTATGTGACCTAGTCTTGTACAGAGAGGTTAGGAAATGGAGACCAGGGACGGCAGCATTTTGAAAGTTTGCAATTATGCCGTCTATTGATCTGTCTGTCATTTGTATGGCTGTGTACCATGCTTCTCTAATACACAAACACACACATATGTGCGCACATACACACATACGCCAAGAGAAATAAGGTGTATCCTGGAGTGGATGCAGTCATATGTGGGTGTAACCTCCACTGTGCTTTGTTGTTCTTGGATAAAATGTTTCACCAAAGATATTTGTGTGGTTATTGTGTGTATTTGTTTGTACATATGTGTTTTGTTTATGTTCTATGTAGAAACAGAGCATTTATTTGCTTAATAATCCAAGCCAGAGTTATATAAAACAGAAAACACTATGGGTGGGTAATGAAACGTTGTGTTTATGTGAAAATCTGGTTCCTGACTTCCTGGCGCCTGATTATGACATAGTCACAACAGAATGCTGCGTTCCCATGTCACCAGTCAGGAAGAGAGGCTGAGAGGGCACGAGGTCACTTGAGTGTTTGGGTGAATACTCTTTGCATGACGGGCTGCCAGGACCTCAGGCGACAGCAACTCAATGACTCCATGACTAACAGTTCAAAAGATAAAACAAAACAAGGAAACAGCAACTACAGTAGGGTCTAGGCAGTTGATTGAAATTGACATGTTACATCAACAGTCCATTGAAATAATTTATATGAATGCAGTTTGGGGGCAGAGATTAGCAAAAACCTAAGACTACGAGTAGCATGAAAAATAATCATAATCAGAAAGGCAATGAGTTAAAGGGATAATATTGTATTTATCATGAGAAGACTAAACCGCTTATCAATCATTTAATTCAAAGTGGGGGATATACTCACTTTAGTCAGAGTATTGATGAGGGAAATAGTTTCAAAACAAACCCCCATAGTGGTCGGGTTCCCCATTCATGCTCAATCGTTGATTGATCTCTAGTCCAATGAAAGCTCTTTGATGTGGGGAACACAAAGAGCTCTGATTGGGTTACGCAGTCTTGGATTGATGATGCGTGGAAATCCAACACCAATCCAAGTCAAACCGAGGGACAGTCAAAAGGAACTAGAGGTAGGTAAGGGGATTCCCCCATCCCACATGATGATCATTCAGTCTCTAGACCTACTAGAGACTACGATAATTGCACAATCAATTCAGTAAGCAAGTGACACATCTATGCATGACTATCAGATATCATCCTCCCTTTCTTTCATCTGTCATCTTTCCCTTTCTCCCCCTCCCTCCCTCTGGTTTGGGATAGACTACCTGACAGATGGACCTAGGATATCCGGGTGTGGGGATTTAGAGGATGGGGAGAGGGAGGGAGTGAAGACGCTTAGCTAAAACAACATTGCTAGATGACAGGTACAAAATCCTCCTTACGGACAGAGAATCTGTCTGATTACAGAGATTGACGGATAACAGAGAGGTGGACAGGGGAGGAGAGGCCGGAGGGGTGGTGGGGGAGGAGAGGCGGGAGGGGTGGTGGGGGAGGAGAGGCGGAAGGGGTGGTGGGGGAGGAGAGGTGGGAGGGGTGGTGGGGAGGAGAGGCGGGAGGGGTGGTGGGGAGGAGAGGTGGGAGGGGTGGTGGGGAGGAGAGGCGGGAGGGATGGTGGGGAGGAGAGGCGGGAGGGGTGGTGGGGGAGGAGAGGTGGGAGGGGTGGTGGGGAGGAGAGGCGGGAGGGGTGGTGGGGAGGAGAGGTGGGAGGGGTGGTGGGGAGGAGAGGCGGGAGGGGTGGTGGGGAGGAGAGGCGGGAGGGGTGGTGGGGGAGGAGAGGCGGGAGGGGTGGTGGGGGAGGAGAGGTGGGAGAGGTGGTGGGGGAGGAGAGGCGGGAGGGGTGGTGGGGGGAGGAGAGGCGGGAGGGGTGGTGGGGGAGGAGGGTGGGAGAGGTGGTGGGGGAGGAGGGCGGCTGGGAAGAGAGGGTAGGCGAGTAGAGGAGATGGGAGGGGGGCAGTTTTAGGTTTGGCAGAGAGCACCTGGTGAGGATTATAAAGGGGTGTTGGGGGGATGGAGAGCGAGGATAAGGGAGGGGGGTAAACCCAGAGCTCTTGTGTTCTCTAGTGCTTTGTTGGCACTTCTGTGGATTAGACTTGAGACACAGTGTGTGTGTATGGAGGAACTGGGGCTTCCCACACACACACGCACGCACGCACACACACAACCTTAAGCCTGCCCTTTCCCACCCAAAAAGCACAGTTACCTAAGCTTGCCATTTTACAGTGGACTATTACAAAGTGTTTCTCTTTGGTCAAAAAACAACACTATTTTGACACTTTAGACAGAAAATAAATGTCCCTTTAAAAGCATTACTTCAGTCAACCACTCAGGTGGTGTTCTATTGGCCAGTAGGTAAGTGGTATAAAAGCTACAGGAGATGAGTGGCAACCAAAGCTATTAGAGAGGCCAGGGATGGACAAGTTTCTCTGTGCTTCATCAAACAGTCAAGTCTGAGTGAGACTAACACACACACCACACACACACAATAATAACAGAAAAGCGAGAGAAGGCTCCTTTGACCTGAACAGACTGAGGATGAGAATGGAGAGAGCAGTAAACAAACAGTTGAGTGAAAGGCAGAGGTGTGTATGCCAATCTCATCAGAGATAAAAGGAAAGGAGCAGTGGTGACTGGTGACAGGAGAGGACCGCAGAGTGGTGAATTATGGGAGCTGACCTGGAGAGGAAAAATGACAGGGGGTGGTGATGGTTGTGATGAAATAAACTTGTGAATAAAATGAGTGTTTCAGACATAGTAGACACTCCAATTAAGAGATATCAAAAGTGTGATGATTTCTAATGAGTTACTCTTAGTGTTTATCAATCATTTGTGCTTATAACAATTTGCTGTGGCCTACAGTATGCATGATTCCTAACCATGATTCCTATCTGTGGTATTCCATCTGTCTCATGCTGACCCTGCCTGGCCCTGGCCAGACCCAAAGCAGTAGGGGCCAGTAGGGAACAGGAGGACAGAGCAGTAAGGGCCAGTAGGGAACAGAGCAGTAGGGGCCAGTAGAGGACAGGAGGACAGAGCAGTAAGGGCCAGTAGGGGACAGAGCATTAGGGGCCAGTAGGGGACAGGAAGACAGAACAGTAAGGGACAGTAGGGGACAGAACAGTAAGGGACAGTAGGGGACAGAGCATTAGGGGCCAGAGCATTAGGGGGCAGTAGGGGACAGAGCATTAGGGGCCAGTAGGGAACAGAGCATTAGGGGCCAGTAGGGGACAGGAAGACAGAACAGTAAGGGCCAGTAGGCTACAAGTGACTTTAACCAATAGAAACACCCCAAGCTAAAAAGACCATACAATATGCTAAAGATGGACAAACATTAATTACATGGCCTAGAAATGTGATTTGGGGACACGTGGAGAGTTGTCGGGGGCTGAGTGAGATGGTTTGGGTTAGGGAGGGGATGAGGGTTGAGGGAGGGAGAACGGGATATGCCAGCCACCACCCAGCTGGCACTTCCCGGAAGTCTGAGTCCCCAGCTGTCACCCACATGCTCCAAGGGTTCAGCAGGCGCCAACACACACACAGACGCACATAAACAAACACATACACATCACTGTCAGTGTCAAAAACAAGGCTTGTTCAAGCTCTACGCAGCCATTCAGTTTGGCAGTTGGTTGTTTATCCCTTTCTCTTTCACTCCACAGAGGGTAAAAAAAACAGAGAAGAGAGAGAGAGCGAGAGAGAGAGAGAGAGAGAGTTGGAGAGAGAGAGAGAAAGAGAAAGAGAAGGAGAAAGGGAAAGGGGAACAGGACAGAGTGAGCTGCAGGGGTGCGTGGATAAAATCACTGAGGAAGCCAAGCCAGAAAAAAAGTACACGCTTTTAGTTTTTGTTGTCCTAGGCTACCTGGCTAAAATGCTTGCTCGCTAGCCTAATTTCCTTTCATGGGCAACGTTAGCTAGTTAACAGCCTTCTACATCTAGCTATATATTGAACTTCCATCCTCTCAGGCCAGGGGCACAAAGTATGAATGTGTGGTTGGAACAGAATCACTGTTATAATAATTGGCCAGTACTGAGTTAAGTAAAATCACAAGTCCAAATCCCCATCTCCAGCCATGGCTAATTTAGGAAAGTGACATTTTTTGTTAACTAGCTAGTCACCGGAGTACAACAACAAGATGCAAAAATTCAAGTTCTGTCAATGATGTTTGGTATTTTGATGTGATTGATGTGAAGCCGAATCCAAACTGGCTTCTCTTGACACTTGGTGTACCAGAACCATTCACAGTTGAGATAAAAAGTTTAGTTCAATGCTGATTGGTTATAATTTGATATATATATATTTTTTTTATCAAGCAAGGCCAAAATGCTTGCTGGCTTCCCTTGTACACGTGTGGCTTGGGGTCGTTATGGGTAACAATCGTAGAACTGCTTATATTATTACGTATAATTTTAATAAATTAAGATATGCAAGATTTATATACAGTAGCAGTCAAAAGTTTGGACACACCTACTCATTAAAGGGATTTTCTTTATTTAAAAAAAACTATTTTCTACATTGTAGAAATAAGACATCAACACTATGAAATAACACACATGGAATCATGTAGTAACCAAAAACGTGTGCAACAAATCAAAATATATTTTAGATTTGAGATTCTTCAAAGTAGCCACCCTTTGCTTTGATGACAGCTTTGCACACTCTTGGCATTCTATTAACCAGCTTCACCTGGAAGCTTTACCTGGAATGCTTTTCCAACAGTCTTGAAGGAGTTCCCACATATGCTGAGTACTTATTGGCTTTTCCTTCACTCTGCGGTCCAACTCACCCCAAACCATCTCAATAGGATTGATTGTGGGTGATTGTGGAGGCCAGGTCATCTGATAAAGCACTCCATCACTCTACTTCTTGGTCAAATAGCCCTTACACAGACTGGAGGTGTGTTGGGTCCTGTTGAAAAACAAATGATAGTCCCACTAAGCGCAGAGCAGATGGGATGCAAAATGATGTGGTAGCCATGCTGGTTAAGTGTGCTTTGAATTCTAAATAAATCACTGAGAGTGTCACCAGCAAAGCACCCCCACACCATCACAACCCCTCCTCCATGCTTCATGGGGGGGAACTACACATGCAGAGATCATTCGTTCATCTACTCTGCATCTCACAAAGACATGGCGGTTGGAACCAGAAATCTCAAATTTGGACTCATCAGACCAAAATGAATGATTTACACTGGTCTAATGCCCATTGCTCATGTTTCTTGGCCCAAGCAAGTCTCTTCTTCTTATTGGTGTCCTTTAGTAGTGGTTTCTTTGCAGCAATTTGACCATGAAGGCCTCGTTCATGCAGTCTCCTCTGAACAGTTGATGTTGAGATGTGTCTGCTACTTGAACTCTGTGAAGCATTTATTTGGGCTACAAAGTCTGAGGCTGGTAACTCTAATGTCAATTAGCCTATCAGAAGTTTGTAAAGCTTTTCTGGAATTTTCCAAGCTGTTTAAAGGCACAGTCAACTTAGTGAATGTAAACTTCTGACCCACTGGAATTGTGATGCAGTGAATTATAAGTGAAATAATTTGTCTGTAAACAATTGTTGGGAAAATTACTTGTGTCATGCATCAAGTAGATGTCCTAACTGACTTGTCAAAACTATAGTTTGTTAACAAGAAATTTGTGGAGTGGTTGAAAAATGAATTTTAATGACTCCAACCTAAGTGTATGCATACTTCCGACTTCAAATGTGTGTGTGGCCCACATGCAGCTTGTTTTTGTTCACAGGTTTAGGAATGGCTGAAGGTTTGCAACATTTACTTGGCGCTAACTCTGCAAATAGCACTGCTAGGTGATTTGAAAAGTCATGGACAATCGATCAATAATATAATAATACTCTTAGCAAAGGTGTTTATCTTTGATTTACAATCTGTAGAAATGATGAGAATATAAAGGTTCAGAATTTATGTGAAACATCACAGAACAGTAGAAAAACAGGCTGCTAGAAATCAAAACTGAATGGTCTTCTAGCTAAAGGCTGGGACTAAAAACAAACAAAAGATCGTTTCAAATATACTGTCCATGAAATGTATATAGTATGTATAATCTGGACGTGGAAGCCTAAGTATTGTTGTCCATTAGTTTACTACAATTAGGGGAGGGGGGGTATGGTTAGGGGAAAATAATAAATAATAAAAAAGTTTTTACAAATATATATAATTAAAATAATATATATATTTACAAAAAAAGATATAGGGGATTGGAAATGATGTAGACAACTACGTTGGAAGAAGCCACAATCTGCCATTTTAAAGCCTGGCTTCCCTTGGCATCCATGAATACAGGCCACTGAGAGTGAGAGAAAGACAGAGAGAACAGATCCTAAACAGCTAGTGTAGTGTACTGGGGTGGAGTGGAGAGACAGGCAGGATATGTGGTTCACCAGAGTTGACCTCTGACCCATATGGAGCATGGCCACGACCCTGGACCAATCAAATGCCAGGAAGGTGGGAAGTCCACTGCTTCCTTATCACGGGGTTGGGGACAGAGTGTTCCACTAAACGGAAACCGCAAAAAAAAACACAGATAGCCATGCTACCCATGAGGTGTTATGAGAAAAGGGATTGTCGTGGAGGTGGGGCGTTTCTGGGAACTGTGGAAAAGTGCAGATGTTAACAGTTATGATAGTCACTAGGACAAAAAAAAGGTGGTTGGGTTGAATAATAATATTATGCTACATTATTGCAAAACAATACACATGTACACATACTGTGCTATCACAACTCAAAAATATTTAACATAATTTGGACCGAATTCAATATTATCCTTCTTATGGACTCCTCAAAAATGTCCTGTCCTCTATAAACATATGCCACGAAACCGGTGGCTTCCGTTGGTTTCAGTGTGTACCTTGGCACTGTGACAATGTTTAAAATGCCTGACATTGATGTGCCAAAAGCACATCTTCTTCCCACTTCCTCTACCATAACTGTAATTGCAGCAGTTTACTGATGTAGGATCTTAATTTGATCTATATTGTAACAGCAAAAGTATCCTGCAGAAACATTATTTGAAAATTTTGTCCATAATGTTACTTGATTGTGGTTAGGTTATTATCTGGCCAGAAGTAGGCTATATGAAAAGTACAATACTGTTAATATAACCATGTATTCGTATGGGTTTTCATTTAGTCCATAATGTTACTTGATTGTGGTTGGGCTATTAGCTGGCCAACCGTAGGCTACATGAAAAGTGCAATACTGTTAGGCCGTGTATAAGTGTGGGATTTCAATTAATTTATGTAAATCACGAAGCTCATTTGCATTTCCTGTGGTGAAGGAAAATTCTCAGCAACAAAAGAGTGATAAAATTATGATCCCACATCTGTAAGTAAATGTTGTTCTGAACATACTGTATATTGGCTTACTATATTTTCCTACTGACTCAAACAACCCACATGGTTCAGTGGGCCTAAATAGATCTTTGCTCTGTCTCGTACTGTTCAATGTAATTACACAATTTAAAAACTAAGGATATGACCTTACTTTTCCCTGTAAGACTGGAAGGAAACACTTTACAATTCCCTATATAGTGCACTAGTTTGACCTGAGCCCTATGAGCTCTGGTTAAAGTATGTCACTCATCACTACTTCACAGGAGCACCATTTGAACATGAACTTTTTAAAAATGTTATTATATCATAATGTGTTTTTGGCAGAAATGTCTGGAACATGTGAACTTTCATGTGCCTTAATAACAAATGTGTATGGCATCTGTAAATACTAATACAACAGTTAAATTAGGAGCCTAAGTTGGTTTCGCCACGGAAAAAGTCAGCAACCTTCCCACTAGCCACGATTGGCTAAGATAATGAGTGGGCTGGACATGCCGAGAGATGAGTTCAGAATGGTCTGCCATGTAGCACGCTCCTGTCTAACATGAGCTGGTCAGTATGTGTAGGTAATCCTTTATAACGCTGCTTTCCTGAAAGATGCATAAAAATATGTTCGCAGAATAACTGACCAATTTATGAACGCTCAACACCCGTTGAATATGGCCGTGACAGTAAAAAAAAAATATATATATAAAAATTAAAAGCGTAACTAAATTGTTGCTAGAAGCACAGTTGCAGTCACCAACGCTCTGGATGACCTAAAAACAGCCTAACCCGCTCTGCTAGGGCGAGTAAAATGGTCAGTGAGATATTCTCTGATTTGTTTCTGGAAGTAACTAGCAAGCTAGCCAACGTTAGCTAGTTGGCTTTGGTGCTTGACTGCTGTTAGGTCAATGTGAACAATGCTGAATGGGTGTAGACAAAGAAGACCTCTCCCAAACGGGTACCAAAACATTCAAGGGCAATTTTCTCAAAAGTGAGGTTACAGGTTTATACATCTTCAAAGCAGAATAACTCTCCCATTGTTTCTCAACTGCAGTGTATGATATACAATTTTTCTACATTTATTCAATGTAAAAAAAAACACAATTTCAAAGTTTGCTACATGAGACCGAATCGAGCCGGTCAGTCACATTTGACCCTGCTTCTCACAGTATGAAAATAATCCTGCAGCAACTTTAAAATGTATTATAATTAATGTGCGTTGATATATTTTTCATCGGGGCAAATCAAGTCAGATATTTTAAAGTTGAAATTAAACTTTAGAAGCCTTTAAAAAAATAGAATACATTACAATTTGTATTTCCTACTGTGCAGGAAAATTCTCTGCAACAACTGAGTGAGCAAATGAAGATAGCAGATCGGTATGTAAGAAACGACAGGCATTCAAGTAGTATTTACCACAATTCGGGTTTCTAAGAAAACATTGACTAAATGTAGGTAATATGTGATAAACACTGCATAGCTAAAAATGCTTATATGCCTATTTCAGGGCAATTACAGTAGCTATTCTGGAATCTACCATTCTGTCAATGGCCTACATGTATGTAATGTAAAGTTTAGTCACACAGAACTTGAGAGAAGCTTGAATATAGACCCTTGGATTGGTTCATGCAACCTGATAAAGAGGAACTAGGCTAGATTGTAAAAGGAGCTAGCTATGGCTTCATGTTCATCTCTCTTTCGCCTCTCTATATCCCCTCAAATAGAAAAGAGGAACAAGAAAAACAACTCAGGGATCAAATGACAAACAGATCATGCAAGAGCGGAGGTCCCTTTGAACCTCTCTACGGAAGTAAGCTTTTTCCCCCACTCTCTCTCTCTCTCTCTTATCCCCCCTTCCCTCCCTCCTTGCACCGGAGATGGGCTTTCAACACACAAAGCCCTGGAAAAACAGACCATGAGGGCCTGAGCCCTGGCCTTGTCTGTAGAGCAGAGGTGTCATGACACTTTGTGGATCCTGTCTACACCAGGCAGTCACTGTCTCCCTGAGCCTATCCCAGGTCTCTGTACTAAAAGGGTTGTATCAATAAGATTAGCCTGCAAACTTTGATCATTAAACAAGGCCACACACTCATTCACAGAAAGCTCAAATTGAATCTAAGTTACTGAGAATATATAGTCAAACTATTTCAAGCAACACTTTCGTATGTAGTTGTGAATATCTGCGAGTTACGTTGGGCTGCGGTCAACACACTTTGCACTCAACAACCTTCCTTCCTCCCGTCCCTGAACAACTGAGATAGTGGATAATGAAGTATTATTTTGCTTACTTATCTAAACTGAGAGAAAAAAGGTTTAGAACCTAAAAGGGTTCTTCTGCTGTCCCAACAGGAGAAACCTTTTTGGTTCCAGGTAGAATCCTTTTGGTTCCATGTAGAACCCTTTCCCCAGAGGGTTCTACATGTTTTTTACATTTTTAATTTTATTTAACCTTTATTTAACTATTCTACAAGTAACCCAAAAGATTTCCACCTGAAAACCAAAAAACGGTTCTAGCTGGAACCAATAACAGCCGAAGAACTATTTTGTAACCTTTTTTCTTTCTAAGAGTGTAGTAGCTTCACATCTTCTACAGTAGAAGATGAAGATCTGTCCATATTTGGGATTCACCCTCTGACCACTATACTGTATGTGTCTGTGCAGAAGGCAGAGCAAAAACAAATAAACAGAATGTAAAACCAACTGGAACAAACAGTAAGCTAACAGTATGCAGGTGTGTCGCGGTTAAACTATCCAATCTGTCTATTTGAACAGGTGTCACTGTGTGTGTGTGTGTGTGTGTGTGTGTGTGTGTGTGTGTGTGTGTGTGTGTGTGTGTGTGTGTGTGTGTGTGTGTGTGTGTGTGTGTGTGTGTGTGTGTGTGTGTGTGTGTGTGTGTGTGTGTGTGTGTGTGTGTGTGTGTGTGTGTGTGTGTGTGTGTGTGTAGTACGAGTACCTGGGGATATGAACGGATCCTACTGAGTATAGGGCAGAGGCCTTTCCTTGTAATCTGATCAGTGTGGCGCCCCTCCTCTCCTCTTTTATACCTCATTCCACTCCCTCCTTTGTCCCGGTCCGTGTTTATCTGTTCATCCCCTGAAGGTTACAGGGAATTTCCTAAAAGATCATCTCTCTGCTTTTAGCACCCGCCAACCAGGAGTTAAAGGAGGAAGTGGTAATGATAACCATTCTCCTCTCCTGTCTCTGTGTGTCTGAGAGGGAATGTCTTTACCATGTGTGCCCCCAAGTGATCATTTCTGCCTGGCTTGCGCCACACACACACACACACACATATTTTTCTATCCTTGTTTTCCATTCAAAACATTATTTTCCCTAACTCTAAACCTTAAAATGGCCTTTGACGTCGTGGGGACATGTACCTGCATGCCGCTGTTACTTTTTTTGCTTACACACACACACACACACACACACACACACACACACACACACACACACACACACACACACACACACACACACACACACACACACACACACACACACACACACACACACACACACACACACACACACACACACACACACACACACACACACACACACACACACACACACAGCCTGTAACATGCATTCTAATAGTCAACAAGAACATCTGTGTCAAAGAGAACCCCCACCAACAACAACAGGAAGCCCTGCCTACAGGAAGTCATTAAAGGGAAGTTATGGGTTTACACTGCTAATAACACACACACACACACACACACACACACACACACACACACACACACACACACACACACACACACACACACACACACACACACACACACACACACACACACACACACACACACACACACACACACACACACACACACACACACACACGGGTGGGAGTGTGTTTTTTGCTACAGTATAATGTTGAGGGGAAGTAAGGATTGGTAGAAATTCTCCATAAAGTTCTCCAACTGAAATTAAGCCAATCGGTGCACATGCTGAGGTGGAAGTGGTACAAAGGACCTGAGTGTGAGTGAGTGAGTGAGTGTGTGTGTTAGTGAGTGACAGAGTGTGAGAGAGTGAGAAAGAGACAGAGTGAGAGAGTGCGCGAGCATGTAGTATCTTCCTGACTAAACGTTGCATGAAACCCCAAATCCTCCCCAAAACACGTCTTCAGCCCTCTCTCTTTAAGGGCTGCACCACTTTATGTAAAAGGGAGGGGGAACCAGAGAAACGAGGAAGGATGTGGTACAGAGACCAAACAGGAGCCAGCGCAGAGCACCCCTTTGTGTGGCTTTTTACAGCCTCCACCCGCCGGGGAGGGACCGCCTCAGTGTGAACCACATTTCGGTCACACTGGAAACGTCAACAAGACCACGCCCACTGCACAGAGGAACTGACTAAAAACATACATGTCCAGTGCATTCAGAAAGTATTCAGACCTTTTGACTTTTTCCACATTTTGCTACATTGCAGCCTTATTCTATAATGGAATAAATAAAACATTTCCTCATCAACCTACACACAATACCCCATAATGACTAAAGCCGTTAACCTTTGCTATTTTTTAAATATATATATATATATATATATACACTGCTCCAAAAAATATAGGGAACACTAAAATAACACATCCTAGATCTGAATGAATGAAATATTCTTATTAAATACTTTTTTCTTTACATAGTTGAATGTGCTGACAACAAAATCATACAAAAATTATCAATGGAAATCAAATTGATCAACTCATGGAGGTCTGGATTTGGAGTGACACTCAAAATTAAAGTGGAAAACCACACTACAGGCTGATCCAACTTTGATGTAATGTCTTTAAAACAAGTCACAATGAGGCTCAGTAGTGTGTGTGGCCTCCACGTGTCTGTATGACCTCCCTACAACGCCTGGGCATGCTCCTGATGAGGTGGCGGATGGTCTCCTGAGGGATCTCCTCCCAGACCTGGACTAAAGCATCCGCCAACTCCTGGACAGTCTGTGGTGCAACATGGCATTGGTGGATGGAGCGAGACATGATGTCCCAGATGTGCTCAATTGGATTCAGGTCTGGGGAACAGGCGGGCCAGTCCATAGCATCAATGCCTTCCTCTTGCAGAAACTGCTGACACACTCCAGCCACATGAGGTCTAGCATTGTCTTGCATTAGGAGGAACCCAGGGCCAACTGCACCAGCATATGGTCTCACAAGGGGTCTGAGGATCTCATCTCGGTACCTAATGGCAGTCAGGCTACCTCTGGCGAGCACATGGAGGGCTGTGCGTCCCCCCAAAGAAATACCACCCCACACCATGACTGACCCACCACCCACCGCCAAACATGCTGGAGGATGTTGCAGGCAGCAGAACGTTCTCCACGGCGTCTCCAGACTCTGTCACGTGCTCAGTGTGAACCTGCTTTAATCTGTGAAGAGCACAGGGCGCCAGTGGCGAATTTGCCAATCTTTGTGTTCTCTGGCAAATGCCAAACGTCCTGCACGGTGTCCTGTGGACGTCGGGCCCTCATACCACCCTCATGGAGTCTGTTTCTGACCGTTTGAGCAGACACATGCACATTTGTGGCCTGCTGTAGGTCATTTTGCAGGGCTCTGACAGTGCTCCTCCTGCTACTCCTTTGCACAAAGGCGGAGGTAGTGGTCCTGCTGCTGGGTTGCTGCCCTCCTACGGCCTCCTCCACATCTCCTGATGTACTGGCCTGTCTCCTGGTAGCACCTCCATGCTAAGGACACTACGCTGACAGACACAGCAAACCTTCTTGCCACTTCTGGATGAGCTGCACTACCTGAGCCACTTGTGTGGGTTGTAGACTCCGTCTCATGCTACCACTAGAGTGAAAGCACCGCCAGCATTCAAAAGTGACCAAAACATCAGCCAGGAAGCATAGGAACTGAGAAGTGGTCTGTGGTCACCACCTGCAGAACCACTCCTTATTGGGGGTGTCTTGCTAATTGCCTATAATTTCCACCTGTTGTCTATTCCATTTGCACAACAGCATGTGAACTTTATTGTCAATCAGTGTTGCTTCCTAAGTGGAAAGTTTGATTTCACAGAAGTGTGATTGACTTGGAGTTACATTGACTTGGAGTTACATTGTGTTGTTTAAGTGTTCCCTTTATTTTTTTTAGCAGTATATATATATATATATATATATATATATACAGAAATATCTGAAAGACCCTTTGCTATGAGAATCGAAATTGAGCTCCGGTGCATCCTGTTTCCATTGATCATCCTTGAGATGTTTCTACAACTTGGAGTCCACATGTGGTAAATTCAATTGATTGGACATGATTTGGAAAGGCGCACACCTGTCTATATAAGGTCCCACAGTTGACAGTGCATGTCAGAGCAAAAACCAAGCCACGAGGTCGAATGAATTGTCCGTAGAGCTCCGAGACAGGATTGCGTCAAGGCACAGATCTGGGGAAGGGTACCAAAAAATGATCTGCAGCATCGAAGGCCCCGAGACAACATCATTCTTAAGTGGAAGAAATTTGGAACCACCAAGACTCTTCCTAGAGCTGACTGCTCGGGAAAACTGAGCAATCGGGGGAGAAGGGCCTTGGTCAGGGAGGTGTCCAAGAATCCGATGGTCACTCTGACAGAGCTCTAGTTTCTTGTGGAGATGGGAGAACCTTCCAGAAGGACAATGATCTCTGCAGCACTCTACCAATCAGGCCTTTATGGTAGAGAGGCCAGATGAAAGCCACGCCTCAGTAAAAGGCACATGACTGCCAGCTTGGAGTTTACCAAAAGGCACCTGAAGGACTCTCAGACCATGAGAAACAAGATTTTCTGGTCTGATGAAACCAAGATTGAACTCTTTGGCCTGAATGCCAAGCGTCATGTCTGGAGGAAAAAGCACCGCACCTGGCCAATACCATCCCTACCGTGAAGCATGGTGGTGACATCATAATGTTTTTCAGCGGCAGGGATTGGGAGACTAGTCAGGATCGAGGGAAAGATGAACAGAGCAAAGTACAGAGAGATCCTTGATGACAACCTGCTCCAGAGCGCTTGGGACCACAGACTTGGGCGAAGGTTCACCTTCTAACAGGACAATGACCCTAAGCACACAGCCAATACAATGCAGATGGCTTTGGGACTAGTCTCTGAATGTCCTTGAGTGGCCCAGCCAAAGCTCAGACTTGAACACGATCCAACATCTCTGGAGAGACCTGAAAATAGCTGTGCAGCGACGCTCCCCATCCAACCTGATAGAGCTTGAGAGGATCTGCAGAGAAGAATTGGAGAAACTCCCCAAATACAGGTGTGCCAATCTTGAAGCATCATACTCAAGAAGACTCAAGGCTGTAATCGCTGCTTCAACTAAGTACTGAGTAAACAGTCTGAATACTTATGTAAATGTTATTTCAGTTTTAATTTTTAATACATTTGCAAAAATGTCTAAACGGTCTATGGTCTAATGTTGTTATGGTCTAATGGTCTAATGTTGTTATGGTCTAATGGTCTAATGTTGTTATGGTCTAATGGTCTAATGTTGTTATGGTCTAATGTTGTTATGATCTAATGGTCTAATGTTGTTATGGTCTAATGTTGTTATGGTCTAATGTTGTTATGGTCTAATGTTATGTTCTAATGTTGTTATGATCTAATGTTGTTATGGTCTAATGGTCTAATGTTGTTATGGTCTAATGGTCTAATGTTGTTATGGTCTAATGTTGTTATGGTCTAATGGTCTAATGTTGTTATGTTCTAATGTTGTTATGGTCTAATGGTCTAATGTTGTTATGGTCTAATGTTGTTATGATCTAATGGTCTAATGGTCTAATGTTGTTATGGTCTAATGTTGTTATGGTCTAATGTTGTTATGTTCTAATGTTGTTATGGTCTAATGGTCTAATGTTGTTATGATCTAATGGTCTAATGTTGTTATGGTCTAATGGTCTAATGTTGTTATGGTCTAATGGTCTAATGTTGTTATGGTCTAATGGTCTAATGTTGTTATGGTCTAATGGTCTAATGTTGTTATGGTCTAATGTTGTTATGATCTAATGGTCTAATGTTGTTATGGTCTAATGGTCTAATGTTGTTATGGTCTAATGGTCTAATGGTGTTATGGTCTAATGTTGTTATGGTCTAATGTTGTTATGGTCTAATGTTGTTATGGTCTAATGTTGTTATGATCTAATGTTGTTATGGTCTAATGGTCTAATGTTGTTATGATCTAATGTTGTTATGGTCTAATGTTGTTATGGTCTAATGGTCTAATGTTGTTATGGTCTAATGTTGTTATGGTCTAATGTTGTTATGGTCTAATGCTGTTATGATCTAATGGTCTAATGTTGTTATGATCTAATGTTGTTACGATCTAATGTTGTTATGATCTAATTGTCTAATGTTGTTATGGTCTAATGGTCTAATGTTGTTATGGTCTAATGTTGTTATGATCTAATGGTCTAATGTTGTTATGGTCTAATGTTGTTATGGTCTAATGTTGTTATGGTCTAATGTTGTTATGGTCTAATGTTGTTATGGTCTAATGTTGTTATGATCTAATGTTGTTATGGTCTAATGGTCTAATGTTGTTATGATCTAATGTTGTTATGGTCTAATGTTGTTATGGTCTAATGGTCTAATGTTGTTATGGTCTAATGGTCTAATGTTGTTATGGTCTAATGTTGTTATGGTCTAATGCTGTTATGATCTAATGGTCTAATGCTGTTATGATCTAATGTTGTTACGATCTAATGTTGTTATGATCTAATTGTCTAATGTTGTTATGGTCTAATGGTCTAATGTTGTTATGGTCTAATGTTGTTATGATCTAATGGTCTAATGTTGTTATGATCTAATGTTGTTATGATCTAATGGTCTAATGCTGTTATGGTCTAATGGTCTAATGTTGTTATGGTCTAATGTTGTTATGGTCTAATGGTCTAATGTTGTTATCGTAGAATGTATGCACACATGACTGTAAGTCGCTTTGGATAAAAGCGTCTGCTAAATGGCATATATTATTATTTATTATTATTAAACCTGTTTTTGCTTTGTCATTATGAGGTATTGTGTGTAAATTGATGAGTGAAGAAAACAATCCGTTTTAAAATATGGCTGTAATGTAACAAAATGTGGAAAAAGTGAAGGGGTCTGAATTCTTTCCGAATGCACTGTAGATAGATATGTAGATGAACACACATTTATTGTATATGTATTTATAAAGAGGGGCCACTCCAGTGCTATCCACATCTTTGACTGTCGCTGGAAAAGTCAACAAGACCACTGGCTTCACAGAGAACTGACATGGACTGTATACTTGTAGATTCTGCTGCTACTGCTTGCCATTTGAGGTCTAGGCAAGGTTACTGTAAAACTCTGTGTGGAAAAGCCCATGATCTGGGTCGATGGACCATGAAAAAAGTAACTTCCTCACCATTTTAGATAAGCATGCTCTGTTCAAAAAATTCAGAACTAAGAACAGATACAGCCCTTGGTTCACTCCAGACCTGACTGCCCTCGACCAGCACAAAAACACCCTGTGGTGGACTGCAATAGCATCGAATAGTCCCCGCAATATGCAACTGTTCAGGGAAGTCAGGAACCAATACACGCAGTCAGTCAGGAAAGCTAAGGCCAGCTTCTTCAGGCAGAAGTTTGCATCCTGTAGCTCCAACTCCAAAAAGTTCTGGGACACTGAAGTCCATGGAGAACAAGAGCACCTCCTCCCAGCTGCCCACTGCACTGAGGCTAGGTAACCCGGTCACCACCGATAAATCCATGATTATCGAAAACTTCAACAAGCATTTCTCAACGGCTGGCCATGCCTTCCGCCTGGCTACTCCAACCTCTGCCAACAGCTCCGCCCCCCCGCAGCTCCTCGCCCAAGCCTCTCCTGGTTCTCCTTTACCCAAATCCAGACAGCAGATGTTCTGAAAGAGCTGCAAAACCTGGACCCGTACAAATCAGCTGGGCTTGACAATCTGGACCCTCTATTTCTGAAACTATCCGCCACCATTGTCGCAACCCCTATTACCAGCCTGTTCAACCTCTCTTTCATATCGTCTGAGATCCCCAAGGTTTGGAAAGCTGCCGCAGTCATCCCCCTCTTCAAAAGGGGAGACACCCTGGACCCAAACTGTTACAGACCTATATCCATCCTGCCCTGCCTATCTAAGGTCTTCGAAAGCCAAGTCAACAAACGGGTCACTGACCATCTCGAATCCCACCGTACCTTCTCCGCTGTGCAATCTGGTTTCCGAGCCGGTCACGGGTGCACCTCAGCCACACTCAAAGTACTAAACGATATCATAACCGTCATCGATAAAAGACAGTACTGTGCAGCAGTCTTCATCGACCTTGCCAAGGCTTTCGACTCTGTCAATCACCATATTCTTATCGGCAGACTCAGTAGCCTCGGTTTTTCGGATGACTGCCTTGCCTGGTTCACCAATTACTTTGCAGACAGAGTTCAGTGTGTCAAATCGGAGGGCATGCTGTCCGGTCCTCTGGCAGTCTCTATGGGGTGCCACAGGGTTCAATTCTCGGGCCGACTCTTTTCTCTGTATATATCAATGATGTTGCTCTTGCTGCGGGCGATTCCCTGATCCACCTCTATGCAGACGATACCATTCTATATACTTTCGGCCCGTCATTGGACACTGTGCTATCTAACCTCCAAACGAGTTTCAATGCCATACAACACTCCTTCCGTGGCCTCCAACTGCTCTTAAACGCTAGTAAAACCAAATGCATGCTTTTCAACAGATCACTGCCTGCACCCGCATGCTCGACTAGCAACACCACCCTGGATGGTTCCGACCTTGAATATGTGGACATCTATAAGTACCTAGGTGTCTGGCTAGACTGCAAACTCTCCTTCCAGACTCATATCAAACATCTCCAATCAAAAATCAAATCAAGAGTCGGCTTTCTATTCCGCAACAAAGCCTCCTTCACTCACGCCGCCAAGCTTACCCTAGTAAAATTGACTATCCTACCGATCCTCGACTCCGGCGAGGTCATCTACAAAATTGCTTCCAGCACTCAGCAAACTGGATGCAGTTTATCACAGTGCCATCCGGTTTGTCACTAAAGCACCTTATACTACCCACCACTGCGACTTGTATGCTCTAGTTGGGTGGCCCTCGCTACATATTCGTCGCCAGACCCACTGGCTCCAGGTCATCTACAAGTCCATGCTAGGTAAAGCTCCGCCTTATCTCAGTTCACTGGTCATGATGGCAACACCCATCCGTAGCACACGCTCCAGCAGGTGTATCTCACTGATCATCCCTAAAGCCATCACCTCATTTGGCCGCCTTTCGTTCCAGTACTCTGCTGCCTGTGATTGGAACGAATTGCAAAAAAAAAAAATCGCTGAAGTTGGAGACCTTTATCTCCCTCACCAACTTCAAACATCAGCTATCTGAGCAGCTAACCGATCGCTGCAGCTGTACATAGTCTATTGGTAAATAGCCCACCCATTTTCACCTACCTCACCCCCATACTGTTTTTATTTATTTACTTTTCTGCTCTTTTGCACACCAATATCTCTACCTGTACATGACCATCTGATCATTTATCACTCCAGTGTTAATCTGCAAAATTGTAATTATTCGCCTACCTCCTCATGCCTTTTGCACACATTGTATATAGACTCCGTTTTTTTTCTACTGTGTTATTTACCTGTTAATTGTTTACTCCATGTGTAACTCTGTGTTGTCTGTTCACACTGCTATGCTTTATCTTGGCCAGGTCGCAGTTGCAAATGAGAACTTGTTTTCAACGAGCCTACCTGGTTAAATAAAGGTGAAATAAAAAAATAAAAATAAAAATGTAACAGAGCGAGTTTTGGATACTTGTGGGCTGTTATAGAGCAACTGCTGATGTAAAAATGACACACATGGAGACATGCCAGTGCAATATGTTCAATTTATTTAGTTCATAGTATGAAAGGGAACGCATGAGAAAATATGCCGTACACTATACAACAGTGGGGATATATGGTCATACACACACACACAGGCGCTTCATCAGCACATGACATAATGCATAGATTCTAATAATAAATGCTAGTACAATAACCCATAGCGATGCATGCACACACACACACACACACACACACACACACACACACACACACACACACACACACGAGAGGGAGAGAGGTGTAAGGAAGGCATGTTTATGGTGGCCTGTCCAGGAGAAGGAGACCAGAGGAATTGGACAGTGAAGGGAGCCCCTGCCTGGCCCAGCACGCTCTGCTCCATTCACTGTCCACAGACAGACAGACCGGCTGTTTTCATAGCTGCAGCTGTCTTGTCCTCCGCTCCCCTTCATCAACCTTTCATTATGGAGGGGCCTCGCAAAGATCTTCCAAACGCACGCACCCGCGCACACACCGATGAACATATGCACACACTGGTATATGTACAAAAACTCACCCTAGTCCCTAGCCAAAAAGCTTTGGTTTAAGTGTCCCAGACACACTGTGCTGTAGGATTGAATAATCTTTAAAAGAGTGGCGAGATAGAGGGAGGATTTGATTAAGACAATTGCCCCTGAGAAAGACCACCAAGGTGGAGGTTAAGGACCCCACATTCCCTGTCCACCCCCCCCCCCCTCACACACAACCAAGTTAAAGGGAGGAGTGTGTGTCTGTGGAGAGGGAGGTGGGTGACCTTAGGCTGAGGCGACAGGGGATCCGCTCTCACCTTCCCACTCTTCCTCCACTCTCTCTCTCCTTCGGTCCTTCTCCTCCCCTCGCACCTGCAGCAGGATCTGACTCTGGTTGAATAAACACTCCTTCAGTTTGTCCTCCGTCAGGGTGAGACGTTCTTCCAACACAGAGACAGTCTATGGGGTAGGAGAGGATCACACACCAGTTTTAGACTAAAAGTCTTTCACGACTGTGTCAACACTTCACTCATTTCAACATCTAACTCTGTATCAGCTGCTCTTCTTTCATAAACATTACAATTGAGTTGCCAGATTGGGATGGAAGGGGAAGTATTTTATGGTTGCCAGATTGGGTTGAAATGAAGTGGTTTAGCCAGGGCTGCCAGATTTGGATTAAGAGTTAAGGGACTGACCTGAGTGAGGACGTCAAGCTGCTGGACGATGCGTTCCAGGGTGCTGCTGAAGTTCATGGGGAGGTCTGAGCACACCTCCAGAGGGTACATCATCCCCTGTTCCTCCTCCCTCCTGCCTCCCATTTGCCCGGACTGGGAACCAGATGTCGAATCCTGTCCACTACTGTGGCAGTCTTCGTTGGGGTTGAGGCTGGTACTGGCAATCCGCCGTGCTGGCAAATTGTTTGCATGGCCGTTGACAGCCTTGAAAGAAAGAGGGGAGGGTGAATGCAACAGCTGACCAGGTTTGATTGATTTTGAAGTGAACATTAACTTTAAGGACCTCACAACTGAATTTGAGGGAAAGCATTGCAATTTATAACTCAATGGTTTTCTTGGTGCGGGGACTTCTGACCTGAACAGGACCTCACAACAGTAAGATCTGTGGTTCCGTAGACGTCATGTGAGAGGGCTATTAACCAGGTAGAGACTGGTTTTATGAGACAACTTAATCTAGCCGGCTTCATCAACAACCCATTGACAATACGTAGACCAGAGACCATCAACTAGATTCGGCCGCAAGCAGATTTTTTCATGAGGTCAGAATATATTTTTTTTTTAACTAGGCAAGTCAGTTAAGAACAAATTCTTATTTTCAATGACGGCCTAGGAACAGTGGGTTAACTGCCTGTTCAGGGGCAGAACGACAGATTTGTACCTTGTCAGCTCGGGAATTTGAACTTGCAACCTTTCGGTTACTAGTCCAACGCTCTAACCACTAGGCTACCCTGCCACACCATAATTACTAATCATTTGTAGACAGCAAATCTAATGCAAGAAGCCCAAACAGACATAATATTTGAATAAAATATAACCATTTCAAACCATGTTTACATTTGTATACGATCATTTACATTGAGTGTACAAAACATTAGGAACACCTGCTCTTTACATGACAGACTGACCAGGTAAAAGCTATGATCCCTTATTAAAAGGTCACTTGTTAAATCCACTTCAATCAGTGTAGATGAAAGGGGTGAACGAGCAATAGAAAATATTGAAGTGCCTTTGAACCGGTATGGTTGTAGGTGCCGGGCGCCCAGTTTTAGCGTGTCAAGAAGTGCCACACTGCTGGGTTTTTCACACTCAGCAGTTTCCTGTGTGTATCAAGAATGGTCCACCACCCAAAGGACATCCAGCCAACTTGACACAACTGTGGGAAGCACAGGTACAAGTCAATAAGGGCTACTTAATGTTAGATCCCTTACTTCAAAGGCAATTATAGTCAATGAACTAATCACTGATCATAATCTTGATGTGATTGGCCTGACTGAAACATGGCTTAAGCCTGATGAATTTACTGTGTTAAATGAGGCCTCACCTCCTGGCTACACTAGTGACCATATCCCCCGTGCATCCCGCAAAGGCGGAGGTGTTGCTAACATTTACGATAGCAAATTTCAATTTACAAAAAAAAAAATGACGTTTTCGTCTTTTGAGCTTCTAGTCATGAAATCTATGCAGCCTACTCAATCACTTTTTATAGCTACTATTTACAGGCCTCCTGGGCCATATACAGCGTTTCTCACTGAGTTCCCTGAATTCCTATCAGACCTTGTAGTCATTGCAGATAATATTCTAATCTTTGGTGACTTTAATATTCACATGGAAAAGTCCACAGACCCACTCCAAAAGGCTTTTGGAGCCATCATCGACTCAGTGGGTTTTGTCCAACATGTCTCTGGACCCACTCACTCTCACAGTCATACGCTGGACCTAGTTTTGTCCCATGGAATAAATGTTGTGGATCTTAATGTTTTTCCTCATAATCCTGGACTATCGGACCACCATTTTATTACGTTTACAATTGCAACAAATAATCTGCTCAGACCCCAACCAAGGAACATCAAAAGTCGTGCTATAAATTCACAGACAACACAAAGATTCCTTGATGCCCTTCCAGACTCCCTCTGCCTACCCAAGGACGCCAGAGGACAAAAATCCGTTAACCACCTAACTGAGGATCTCAATTTAACCTTGCGCAATACCCTAGATGCAGTTGCACCCCTAAAAACTAAAAAAATGTCTCATAAGAAACTAGCTCCCTGGTACACAGAAAATAGAAAACAGAGATGCTTGTTCTAGGTCCCAAGAAACAAAGTGATCTTCTGTTGAATCTGACAATTAATCTTAATGGTTGTACAGTCGTCTCAAATAAAACTGAAGGACCTCGGCGTTACTCTGGACCCTGATCTCTCTTTTGAAGAACATATCAAGACCATTTCGAGGACAGCTTTTTTCCATCTACGTAACATTGCAAAAATCAGAAACTTTCTGTCCAAAAATTATGCAGAAAAATTAATCCATGCTTTTGTCACTTCTAGGTTAGACTACTGCAATGCTCTATTTTCCGGCTACCCGGATAAAGCACTAAATAAACTTCAGTTAGTGCTAAATACGGCTGCTAGAATCCTGACTAGAACCAAAAAATGTGATCATATTACTCCAGTGCTAGCCTCTCTACACTGGCTTCCTGTCAAAGCAAGGGCTGATTTCAAGGTTTTACTGCTAACCTACAAAGCATTACATGGGCTTGCTCCTACCTACCTCTCTGATTTGGTCCTGCCGTACATACCTACACGTACGCTACGGTCACAAGACGCAGGCCTCCTAATTGTCCCTAGAATTTCTAAGCAAACAGCTGGAGGCAGGGCTTTCTCCTATAGAGCTCCATTTTTATGGAACGGTCTGCCTACCCATGTCAGAGACGCAAACTCGGTCTCAACCTTTAAGTCTTTACTGAAGACTCATCTCTTCAGTGGGTCATATGATTGAGTGTAGTCTGGCCCAGGAGTGGGAAGGTGAACGGAAAGGCTCTGGAGCAACGAACCGCCCTTGCTGTCTCTGCCTGGCCGGTTCCCCTCTTTTCACTGGGATTCTTTGCCTCTAACCCTGTTACGGGGCTGAGTCACTGGCTTGCTGGGGCTCTCTCGTGCCGTCCCTGGGGGGGTGCGTCACCTGGGTGGGTTGATTCACTGTTGTGGTCGGCCTGTCTGGGTTCCCCCCTTGGGTTGTACCGTGTCGGAGATCTTTGTGGGCTATACTCGGCCTTGTCTCAGGATGGTAAGTTGGTGGTTGAAGATTTCCCTCTAGTGGTGTGGGGGCTGTGCTTTGGCAAAGTGGGTGGGGTTATATCCTTCCTGTTTGGCCCTGTCCGGGGGTGTCCTCGGATGGGGCCACAGTGTCTCCTGACCCCTCCTGTCTCAGCCTCCAGTATTTATGCTGCAGTAGTTTATGTGTCGGGGGGCTAGGGTCAGTTTGTTTATCTGGAGTACTTCTCCTGTCCTATTCAGGTGTCCTGTGTGAATCTAAGTGTGCGTTCTCTAATTCTCTCCTTCTCCCTTTCTTTCTCTCTCTCGGAGGACCTGAGCCCTAGGACCATGCCCCAGGACTACCTGACATGATGACTCCTTGCTGTCCCCAGTCCACCTGGCCATGCTGCTGCTCCAGTTTCAACTGGCCTGGGCCCTAGGACCATGTCCCAGGACTACCTGACATGAGGACTCCTTGCTGTCCCCAGTCCACCTGGCCATGCTCCTGCTCCAGTTTCAACTGTTCTGCCTTACTATTATTCAACCATGCTGGTCATTTATGAACATTTGAACATCTTGGCCACGTTCTGTTATAATCTCCACCCGGCACAGCCAGAAGAGGACTGGCCACCCCACATATGCTCTCTCTAATTCTCTCTTTCTTTCTCTCTCTCGGAGGACCTGAGCCCTAGGACCGTGCCCCAGGACTACCTGACATGATGGCTCCTTGCTGTCCCCAGTCCACCTGACTGTGCTGCTGCTCCAGTTTCAACTGTTCTGCCTTATTATTATTTGACCATGCTGGTCATTTATGAACATTTGAACATCTTGGTCATGTTCTGTTATAATCTCTACCCGGCACAGCCAGAAGAGGACTGGCCACCCCACATAGCCCGGTTCCTCTCTAGGTTTCTTCCTAGGTTTTGGCCTTTCTAGGGAGTTTTTCCTAGCCACCGTGCTTTTACACCTGCATTGTTTGCTGTTTGGGGTTTTAGGCTGGGTTTCTGTACAGCACTTTGAGATATCAGCTGATGTACGAAGGGCTATATAAATAAATTTGATTTGATTTGATTTGAATATTAGGAAGGTGTTCCTAATATTTTGTAGACTCAGGGTCTATCTCTCTCTCTCTCTATTATGCAGGGAATATATTGGAACAGATTTCCAAACTAAAAATAACAACTGATTTGCTGGTGTATTTACAGTCTTATTTCCAACAATAAAACAATAAACAACTATAAAGTAACCCTTTATGCACACTTGTCTGTAAGTCGCTTTGGATAAAAGCGTCTGCTAAATAGCATATATTATTATTATTATTATAAAACTTGGGGGGCCACATAAAATCCCCCATGGGCTGCCAGTTGGGAAGCCCTGACTGCTGCCGGGTGGGAAGACCTGACTGCTGCCGGGTGGGAAGACCTGACTGCTGCCGGGTGGGAAGCCCTGACTGCTGCCGGGTGGGAAGCCCTGACTGCTGCCGGGTGGGAAGCCCTGACTGCTGCCGGGTGGGAAGCCCTGACTGCTGCCGGGTGGGAAGCCCTGACTGCTGCCGGGTGGGAAGCCCTGACTGCTGCCGGGTGGGAAGCCCTGACTGCTGCCGGAAGCCCTGACATCGAGGAAGTGGTTACAACCGTAATGCTAATGACAAAACATGGTAAATGTGTTAGTTCATGAATCCTATAAGCTGTAAAGCCTAGCCAGTCTCTCTCCCCTCCCACTCTACATCCCTTCCTCTGGCCAATAATGTTTTTACAGTAGAGGAACGGAGACGATGAGAGGAGAGAGACTGTGCCCAAGAAGGCCAAGGTAACATCTCTAAAAGACAATCACCCTCACGTAGCACTCACGTCCGTAGACATGAAATGCTTTAAAGGGCTGGTCATGGCTCACATAAAACCATCATCTCAGAAACCTGGACCCACTCCAAATCACCGCAACAGATCCACAGATACACTCCACACTGCTCTCTCCCACCTGGACAAGAGGAACACCTACGTGAGTATGCTGTTCATTGACTACAGCTCAGCGTTCAATACAATAGTGTCCTCCAAGCTAATCACTAAGCTAAGGACCCTGAGACTGAACACCTCCCTCTGCAACTGGATCCTGGACTTCCTAATGGGCCGCCCTCAGGTGGTAAAGGTTAGCAACAACATATCCGCCACGCTGACCTTCAACACAGGGGCCTCTCGGGGGTGCGTGCTTAGTCCCCTCCAGTACTCCCTGTTCACCCACGACTGCATGGCTACGCACGACTCCAAACACCATTATTAAGGTTGATGACGACACGACGGTGGTAGGCCTGATCACCGACGACGATGAGACAGCCTATAGGGTTAGAGGTTAGTGACCTGGCAGTGTGGTGCAGGACAATAACCTCTCCCTCAACAAGACAACAGAGTTGATTGTGGACTACAGGAAAGGGAGGGCTGAGCACACCCTCAATTATCTCCTGCACATCAACTCAGGACTGGTACCTGTGTATATAGCCAAGTTATAGATACTCATTGAGTATTTATTCCTTGTGTTATTATTTTTCTATCATTTTATATGCATTGTAGGTAAGGGCCTGTTATTGAGCATTTTGTTGTTAGTCTACAGCATGTGACAAATTACATTTGACTTGATAACTTGAGCGTTTATGACTCAAGAGACTTGGTGAGTAGGACTCATCGTGTTGGCTTGCTCCTAATAAAACAGGCAAACAGTTAAAAAACAGGGTCAACGAGTTGGAGAACTTTCCTACATATTCTGAGACCAAATTCATACCTCCTGAAGCAAGATAAACAATAGAAACTAGCTGCGGCCCGTCCTTAGAGACAGTAAATCATTGAATTTCATACATTTTATTCAAAAGGAATTTCATTATTCAAAGCAGGCTCACGTGTTCCTGCTTTGGAAACACAACCCAAGACCACGCAGACAGACAAGGATCAACACGATCTACAATGTTGCTCCAACACACAGACGTCAGATCACTGCTAGCACACAGACAAAGATACAGACAAGATCTGTCCCTGTGCTCCAACGGCCCCATACAATACACATACACATGGACACAGACAAAAACAACGTGCTAGCGAGCTTCCTGGGCAGGGTGAGGGAGGTACAGGGGCGAGGAGATAGAGATAAAGAGAAGGAATGAGACAAGAGGAGAGGAAGGAGGTGGTGAGTGGGGGCTTAATGCATGGAGGAATCGATTCCTGCCTTGTTTCCTGTGCACTTACATCAAAGAGTCTTGGGGGGAGAAGAGGGTGGAAGGGAGAGGAAGGAGGGCTTGGTCCTGACTGGAGGTGAACAAAGCTGTCAGTGTGTGAAGAGGGACTCCAACTGGACTCCTTTCTATCTCGCTTTCCCCCTCCCTTCTCCCCCCTCTCTCGGGTTCTCTCTCTCTGACCCCCCCTGGGCCGCATCTGGGCAACATCTGTTGTGTTCATTAATGCTCAGCAGACCCAGACCTGACTCTATCCATCTCTCTTTTCACTTCCTCTTGCGTCTTTCCCTTCTCTTGCAGGAAGTTGGAGAGCAATCAGACATTAAGAGGCAGCATACCATGTGTCAATCACTAAACACACACACTGTGCTCGTTTGCCATGTCATGTGGAATGGCGAGACACGGCTCATTGCCACAGCAAGCAAGGCCATCGGTGGCATTCTGCCAGCTCGGCTGTCTGTTCGGTTTGTCGGTGGGAGAAGAGTGGGCGAACAGAAACTTCAATCAAAACTACAGAACCATTCCCAGATAGATAACAAAGCTGGAGCACAGTCTGTCTGATACCACTGTGTTAGTATGTAATATTATGAAAACTTCAATCCTGAGGTTGACAACTGAAGGCCGTTATCTGTTACTATTACAGAAGGGCTGGCATAATATTCTGTAACATACCCGCGGGTAAAGGGTAAGAGTACTGCTTTAATATCAGCTCCAGAAATGGATAACGTACAGCAATATTAGATACGTATGATAATTGTTTACACATTATTTTTAAGGCTTGTGTTGTTTCCATTAGCAGCATCTTCAGCCCATAGAAGGTCATGCCACTCTGTCTACAGTGAACACTTTGTCCCAGATTTTGAAGTGGACACAGGTGGACAGCTAGCGCCAGCAATGTACCCAATTAATGCCAATGACCAATTCATTTATCTCCCTGTCCTCGCCAGCCACTAGCCAGCCTCTCCATCTCACCCAGACGATTAGAAATGAGTACATCTAAAATGACAGACTATTCCTATGCACTGCACTACTATTGATGAATACCCTATGGGCCCTGGTCTAAAGAAATGCACTATAAAAGGAATAGGGTGCCATTTGGTTCTCATTCTATATTTATGAGCTACAGCAGAGTGGTCTGAAAGAGTGGTGCTGAGAGAGAAGAAACAATCAGAATAATTGTTATAGGCTGTGTCTGTTGTTGCTGTGGGATATATAAGCACAGCAAATATACAATTATAGTGTTGTTGTTAGGGGGTAAGTTGATTTCTTACTTTCTCTTGTGGATTTAAACAGCTAACATGCCATGTTACCAAACTAGTTTGATTGAGTTGTTGACTAAAGTGTTAGATAGATTAAAGGAAAATAGGTAAATACATAAAAACACACACACAAGTGGTCAAAAGTTTGGACACACCTACTCATTCCAGGGTTTTCCTAATTTTTACTATTTTCTACATTGTAAAATAATATTGAAGACATCCAAACTATGACATAAGACATATGGAATCAAGTAGTAATCAAAAAGTGTTAGGGTCAAAATATATTTAAAATGTGAGATTATTCAAAGTAGCCCCCCTTTCACAGTTTTGCACACTCTTAGCATTCTCTCAACCAGCTTCACCTGGAATGCTTTCCCAACAGTCTTGATTATGTTTCCACATATGCTGAGCACTTGTTGGCTGTTTTTCCTTCACTCTGTGGTCCAACTCATCCCAAACCACCTAAATTGGGTTGAGGGTGGGTGATTGTGAAGAATGGGATGGCGTATTGCTGCAGAATGCTGTGGTAGCCATGCTGGTTAAGTGTGCCTTGAACTCTAAATCACAGACCGTGTCTCCAGCAAAGCACAACCACACCTCCTGCATGCGTCACAGTGGGAACCACATATGCGGAGATCATCCGTTCACCTACTCTGCGTCTCACAAAGATACGGAGGTCGGAAACAAAAATCTCAAATTTGGACTTCCACTGGTCTAATGTCCATTGCTCGTGTTTCTTGGCCCAAGTAAGTCTCTTCTTCTTATTGGTGTCCTTTAGTAGTGGTCTCTTTGCAAAAATTTGATCATGAAGGCCTGATTCACACAGTCTCCTCTGAACAGTTGATGTTGAGATGTGTCTGTTACTTGAACTCTGAAGCATTTATTTGGGCTGACATTTATGATGCTGGTAAAACTAATGAACTTATCCTCTGCAGCAGAGGTAACTCTGGGTCTTCCTTTCCTGTGGCAGTCCTCATGCGAGCTAGTTTAATCAAAGCGCGTGATGGTTTTCGCGACTGCACTAGAAGAAACTTTCAAAAGTTCAACTTTTTCTGGATTGATTGACCTTCATGTCTTAAAGTAAATGATGGACTGTCATTTCTCTTGGCTTACTTGAGCTGTTTCTTTCCATAATATGGACTCGGTCTTTTACCAAACAGGGCTATCTTCTGTATACCACCCCTACCTTGTCACAACACAACTGATTGGTTCAAACGCATCGAGGAAAGAAATTCCACAAATTAACTTTTAACAAGGAACACCTGTTAATTGAAATGCATTCCAGGTGACTACCTCATGAAGCTGGTTGAGAGAAGGCCAAGACTGTGCAAAGCTGTCAAGGCAAAGAGTGGCTACTTTTAAGAATCTCAAATATATTTAGATCTGTTTAACACTTTTTTTGGTTACTACATGACTCCATGTATTATTTCATAGTTGATGTCTTCACTATTACGGTACAAGGTAGAAAATAGTCAAAATAAAGAAAAACCCTTGAATGACTGGGTGTGTCCAAACTTTTGACTGGTACAGTATATCATACACAGATATTAAAAAGAGAAAATGCAAGGTTTTGTGTGTGTGCACGCGCGTGTCCTCGGTCCACATTTCTCCATTCTCTTCCCCTATAAACACATAGGCAAGTAGAGCAGAGTGCCGCTACTCTCTGTCCGCCTGCTGATGGGGAAGAGAACATTTCCTCGTCACAGGATGCCATGGTAACACCATTAGTCAGCCTCAGAGACCAAAGAAATGGGTTGTTAATTGGATTCGTTCTGACATTCTTGATTTCTTGTTTCTAGTTTTTGATGATTTATTATTTGTGCATTTGTTTGACAATTTACTGCACTGTTAAGAGCTAGTAAAAAGCATTTCAATGAACCCACTATAACATCTCCTAAACTGTGTACGCGAACACCACACTTATTTGGATTTGAAATCCTTCTGGAAATCAAAGGAGGCACTATCTCCCCTGACCGCGCCCAGGTTCTGTCTCACACACTGCAGTCATTTTGACCATCTTCCTTCATGAGTCTTGGAGATCAAAGCGTTTGTGGGAGTTAGTAGCAATGAGTACCTGGGTTCAAATACCATTTTGGGTCTTTCAAATACTTGAGCGTTTGTTTTAGCCTAGTAGTTCTCAAACTGGGTGGGGGGGGCAGAGGACGGTGCCAAGTCCAGCTATAACAGGGTGTCATTTCAAAACTGGGTAGTGCATTATTAGTTCCTCTTGTCATGTTAGTAATTTGTATTTAAACGTGTCAGAAATGTCTAAATCAGTTAGCCCATGTCAGCTAACTTTTAAACCTTTTTTTGTCACTCAAATATCACATGAATACACATTAGACAGGGCAAAATGTATATACTTCCAAGAAATGTGCTTTAAAACTGCAACATTTTCTTTGCACCCCATGACAAAATGTGTAGAACTGCTGTAAATAAGCTTTAAACCTGCAAAATTCTCTCCACCAACAAGAGGGGTGTAAACAGTGTGTCATGAACAGTGCTTGTGCCAATCGAAATGGCACGCGGGATGTTCCCCAATGCTGGAAAGGGGGCCACGTGTAGAAAATAATATGTTTCAAAACCACTGTTTTAGCACACCTGTAGTGCTAGGTGGGCAGGGTTAGCACTTTCAGGATTTTTCTATTGGTTGCAATGCAACAGGCAAGCTCAATCAACTCCAGCTAAAGTATTTCAAATAACTATTGAACCAAGGTCTACTGGAGGGGAGCTAGCTGGCCAGGCTAAAAGTGTCTGCTCTCTGGCCTCAGTCAGTCTGTGTGTGTGTGTGAGATACGCGGGTCAGCGGTTTGTTCACCCGCAGCTGCTACAGCCCGACTCTGATAAAGTGAAAATCTGAGGTCAGCAGCCGACCCTAACCTGCGAACATAGAAAATACGGATGGCAGAACAATTTTGACAGGACTTTTTAGATAAGCCCATTTCTGCTTATAATGTAATCTCGTCTATAATTAGATACATGCAGCTTCTCTTTGGTCAGTGCTTGTTGCTCTAGAAGACTAAGTAAACATTTACGCATTAGAATAATGTAATAAATCCATAGAATTATCGGTAAGTTTGTTTTCTCTTTTATCTCTGCTTCTCTCGCCCAACAAAGACATTTAGGGACCGGGGACAAAATGCTAAAAAAATACAAATAAATTGGAAACATTTTCCATGTAAAAATGTCCAAGTGGTTTGACCAGTTTTAAGGAAATTAAAAGCTATTGAAACAACCCAACGTGATTTCTTCGGCTTAGATGCATATTTTGTGTGGTTGAAATACTATCAGCGTGTATGATGCTGATAAAGATACCACCTTTACAGATGGACCCTAAACGCACACTCAGATTAAAGAAATAAATCATATTTTTCCACTCCTGTTCCGGAGTCAAAATTAACATTAGGTTTATATTTTTACTGCAAGAAATGCTTAATTCTTCAGGAGTTATTAAAATATTAGGATATGTGAGAGGCTATAGACCTACAGTCGGTGTCCAGATTTCAGATGGGTTAAATGGAATAGTAGCCTATCTGAACAGTACAATTCACTTGATGTGTCATTTTGAAGTCTCCATCTTGTGACTGTCGAATTTGTATAGCGCCTCACAAATAACACTGCTATCATCATCTTTTACCACTTCACCAAACATTAGACTAATGTTCTGGACCTTCTATTCATTTTGAACTCTATTTCACAGCTTTTCTCTTATTGAATTAAACTCCTACATTTTCCTTTCTGCCTCAGCGGATCGACGTAAACTTCCCAAAAGCATTTGTCAATTGTTGTGTATTTGACATGCTACAGTTAGGCCCTAAAGCTTAGGCTACTGTTGTGTATTTGACATGCTACAGTTAGGCCCTAAAGCTTAGGCTACTGTTGTGTATTTGACATGCTACAGTTAGGCCCTAAAGCTTAGGCTACTGTTGTGTATTTGACATGCTACAGTTAGGCCCTAAAGCTTAGGCTACTGTTGTGTATTTGACATGCTACAGTTAGGCCCTAAAGCTTAGGCTACATACTAACGGCAGATAAAAAATAATGAAAGACAAAACCTCAATGTAGCAGTATACAAATTGCACAATAATTCTACATTCCTGGATTTTTAATGCATAATTTTTTCTTTATTTAACCCACTACCAACCAACGGCCATTCAGAGACCGATCCTTCTTCTTCTCACCCATACACACTAACTTTACCATGTTTTCAGCTACCATCATCAGGATACATACTAACTTTACCATGTTTTCAGCTACCATCATCAGGATACATACTAACTTTACCATGTTTTCAGCTACCATCAGGATACACACTAACTGTAACATGTTTTTAGCTACCATCATCAGGATACACACTAACTTTACCATGTTTTCAGCTACCATCATCAGGATACACACTAACTGTAACATGTTTTCAGCTACCATCATCAGGATACACACTAACTTTACCATGTTTTCAGCTACCATCATCAGGATACACACTAACTGTAACATGTTTTCAGCTACCATCATCAGGATACACACTAACTGTAACATGTTTTCAGCTCCCATCAGGATACACACTAACTTTAGCATGTTTTCAGCTACCATCAGGATACACACTAACTGTAACATGTTTTCAGCTACCATCATCAGGATACACACTAACTATTATTTATTTATTTATTTATTTAACTGTAACATGTTTTCAGCTACCATCATCAGGATACACACTAACTTTAGCATGTTTTCAGCTACCATCATCAGGATACACACTAACTATTATTTATTTATTTAACTGTAACATGTTTTCAGCTACCATCATCAGGATACACACTAACTGTAACATGTTTTCAGCTACCATCATCAGGATACACACTAACTGTAACATGTTTTCAGCTACCATCATCAGGATACACACTAACTGTAACATGTTTTCAGCTACCATCATCAGGATACACACTAACTTTACAATATTTTCAGCTACCATCAGGTTACACACTAACTGTAACATGTTTTCAGCTACCATCAGGATACACACTAACTTTAGCATGTTTTCAGCTACCATCATCAGGATACACACTAACTTTAGCATGTTTTCAGCTACCATCATCAGGATACACACTAACTTAACCATGTTTTCAGCTACCATCATCAGCATACACACTAACTTTACCATGTTTTCAGCTACCATCATCAGGATACACACTAACTTTAACATGTTTTCAGCTAACATCATCAGGATACACACTAACTGTAACATGTTTTCAGCTACCATCATCAGGATACACACTAACTTTACCATGTTTTCAGCTACCATCATCAGGATACACACTAACTTTACCATTATTTCAGCTACCATCATCAGGATACACACTAACTGTAACATGTTTTCAGCTACCATCATCAGGATACACACTAACTGTAACATGTTTTCAGCTACCATCATCAGGATACACACTAACTTTACCATGTTTTCAGCTACCATCATCAGGATACACACTAACTTTACCATGTTTTCAGCTACCATCATCAGGATACACACTAACTTTACCATGTTTTCAGCTACCATCATCAGGATACACACTAACTTTACCATGTTTTCAGCTACCATCATCAGGATACACACTAACTTTACCATGTTTTCAGCTACCATCATCAGGATACACACTAACTTTACCATTATTTCAGCTACCATCATCAGGATACACACTAACTGTAACATGTTTTCAGCTACCATCAGGATACACACTAACTTTAGCATGTTTTCAGCTACCATCATCAGGATACACACTAACTGTAACATGTTTTCAGCTACCATCATCAGGATACACACTAACTTTACCATGTTTTCAGCTCCCATCATCAGGATACACACTAACTGTAACATGTTTTCAGCTACCATCATCAGGATACACACTAACTTTACCATGTTTTCAGCTAGCATCATCAGGATACACACTAACTTTACCATGTTTTCAGCTAGCATCATCAGGATACACACTAAATTTAACATGTTTTCAGCTACCATCATCAGGATACACACTAACTGTAACATGTTTTCAGCTACCATCATCAGGATACACACTAACTGTAACATGTTTTCAGCTACCATCATCAGGATACACACTAACTTTAACATGTTTTCAGCTACCATCAGGTTACACACTAACTGTAACATGTTTTCAGCTACCATCAGGTTACACACTAACTTTAGCATGTTTTCAGCTACCATCATCAGGATACACACTAACTGTAACATGTTTTCAGCTACCATCAGGATACACACTAACTTTAGCATGTTTTCAGCTACCATCATCAGGATACACACTAACTTTACCATGTTTTCAGCTCCCATCATCAGGATACACACTAACTGTAACATGTTTTCAGCTACCATCATCAGGATACACACTAACTTTACCATGTTTTCAGCTAGCATCATCAGGATACACACTAACTATTATTTATTTATTTAACTGTAACATGTTTTCAGCTACCATCATCAGGATACACACTAACTGTAACATGTTTTCAGCTCCCATCAAGATACACACTAACTGTAACATGTTTTCAGCTACCATCATCAGGATACACACTAACTTTACCATGTTTTCAGCTAGCATCATCAGGATACACACTAACTATTATTTATTTATTTAACATAACATGTTTTCAGCTACCATCATCAGGATACACTAACTGTAACATGTTTTCAGCTACCATCATCAGGATACACACTAACTGTAACATGTTTTCAGCTACCATCATCAGGATACACACTAACTGTAACATGTTTTCAGCTACCATCATCAGGATACACACTAACTTTACCATGTTTTCAGCTACCATCATCAGGATACACACTAACTTTACCATTATTTCAGCTACCATCATCAGGATACACACTAACTGTAACATGTTTTCAGCTACCATCAGGATACACACTAACTTTAGCATGTTTTCAGCTACCATCATCAGGATACACACTAACTGTAACATGTTTTCAGCTACCATCATCAGGATACACACTAACTCAGGATACACACTAACTGTAACATGTTTTCAGCTACCATCATCAGGATACACACTAACTTTACCATGTTTTCAGCTACCATCATCAGGATACACACTAACTTTACCATGTTTTCAGCTACCATCATCAGGATACACACTAACTTTAACATGTTTTCAGCTACCATCATCAGGATACACACTAACTGTAACATGTTTTCAGCTACCATCATCAGGATACACACTAACTGTAACATGTTTTCAGCTACCATCATCAGGATACACACTAACTGTAACATGTTTTCAGCTACCATCATCAGGATACACACTAACTTTAACATGTTTTCAGCTACCATCAGGTTACACACTAACTGTAACATGTTTTCAGCTACCATCAGGTTACACACTAACTTTAGGATACATGTTTTCAGCTACCATCATCAGGATACACACTAACTGTAACATGTTTTCAGCTACCATCAGGATACACACTAACTTTAGCATGTTTTCAGCTACCATCATCAGGATACACACTAACTTTACCATGTTTTCAGCTCCCATCATCAGGATACACACTAACTGTAACATGTTTTCAGCTACCATCATCAGGATACACACTAACTTTACCATGTTTTCAGCTAGCATCATCAGGATACACACTAACTATTATTTATTTATTTAACTGTAACATGTTTTCAGCTACCATCATCAGGATACACACTAACTGTAACATGTTTTCAGCTCCCATCAAGATACACACTAACTGTAACATGTTTTCAGCTACCATCATCAGGATACACACTAACTTTACCATGTTTTCAGCTAGCATCATCAGGATACACACTAACTATTATTTATTTATTTAACTGTAACATGTTTTCAGCTACCATCATCAGGATACACACTAACTGTAACATGTTTTCAGCTACCATCATCAGGATACACACTAACTGTAACATGTTTTCAGCTACCATCATCAGGATACACACTAACTGTAACATGTTTTCAGCTACCATCAGGATACACACTAACTGTAACATGTTTTCAGCTACCATCAAGATACACACTAACTTTACCATGTTTTCAGCTACCATCATCAGGATACACACTAACTGTTTTCAGCTACCATCATGTTTTCAGCTGTTTTCACCATCATCAGGATACACACTAACTTTACCATGTTTTCAGCTACCATCATCAGGATACACACTAACTTTACCATGTTTTCAGCTACCATCATCAGGATACACACTAACTTTACCATGTTTTCAGCTACCATCATCAGGATACACACTAAATTTAACATGTTTTCAGCTACCATCATCAGGATACACACTAACTGTAACATGTTTTCAGCTACCATCATCAGGATACACACTAACTTTACCATGTTTTCAGCTACCATCATCAGGATACACACTAACTTTACCATTATTTCAGCTACCATCATCAGGATACACACTAACTGTAACATGTTTTCAGCTACCATCATCAGGATACACACTAACTGTAACATGTTTTCAGCTACCATCATCAGGATACACACTAACTTTACCATGTTTTCAGCTACCATCATCAGGATACACACTAACTTTACCATTATTTCAGCTACCATCATCAGGATACACACTAACTGTAACATGTTTTCAGCTACCATCATCAGGATACACACTAACTTTACCATGTTTTCAGCTACCATCATCAGGATACACACTAACTTTACCATGTTTTCAGCTATCATCATCAGGATACACACTAACTTTACCATGTTTTCAGCTAGCATCATCAGGATACACACTAACTTTACCATGTTTTCAGCTACCATCATCAGGATACACACTAACTGTAACATGTTTTCAGCTACCATCATCAGGATACACACTAACTGTAACATGTTTTCAGCTACCATCATCAGGATACACACTAACTTTACCATGTTTTCAGCTACCATCATCAGGATACACACTAACTGTAACATGTTTTCAGCTACCATCATCAGGATACACACTAACTGTAACATGTTTTCAGCTACCATCATCAGGATACACACTAACTTTAACATGTTTTCAGCTACCATCATCAGGATACACACTAACTGTAACATGTTTTCAGCTACCATCATCAGGATACACACTAACTGTAACATGTTTTCAGCTACCATCATCAGGATACACACTAACTGTAACATGTTTTCAGCTACCATCATCAGGATACACACTAACTTTACCATGTTTTCAGCTACCATCATCAGGATACACACTAACTGTAACATGTTTTCAGCTACCATCATCAGGATACACACTAACTGTAACATGTTTTCAGCTACCATCATCAGGATACACACTAACTTTACATGTTTTCAGCTACCATCATCAGGATACACACTAACTTTAACATGTTTTCAGCTACCATCATCAGGATACACACTAACTGTAACATGTTTTCAGCTACCATCAGGATACACACTAACTTTAACATGTTTTCAGCTACCATCATCAGGATACACACTAACTTTGTTTTCAGCATCATCAGTTTTCATGTTTTCTACCATCATCAGGATACACACTAACTTTAACATGTTTTCAGCTACCATCAGGATACACACTAACTGTAACATGTTTTCAGCTACCATCATCAGGATACACACTAACTTTAACATGTTTTCAGCTACCATCATCAGGATACACACTAACTTTAACATGTTTTCAGCTACCATCATCAGGATACACACTAACTGTAACATGTTTTCAGCTACCATCATCAGGATACACACTAACTGTAACATGTTTTCAGCTACCATCATCAGGATACACACTAACTGTAGGATACACACTATGTTTTCAGCTACCATCATCAGGATACACACTAACTGTAACATGTTTTCAGCTACCATCATCAGGATACATCACTAACTTTACCATGTTTTCAGCTACCATCATCAGGATACACACTAACTGTAACATGTTTTCAGCTACCATCAGTTTTTAACATGTTTTCAGCTACCATCATCAGGATACACACTAACTGTAACATGTTTTCAGCTACCATCATCAGGATACACACTAACTTTACATCATACATCATCAGGATACACACTAACTAGTTAATCATGTTTTCAGCTACCATCATCAGGATACACACTAACTGTAACATGTTTTCAGCTACCATCATCAGGATACACACTAACTGTAACATGTTTTCAGCTACCATCATCAGGATACACACTAACTTTAACATGTTTTCAGCTACCATCATCAGGATACACACTAACTGTAACATGTTTTCAGCTACCATCATCAGGATACACACTAACTGTAACATGTTTTCAGCTACCATCATCAGGATACATAACTTTAACATGTTTTCAGCTACCATCATCAGGATACACACTAACTGTAACATGTTTTCAGCTACCATCATCAGGATACACACTAACTGTAACATGTTTTCAGCTACCATCATCAGGATACACACTAACTGTAACATGTTTTCAGCTACCATCAGGATACACACTAACTGTAACATGTTTTCAGCTACCATCATCAGGATACACACTAACTGTAACATGTTTTCAGCTACCATCATCAGGATACACACTAACTTTAACATGTTTTCAGCTACCATCAAGGATACACACTAACTTTAACTCATCAGGATACACACTAACATGTTTTCAGCTACCATCATCAGGATACACACTAACTGTAACATGTTTTCAGCTACCATCATCAGGATACACACTAACTGTAACATGTTTTCAGCTACCATCATCAGGATACACACTAACTTTACATGTTTTCAGCTACCATCATCAGGATACACACTAACTGTAACATGTTTTCAGCTACCATCATCAGGATACACACTGTGTTTTCAGCTACCATCATCAGGATACACACTAACTGTAACATGTTTTCAGCTACCATCAAGATACACACTAACTTTACCATGTTTTCAGCTACCATCATCAGGATACACACTAACTGTAACATGTTTTCAGCTAACATCAAGATACACACTAACTTTACCATGTTTTCAGCTACCATCATCAGGATACACACTAACTGTAACATGTTTTCAGCTACCATCATCAGGATACACACTAACTTTACCATCATCAGGATACACACTTTTAACATGTTTTCTACCATCATCAGGATACAGGATACACTAACTGTAACATGTTTTCAGCTCAGGATACACACTAACTGTAACATGTTTTCAGCACCATCATCAGGATACACACTACCATCATCAGGATACATACTAACTTTAACATGTTTTCAGCTACCATCATCAGGATACATACTAACTTTAACATGTTTTCAGCTACCATCATCAGGATACATACTAACTTTAACATGTTTTCAGCTACCATCATCAGGATACATACTACCTGTAACATGTTTTCAGCTACCATCATCAGGATACACACTAACTTTAACATGTTTTCCATATCATCAGGATACACACTGTTTTTTCAGCTACCATCATCAGGATACACACTAACTTTACCATGTTTTCAGCTACCATCAGGATACACACTAACTTTAACATGTTTTCAGCTACCATCATCAGGATACACACTAACTGTAACATGTTTTCAGCTACCATCATCAGGATACACACTAACTTTAACATGTTTTCAGCTACCATCACTAACAACATGTTTTCAGCTACCATCATCAGGATACACTAACTTTAACATGTTTTCAGCTACCATCAGGATACATTAACTCAGCTACCATCATCAGGATACACACTAACTTTAACATGTTTTCAGCTACCATCATCAGGATACACACTAACTGTAACATGTTTTCAGCTACCATCATCAGGATACACACTAACTGTAACATGTTTTCAGCTACCATCAGGATACACACTAACTGGTTTTCAGCTACCATCATCAGGATACACAAACTGTAACATGTTTTCAGCTACCATCAGGATACACACTAACTTTACCATGTTTTCAGCTACCATCATCAGGATACACACTAACTGTAACATGTTTTCAGCTCCCATCAGGATAAGATGGCCAGGGGAATAGAACCAAGTACAACTAGGCTGCTTAGCTTGCTTTGTTCATATTAGTGCCCAACATATCCTTCATTAACTAACCTTGCTATATAATATCTGTAATACAGTACAAAATCTATATATCTAATTTTAGCTAACAGAACAACAACACCCTAAGTTTCTCTTGTCCTGCAGTTAGTGGATTGTTATTTAGACTGCATAACAAGTACGTGGTCACCCCAGGGTGAATAAATAGCCTTATGGTTTGCGTTCCCAAATGGTACCATATTCCCTATTTAGTGTACTACTTTTGACCAGAACCCACAGGGCTTTGGTCAAAAGTAGTTCACTATGTAGGGAATAATGTGCCATTTTGGGATACAGTCAGTTCTGGCTGGCTGGCTGCTGGGGTGATATCAAAATATGGTGTCCTGTTAAAGTAGGCCATTTCCTGTGTTGGGACAAGCCACAGCTGTCCCCTGTCACCTCATCAGGTGAGGCTCAAAGGGCTCTAAAGCTCTATTTCCTGTTGGGCTCTACATATTAACAGTCTGGGTAGCAGAGCGGATGGAGGGATCCTTTTACAGTACAGCTAGGCTACCCATTGCCCTCATCCTCTGTCATGCAAACAAAAGCGCACAAATACAACCGTGTGCATGTACACAGACAAATTCTCACACACTAAATTGTATACATTTAAATCTCCCTTATCTCAATCTCCCTCACAAACACCTCCAGCATATGTGATCTAACTTGATATTGTGTCGGTTTTTTATGAAGTCTATTATTCTCTTGAAAAGCTTGTTTTGAAAGAAGAGGAAACCGGAGATGGGTCTTGTGGCTGTGAAGAAGAGGCCACTTCCTCTTTATCCCTCTCTCCCACTCACCCCATCCCGCCCTCTTTCAGTCTGTATCTCTTTTCTCTCCCTCCCTCTCGCCTCAGACATCTGAAATGAGTCCTCCCACACATGGGCTCAAATATCCTGTTCCACAGATGCCATAAAAAATAAAAGACAGCACTGCATTTTATAAGCAACTCTGTGCAACTAAGTGGTTATGTCATGTTGTGATTGTAACCAGGTCGAGGAAGGTAGCACGGGGCACGGAGGGAGAAAGGGAACAGTAAACAACCGGCCCCGGTAATAAAAACAGCACTGACTGAGCCGTCAAGGTTCAATGACAGGTGGACTGGTATCGCCATCTCACGGACACAACTCCCTCTTTAAATTGTAACCATCCTCTTTTATCTAGAACAAGTATTCTTAATATTATCAATATTGCTGCCCTATAGGCTACCTAGAACTCTGACAAGACAAAATGCTGTGAAGGGAACTCTGATGCCAAGGCAACATGGTAAACAGTAGAGAAAGAGATTATTCCTGAAAAGGAGCAGCAACGTGAATAGGAAAGGAAGGAGAGAAGGGAAGAGAGAGCGAGAATCTTGGCAGAAGAGATGCAGACAGACAAACAAGGGAGAATAGATGAGGCGAAGAGGTGTTCTGACCCAGTTCTGGAGGAAGGAGGGATGAGATGTCACCCATTCCTACTGAGAGAAGACTGATGACTCATCACCAACAGAGAACAGACACTACAACACTGGAAACACAGCGGAGGCGTATGCTTCTCTGAATGTCTCAGTGCTCTACTGGTACCGTTGTAACCATGTTCCATGTGTTACTGTGCTGGCAAAGCTATGAAGCAGTCCAGTAATATGAAGAGAGGCGGGCACGATCATGTGTTACTGTGCTGGCAAAGCTATGAAGCAGTCCAGTAATATGAAGAGAGGCGGGCACGATCATGTGTTACTGTGCTGGCAAAGCTATGAAGCAGTCCAGTAATATGAAGAGAGGCGGGCACGATCATGTGTTACTGTGCTGGCAAAGCTATGAAGCAGTCCAGTAATATGAAGAGAGGCAGGCACGATCATGTGTTACTGTGCTAGCAAAGCTATGAAGCAGTCCAGTAATATGAAGAGAGGCGGGCACGATCATGTGTTACTGTGCTGGCAAAGCTATGAAGCAGTCCAGTAATATGAAGAGAGGCGGGCACGATCATGTGTTACTGTGCTAGCAAAGCTATGAAGCAGTCCAGTAATATGAAGAGAGGCGGGCACGATCATGTGTTACTGTGCTGGCAAAGCTATGAAGCAGTCCAGTAATATGAAGAGAGGCGGGCACGATCATGTGTTACTGTGCTAGCAAAGCTATGAAGCAGTCCAGTAATATGAAGAGAGGCGGGCACGATAATGTGTTACTGTGCTAGCAAAGCTATGAAGCAGTCCAGTAATATGAAGAGAGGCGGGCACGATAATGTGCTACTGTGCTAGCAAAGCTATGAAGCAGTCCAGTAATATGAAGAGAGGCGGGCACAATAATGTGTTACTGTGCTAGCAAAGCTATGAAGCAGTCCAGTAATATGAAGAGAGGCGGGCACGATAATGTGTTACTGTGCTAGCAAAGCTATGAAGCAGTCCAGTAATATGAAGAGACGCGGGCACGATCATGTGTTACTGTGCTAGCAAAGCTATGAAGCAGTCCAGTAATATGAAGAGAGGCGGGCACGATCATGTGTTACTGTGCTAGCAAAGCTATGAAGCAGTCCAGTAATATGAAGAGAGGCGGGCACGATCATGTGTTACTGTGCTAGCAAAGCTATGAAGCAGTCCAGTAATATGAAGAGAGGCGGGCACGATAATGTGTTACTGTGCTAGCAAAGCTATGAAGCAGTCCAGTAATATGAAGAGAGGCAGGCACGATCATGTGCTACTGAAACAACGAACCGTCCTGCAGAGAGAGAAATGCATTAACACAACCAAATATCAACCTTGATGTAACATTCATGTAGCAACACTGCATGGACATGAGATGTGCTATGACATTGTGATCTATGCTAAATTGTTCAGCTGTTGTCATTTATATTGTGTAACAGCATAACATGCATCTGTCGTGAGACAAAGCGATACAGGCTGTTATGTTGTTACCCATTTGCAGCGTTGTTATGGTGATAGAACCGTTGTTAGTGCTACCAGGGAACGAGGTGGATGATTATTACGCTGCTCTTCTCAACATCAGAACCAACCCCTCCATTCAATTCTTTCTCTAAGATGTATGCACACTTGCGGACAAGTCCTGATGTGGATTTCAGCGCTGCTAAATAACCATGGCAACCAACCCAGATCTCTTCACAGCTCTTCAATCCAGAGCTAGTCATTTGTGTCGAATTGTAATTGTTATTGTTCAGGTTTATACAGAACATGAGCAAAAGTATGTGGACACTAACTGCTCTTCTAACATCTCATTCCAAAATCATGGGCATTCATATGGAGTTTGTCCCCCCTCTGCTGCCATGCTCCTCTTTTCTGGGAAGGCATTCCACTGGATGTTGGAACATTGCTGCAGGTACTTGCTTCCATTCAGTCACAAGAGCATTTGTGAGGTGGGCACTGATGTTGGGCGATTAGGCCTGGCTCGGAGTCGGCATTCCAATTAATCCCAAAGGTGTTTGATGGGGTTGAGGGCAGGACTCTGTGCAGGCCAGTCAAGTTCTTCCACACCAATCTCGACAAACCATTTCTGTATGGACATCACTTTGTGCGCGGGGGCATCGTCATGCTGAAACAGGAAAGGCCCTTCCTCAAACTGTTGCCACACAGTTGGAAGAACAGAATCATCTAGAATGTAATTGTATGCTGTAGCATTAAGAATTCCCTTCACTGGAACTAAGCCAGAACCATGAAAAACAACCCCTGACCATTATTCCTCCTCCAACAAACTTTAAACTTGGCACTATGACTGCGGCAGGTAGCGTTCTCCTGGCATCCGTCAAATCCGTATTTGTCCGTCGGACTGCCAGATGGTGAACCGTCGGCCAGGCATGCGTCGGCCAGGCATGGTTCAAGAATGGATTGATGCAACTGGGATTAACAGTACTGTATGCTACTCAATAGCTACATGGGTTCAATTGTAAAGTTGTGTCTGAGGCTGCCATTGTTAACATGTATGATGTTGTTAGCCATACAGAGGTGCAGGTTAAAAAAGGACGGGATATGAAGTGCATACCTACAAAATGCTGCTTTCAAAACATTCACCAGGTAGCCTATTGCTTCACTTCAAATTGTAGAGGTCGTTATTGTTGATGTTTGTGTGCCGTTGACAGAGGTTAGAGTGTTAAAAGTTAACGAGACAGGTCTCTGTGCAGCAGAGACTAATCCAAGCTCATTTCAGCGCCATTGACGGCTCATTCATTCAATAACCTTGTTTAGTTAGAGTGGTTGTTATTGTATTTTTGATATGCCTGCCACTGGCGGCAGAATTCAAATAGATGCTTCAGTGTGGCTGTGTACAAAACACCACCCTGTTTCATATATAGTGCACTACTTTGGATGGGCCCTGGTCAAATGTAGCGCACTATATAGTGAATAGCGTGCCATTTTGGTTGTGACTGTGTGTGTAGCAGGGATCTAGGACACCAACCCAGCATCCTGGTCTTTCTAACATAATAGTACGCCAATGACGAGTCATCGTAAAGGGAAGTGGGGGTTAAACGTCCTGCAGGGCGCCATCCCTGCTCGCCAGTCTCACGCAAACACACCAGGAATATCAGAGGCCGAGTTGTCTCACACACCGGTCTCATTCTGTGAGTGTATCCATCTATCTATCACCTATATGGGTTGAAACAGGGCAACAATGTAGTGACTGAAACTAGAGAAAATGAGAGAGGTGTGAGTCATACTCGTTGTCAGTGACTGCTGTGCTGTTTCAATCATACCGTGGAGTGTATTTCAAATCCAACAACATTGAAATAACAGCCCCTTTGCTGAGCCTCAGCCTGCTCCAAGCCTGTGATGTGTTGTATGTCAGGTTGGCTACTCTGACAGCAAAAAATCAAGAGTTTTAGTACAGATAGTATTGTATTCATTATAAATACAAATGTTGTCATAATGCCTCAATGCTAACGTACCAAAACTTGACAATAGGATGCATGTTATGCATAAAACCATTAAAGAAACATTGTTGTAATAAGTGGACAACCATGATGCTTTACCTAGAATTCAAAGCACATAGGAACAAACTGTCTCAAGCTTTTGGTAGACACCATCTGGAGATGCTTTTCAATAACAATACCAGGTCTGCCACAGCAGAAGAGAGAATGAGAGATGAGGGGGAGTGGTAACGTGGTTTTACATAAAAAGGCAAACACAAACACACAGTAGATACAGTGTGTGTGGGTTGCAGACAGTGCTGGGTTCAGGTCAGCCTTGTAGACTAATAGTAGCTGACGGGCTGTGGCAGATACAAATTGTGGTGTGTGTGTGTGTGTGTGACACAGATGAGCGAGGCGGGCGGCAGGCAGCGAGCAGTGCCGTAATGCATCAGAGCAGGAAGCTATTAACATGGCATTACCAGGCAGATGAGGATGAGGGGCAGGAAATGACATTCTGCTGCTGCTGCCAAACCTCTCCCCAGCCTCCTCCTCTCCTGATGTCACAGCACTCCTTCCCCGCGGGTAATTGATTATTACGGCCTTCCATAAGCTCAATGTCTGTATGTGGCGCACACACACACACACACACACAGCTAGATGACTAAACCCACATTTGAGTATTCCCCCTGCTGTGAATGACGGAAAATATTTTGAAGTACTGTAGTCAGAGATATTAGAGTCACTAGAAGGCCAGCCAATGAGCTAGCTGCTGTTAGCTTGCATAATGCTGCATCCAATATCAAGGAGCTTAAGTCAATTGATAATGTTATTCCAGCAACACTTCCTATGACCTTCTACATAAGCACGTATAGCTACTCATAAGCATGCCATAAACCCAGAACTGATGCATCTAGCTGCTAGATTCTATTGTTATATAATATGCAGTAAATTCAGACAGCCTGAATGTGAACTGTCTGAGTTTGCCAACTGGCTCCCTGACAGATTTTGTTTTTGACAAATGTGAGTGTTTGTTGTGAAATGTTGTTGGTGTCTGAGTGTTTTAGTAGTGATGAATTGACATGTAACACAGGGTTTTGACTAGATAGTATACAGCTTATGTCAGAATTGACTTTTGAATGGAGATTAAGAGAATAAACAAAGCAGGTTAGGATAATTATATTAAAGGGAAAAGGGTTACGGTTAGCTAAAATGAAAAATATTTCAATTTTTTACAACAATTTGACATAAGCTGCATCTTATCTACCCATGACCGTAACACAGCTCCTACAGACATACAGTAGTAAATGTTCCCTGACCTGTTCCTTGGCTAGTGGTCAATCACTAATAACACTACAGGCATTTCACTGTCCCAGCAATCTTCCAAACTGAAAAGAGGGCCAGGAGGTGAGACAATAGACCGTTATGTATTATTATAAACAAGCATGATGCCAACAGTCACACAGAGAATGCACCAGGTGAGAAGTGGTATCATGGTAGTTTATTTTGATGCCCTAGTAAATGAGGAACTACAAGCCTTGTGTGATAAGTAACATAACCCAATTGTACCAATTTAGACAACATCAAATAATACATTTCCTACAACATGCGATTCAAACTTCTTTACAACTCCATCGTTTCCCTGACATTTAGCCTGTGATGGTTCAACCGTCACCATATGAAAGAGGGGGTAGAGAGAGGGAAGAAAGAGGAGAAAAGATTGGGTAGATAGAGGAGAGAAAGATTGGGTAGATAGAGGAGAGAAAGAGGGGGTAGATAGAGAGGGGAGGGAGAGAATAAATAGAGAATAGATAGAGGGGAGAGAGAATAGACAGTAGAGAGAGGGGAGAGAGAGATAATAGACAGTAGAGAGAGGGGAGAGAGAGATAATAGACAGTAGAGAGAGGGGAGAGAGATAATAGATAGAGACAAACCAAAACAAAGGCAAAGTCTTCTCATGCTTTGTTGATTTCAAAAATGCCTTTGACTCAATTTGGCACGAGGGTCTGCTATACACATTGATGGAAAGTGGTGGTGTTGGGGGTAAAACAAGACATTATAAAATCCATGTACACAAACAACAAGTGTGCGGTTAAAATTGGCAAAAAAAAAAAACTTCTTCACACAGGGCCAGGTGGTGAGACAGGGATGCAGCTTCAGACCCACCTTCTTCAATATATAGAATAGAGAATAGATGATATATATATATAGAATAGAGAATAGATGATATATATATATATAGAAACAAATTGGCGCGGGCACTAGAAGTCTGCAGCACCCGGCCTCACCCTACTAGAATCTGAAGTCAAATGTCTACGGTTTGCTGATGATCTGGTGCTTCTGACACCAACCAAGGAGGGCCTTCAGCAGCACCAAGATATTTTGCACAGATTCTGCTAGACCTGTGCCCTGACAGTAAATCTCATTATGACAAAAATAATGGTGTTCCAAAAAAAGGTCCAGTCGCCAGGACCACAAATACAAATTCCATCTAGACACAGTTGCCATAGAGCACACAAAAAACGACACATACCTTGGTCTAAACATCAGTGCCACAGGTAACTTCCACAAAGCTGTGAACGATCTGAGAGACAAGGCAAGAAGGGCATTCTATGCCATCAAAAGGAACATAAAATGCAACATACCAATTAGGATCTGGCTAAAAATACTTGAATCAGTCATAGAAAACATTGCCCTTTATGGTTGTGAGGTCTGGGGCCCGCTCACCAACCAAGACTTCACGAAATGGGACAAATACCAAATTGAGACTCTGCAAAAATATCCTCCGTGTACGTAGAACACCAAATAATGCATGCAGAGCAGAATTAAGCCGATACCCAGTAATTATCAAAATCCAGAGAAGAGCTGTTAAATTCTATAACCACCTAAAAAGGAAGCGATTCCCAAACCTTTCATAACAAAGCCATCACCTACAGAGAGATGAACCTGGAGAAGAGTCCCCAAGTCTGTCCTGGGGCTCTGTTCACAAGGACAGCAACACAATTAGACCCAACCACATCCTGACAAAACAAAAACTTACTTACTAGACACATTGGAAAGAATTAACAAAAAAACAGAGCAAACTAGAAGGCTATTTGGCCCTAAACAGAGAGTACACAGTGGCAGAATACCTGACCACTGTGACCACCCAAACTTAAGGAAAGCTTTGACTATGTACAGACTCAGTGAGCATAGCCTTGCTATTGAGAAAGGCCGCCGTAGGCAGACATGGCTCTCAAGAGAAGACAGGCTGTGCTCACTGCCCACAAAATGAGGTGGAAACTGAGCTGCACTTCCTAACCTCCTGCCCAATGTATGACCATAGAGACACATATTTCCCTCAGATTACACAAATCCACAAAGAATTCAAAAACAAACCCAATTTTGATAAACTCCCATATGTACTGGGTGAAATTCCACTGTGTGCCATCACAGCAGCAAGATTTGTGAGCTGTTGCCACACGAAAAGGGCAACCAGTGAAGAACAAACACCATTGTAAATACAACCTATATTTATGCTTATTTATTTTCCCTTGTACAAATGGTTAAAGTACACATTGTTACAACACTGTATATACACATATGACATTTGCATTGTATTTATTATTTTGAAACTTCTGTATGTGTAATGTTGACTGTACATTTTTTATTGTTTATTTCACTTTTGTATATTATCTACCTCACTTGCTTTGGCAATGTTAACACATGTTTCCCATGGCAATAAAGCACCTTGAATATAATTGAATAGATGAGAGAAGAGAAAAAATAGATTAAAGTAGAAGGGAGAGAGAGAAAATAGATGAGGGGAGGATAGAGGAGAGAGAATAGATGAGAAAATAGAGTAGATAGAGAGGAGAGAATAGATGAGAGGAGAGAGAGTATAGAATAGATGAGAGAAGAGAGTAGATAGAGAAGAGAGAGAATAGGAGAGAAGAGAGAGTAGATAGAGGGGAGAGAGAGAATAGACAGAAGGTAGATAGAGGGCAGAGAGAATAGATGACAGAAGAGAATAGATGACAGAAGAGAGCGTAGAGAGAGAACAGAGAGAGAACAGAGAGCGTAGATAAAGCTGCCATTATGAGCGGTTAAGGGCTGATGGAGTAAGAGAACATTGTTCTAACCAGAGCCATATTCCACTCTGCAAACACCTAGAGAACAAACAACCTGGATCCTACACAGAATCTAACAGATGCTGATAAACACACAGATTCACAACGTACACACTTATTTTAGACTACACATTAAGGTAGGCCTAACCTAAATTTTGCAGCACACCAAGTCCCCATATTTGATCCATTCATCTTTGTTTAACTAGCCCCACCTCTCTGTTTGCTCCTCCCACCTGTTCCCCTCGGGCTTGGCTGCACAATGTCCTGCCTGCTTCCGCCCTTCCCTCCACACACGCCTTGTTCCTTTCTATACTTGGCACGATACTTATTACACCGCTCCATTTAGATGCTTTATGTAATGGGCGTAGATTCATTCTTCCCTTTATTTTTGTTCATTTCTGTAACTTTCTATTCCCCTTCTCCAGCTCTTCCACATATTGTGCTGCAGTCAGCACCTCCCTCTCTCCCTCTACCCCTCTCCCCCTCTCCCCCTCTCTCTACCTTGCATGCAATAGGACATTCATGTTTGTTTGTCTGTTAGTAACCAATATCAACTCTTCACTGGCTGTCTGGCAGGTCCAGATAGTCAGAGGAACTGGAAACAAACAGAAGGCCAACTGTGACTAAATGTCACTGAGGGGAAGTTACAGACTTAGCTCGTGTTGGCTTGGCTTATGTGCAATACATTTTACGGCCTACTCTTTTCTCATAGAAACTAGGACACAACCAAACTGCTCTGTTTCCATCACGACGTGATAACTGTGGATTAAAAGCGTTTAAACAAAATTGGCATGAATCTGATCTAATATGAAATTGCATGAAGCAAAGAGTAGCATGAATGCTGATGGTTTTCAAGGCTGAAGTGTGGAGGAGGTTATGCCATGCAATCTCGTCAGGGTTAGGAAGTGAACAAGCGTCATTGTGGCATTGCATTAAGATTAGCCCTTTTTAAAAGCCTCTTACAAAAGATTTACCTGCATTATTCACAATTTCTGCATATTCTCACCCAATTGCCCCACACTATATATGTGTAGTAGCTTCTACTGAAATCACAATCTGCTTAAACAACCTATAAACAGTAAGACTCAAAGCAGGCTTTGCAACAGTGGGTTAATTCAACACCTTTTAGTGCACACAATCAGTCAAGTAAGCTCGATACAGAAATGGAAACATATCTGAACTCCTTTAAAATAGGAATGAATACTGTCATCAGAATGGCCGATGCAGAGCTGACAAGATCTGAGCTGTGAGTGAGAGCCAGTCTTATCAGCCACAACACTCTGGTCATGGGTCATGTGTCGGTTTGAAGTTGCACGGACGCAAAAGGTACGCAATACAGTAGGTCTCATGGTCTGTAATGTACTGTAGGAGCAGGCAGCGAAGCAGACGGGGGGAGTCAGAGAAGACTTTTTCATGGACAACCTTGACAGCCCGACACACAATGTGAGCATGTTCCAAAATGTACAATTGACTGACAGAAGTGCCATGCACGTACGTACGCGTGTCCGTGTGAAATCAAAGTCTGTCACGTACACAGATTAGCAGATGTTAAAGCAGGTGCAGCACAAGGCTTTTGTCTCTAGCTCCAGCAGTGCAGTAGATGTTTAAGTAGTAGATGTTTAGTACGATACTAAACACCCAAATAATCGCAATAATAATAAAAAATAAATCAGGTGAAGGTCAGAGTCTGGAATAGAAAGTGTGTATACCTATTCCAGTTTGATTGACAGGTGAAATGACACGCTGTGCCCCCATCCCCCCCAATGCAGACAGCAGTCCCTAGTCTATCATACAGGAGACACACTGGTGGCACAGTGTTGGGGACAGAGATCCTATAATTCATGTGTTCTGTGTGTAATTCTATGGTTGGGGTATTGTACGTGCACTGTGTCTACTGTATGTACTGCATACATGTAGGATAAATAGGAAGGGCTCTGTGTGAGTGGAACAGGGGAAGAATAGTGTGTGTGTGGAGGGGAGGGGGGGGGTGTTGTTGCAGTCAGCTGCAACGTGACATCCTCTCCCTGCAATGCTCAGCCGTCCTGGTCTTGAAAACCATACCCGAGACAGCTGTTCAACGGGAGCATTTGAAAACTGTGCGAGGCAATGCTGTTGTCTGGAGAAAGTACAGCCACCCAGTGGCACTGGGGAAACTGAGGATCCATGGGATGTCATGTGACAGTCCTTTCTATGTGAGCAGAGAACAGTAGCACACTAGGAGCTGCAGACTGAAGAGATGAACACTAACAGACAGGAACAGCAAAACATGACAAACTGCAGACCGCTGACAGACAGGAACAGCAAAACATGACAAACTGCAGACCGCTAACAGACAGAAACAGCAAAACATCCATTATTCTTTCTCTCTGATCCTATGCTGGCACTAGTAGTATCAGTTCAGAGAGGTCTTCATCCTCTTCCTCTCCCTGGACTAGGGTCAGTAGTGGTACAGTATTCATAATGCAGATTATAGTGTTTCTAGTTTAGTCTTTTTTTAGCTATGCGTTTACTGGGTACATACTGTATGACTAAATTCCACGTCTACACATCTTGTCCACATTCTGCTCGTTGTGGCAGCACCATTTCAAACAGTCAAATTCCTGTACATGGAAATGCATGTGGCAAATACAGGTGATTCTGATGCAGATGTCAGTCTACATGGGGCCTGGCTGAGGCTCCAAATGGGGCTGACATCCACTCCCCCATTACACAACAGGACACCCCCCTCTCGCAACAGGTAGGGCACATTACCCTGGTTCCGCAGTGTGTGAGTGTGTGTACATTGACTAGTCTAAATTCCAGTAAGTAATGGGTTGCAATGTAGAATGATTCTGTTTAATCCTCAATCTGTTTTAATCCTAGCCCCGTCTGCGTATGACTCAATTGACACACTATGAACTTTAACAGGTGTTGCAGTAAACAAAGTAAACTACAGTTCTTTCACATTGTGACCAAAGATGATTAATCCAAATGCCCAAAATCCCTGATCGCCCCAGTTCTCCATGACCAACATTCCAATCGCGTGTCCCCAAGCTGATGGCAGCAAATTGGGGAGGGACAATCTGCTGTGTCTCCCCTCTCTCAAGACCTTCTCTGGAGAAGAGGCATTAACAACTACAGAGGAGAAGCTAAGGATTGCATTTGTACAACACTTTTCTCTAAGTTTCAATGTGCTTCACATTTGTAAGGTGGGAACTCTAATGTGTAGCACCCATCTGGGTGAGGTAGTACGGTGGGCATTGTGTCAGAACATTCCGCACAGCAGAAGGTTTTCCCACGGTGAAAGGAAGAACCAGTCGGTACTGGAACCCTGGTTCTTTCTGCCAAACAACAAGTGAGAAAGGAAGTAGGATGAAGACCGCCATCCACACCAACACCGGAACGGCGGGTATCAAATATGGCTGCTTTTTGAAAGGGTGTATGGACCCCCCTAATTTTAGCTTCCCAACTCCTAGAGGGTGGGATCGGCTTCCCAAGACCCTCGTAAATAACTGGGAAAGTCAGCGGCCTGCCGGAAAGAAACAGCAAGAGAGGGGACCGCGCTGGAATGCCGAGGCATCCTGAGAATTTGAGGAAAACTGACTCAGTGCACATATATTTAACAGGAGCATCACACGCTCCTGTTTCATACATGTGCACGCACACACACAAATGTGAAAGGACGTGCAGCCCCTGCACCCAGTCACCCACATAGGGGTCAGGTAAGAGGAGACATGAGGTTAAAAGGAAAGAAGAGGATGAGGGGGAAAAAAAAGAGACCGATGAGAGGAGAGGGGGTTGAGTGATGAGAGACAGAAAGGGATGTACAAGGAGACAAAAGCTAAAAAGGTGAACGTCAGTAGAGAGAGAAAGATGTGCAAGGAGACCGAGCTAAAAAGGTATGCCAGAGAGAGAGAGAGGAGATGGGGAACAATAAAGAGAAGAGAACTGGGAGGCGAAAATAACCTGGGAAATGAAAGAAAGCAGCAGGAGAGAGAATAATTATCCAGAGTTGGAGGAGAGGCCCAGTCAAGCCTCAGAGGCTAGTAAAACAGGACAAACGGAGCCTTCAGTGTCCTGACTCCTGTCCACCCTCCCAATCAGCCACCTCCACAAGGTCAGGGGTCAACCAGAAACAGAAATCACTAGGTGGAACACACACAGGTCTGATTGTATTGTACAGTGATGAGCGAAAGGGAGACTTGTTTGAGCCTAATGAACCCTGTAGGATTGTCTTCCATAATATAGGCCTGTGTCTAATATAGGCCTGTGTCTAATATAGGCCTGTGTCTAATATAGGCCTGTGTCTAATATAGGCCTGTGTCTAATATAGGCCTGTGTCAGGAATCTTGTTCTTTCCAATGTTTTTGCTGCCGTCTGAAACATCTGAAAAACACCCCATCGCACGTCATTCAGCCTTTAAACCATATGTTCGGTCAGCTATGTGAAGGTAATTTGATTTAAGCTTTAATCTGATTGACATCAATCACATCAGTCTCCTTGTCTGGACCTTCCTAACTGATTGCCCTCACATGCACCATTCCCTAAATAACTACTGCAAAAGCGTCACAAAGGCCGCAGAGTGGGGAACTCTGACAACGGTCACGCAATCAATCCAGAAGTATATCACTAATTCCCTACAGAGTGAAGTTTCTAAAAATAAGAGGGGTAGAAATAGAACTAAATGGGTGACTTCATTCCATTAAGGCAGTATTGAAATATAGCCAGTTGGTCACAAGGGGCCCAAGTCACAAAACCTAGACCTTTTTGGTAGTGATACACACTATATCGGTGAACATATCGGAATCTGACGATAGTAGCTAAAAAAATGCCATTGTCTAGGTTAACGCGGATATGAAAAATAGATGTCAAAGCTGCCGTGCATACCTATATGTCAAACAACACGGTTCTATTATAGAATGTTGTATGTTCTGAATTTGCACGTGCAAGCCAAGCGCCACCACTACTATCAGTAGTGTCAAAGTTATTTTTAAAAACTCTGCAAACAAGCAAAAACCGGCCTTGAACGATGCATTATTTGTTTGACCGTAACGCATGGGGTAACTAGCTAGCACCAATACAACCAGCCTGAAAACAATGACCGGTAGAAACTGCAGTCATTTTCATTATTCTTAGCAATGATTTAGGAATCCTTGTAAGTATTAGCTAGGTAGTCACTCGTTGTTCGCCTATTGAAACTCAACTTCAGTTCGTGAAAATAAATAGCTAGCCAGCTACTTAACCCTGTTGCCCAAAGCTAACATTATAAGCAGCCAGCTAGCTTCATCTGGCTAGTGAGGCTCGACCTGACCGGGTTAAGTGTTGTGAAGCTAGCCACAATAAGGATTAGGCCCAATACTGGAATTTGCGGTTCGCCTTCAAAATAAAAGTAACTCTTTGAAAGTGATGCAGAAGGTTACAATTGGTGGAATCATGCCATATTTAGACTAGATCATGTTAAACAAAGTTGGAATGTGAAGCAATGAAATGGGGTATTAATTCACAGTTGTTTCAGAGTCCCGCAATATGAGCTACGATGCCAATGTTCTATGGGTGTCACTGAGTAGACTGACACCCCATGTCATTGATCCACAATCCATAGGTAAGGCTGCACAGTGAAATAAGTATGCCCCCAATGCAATTCTAAAGTATAACACATCCAGTGCGATTTCAATAGATTTGTCAAATTAACAAATTGTCTTTTGGAGGATTTTATATAACATTCCAACCTCGTTTAGAATGATCTATTCTATGGCATAATTCTACTATTTGTATTCATATGCATCACTGTCAACGACAAACTTATTTTGAAGGCAAACCGCAAAGTCCACTATTGTGGCTATTCCTTAATTGTGGCTAGCTTTACATAGATGGGTCCGACCACCATTAATCAAATAAGAACTGTCTTATAAATTAGGTTCATTTTAGATGACCCCTAGCTACATAGTTAGCTAGCTAACTAAAGCTACTGAAAACAGGTTGTCGTTTTGCTATGTTTTTGGGGAAGAACATTGTTTGCATCCATAAGCTAACTAGCTAGCTTTTTTTATGACCAGCTCTGTAGGTGCGCGAGACAACTAACAGCATCATAGCATACATATCGTTGAATCGTTGTGACATATGAAATACGAGTGAGTGTAATAAATGTGTAATATCTACGTAAAAAAAAACAATTAAACACATTAAATTATGTGACGTGCAGTCATATTCAGGTCCTGATTGGCCAACAAGCTTTTTTTGACACGTCAAATAGTGTTGTCTGACATGTATCTTTGACATAAATTAATAGTTTAATGATGGCCTACCCTGGCCAACGCTGGGCCAATTGTGCTCCGCCCTATGGGACTCTCAATCATGGCTGGATGTGATAAAGCCTGGATTCGAACAACTGAGATGCAGTGCCTTAGACCGCTGCGTCCATGTGTCTGTGTTAACTATTTAACTAGAATGCTTAGAAGGATGCTAAACTGTTTAATATTGATTTCATTTTTTTGGCAAGGAAAATATTAGATATCGGTATCTGCCAAAAGTGTCATATCAGTGCATCACTACTTTTTGGTCAAATTCACAGAAACTATATGGCCATACTGTGTAGTGTGACCGTGGAAGGTAAATGCAGACAGAGAGAGAGATCGGTGAAAGAGGGAAGAAAAGAGAAACTGAGAAAAGTGGATAGGGACTGAAAGTAGGGTACGTGGCCATTTGGAGGTTTAAATGATTGTGTGTGTGTGAGAGAGAGAGAGACTAGGACAGCGAGCCAAGTGCGGCTTTACATCACACAGAACGTACAGTTAACCATGCTAAAGTATATAACAGGAAGGAGGTAGGAGGGAGAGAGAGGGAACAATGGATGAAGAGAGAGGGATAGGTTAGCAATGGATGGAGAGAGAGAGATCAAGGGAGATATGGATTTAGAGGGGAGGGGGGATCCGGAGGGACGTTATCATTATGCTTAATTCTAGGGCAAATATATGTATATCTTTCTGCATATCTAAGCGTGGTGGTTATTTTTCTAAAGAAACTAAACATGCTTCTCTGCCTATCTGCTAATACCTGGGTAAAAGATTGAAAGGAATGTGAGTCTTATTTCAGCAACTTGATTGGAAGCCTGAAATGGCTTGGGAGATTGGGAACCTATCTGGGCGAGCTGAAGCCAACTTCATAAAATTGCTAGGTGGCTAAAAGGAAAAAGTCATTTGAAACAGGACAGATCTGAGGGGTCACATGCCCCTGTGCCCTTCTGGGCCTGACACCTGAACTGTGCTAAATCTCAAAACAAACTGCAGCGATGTTTGGTGTCAAGTAAAAGCTTGGTTCTTTCGGAGGGAGGGTATGTGATGGGACAAGTGAAAGACCGCAAGGCACACATTATATATGAGATGGGATGGTGGATTGCACAAAGGGTGACCCAACATATCAGTACCTGGAAAGATTTCAATCCCAAACCCTGCGAGGAACCATGCTGAAAGCTTTCACACAAAACAGAGGAAACAGAGTCACCATCTAGACTAGTCCTCATTCATTCAATGTGGCTCTGCCATGTACACAAGTAGAAAACAAGCAATTCACACATTCAAAGAGTATAAACATTTTGGTAAAAGCATTGACTGTATACTTGGAAAAGCATCAATACACAAGAAGTTGCCAAAGGGTCGCTATGCTGGATTTGATTTGAGCAAAGCTGCCTTACAAATGCCTCATAATCCCCTTTAGCTCTTGAGCTAATACCAAACGGAGTGTAAAGCACCTGTGGGAACCCACTACTCGTTGTGTAAGCCAAGAGCTAATTTCCCCAATGTAAAACAATGGGAGCACTAAGCTAGGCTAGCCCAGCTAATAACACTCTCAGACCATGCTCCAGTCCAAGCTATTCTAACCTTTCCTGGGTTCCCACACATTTTGGGCTCACTCCCCGCAACAAACACTTAGAGGCCTAAGCATCTTTAATTCAGGGGTAAGTTTAATGCTGATACTAGCAGAACAACACACAAATGAAAACACAAAACAAAAAGGGTATACCATTAGTATGAAAAATATCTTTTCGCTGGGCAAAACAAACTTTTTGGGCAAAAACATCACTTTTTTCTAGCCCAAACGTCTCAGACGTGCCCCTTTTGAAAAGAAAGATCATAGAAACGGGTCATTAGTCCAGGTTGAACTCCCACAGAACAACAACCAAACCACTTTTCCTCAGGATCTCACACCAAAACATAAATCCTCCATAATATCTTACTAGAACTGGTACGATTATGGATGATCTGATTCGGACCTGGATCTGTGAGTGGTTTGGCAGGTCTCTGAGGGGGACGTCACAGGGGGTAGTCACAGGGGGTATAGCATGTTAGCGTTAGTCACCAGAATATCAGGATCAAACAAGTGAGGCCTGGGAGGAATGAGGAATGTGGAGCCTGTGAAGGGCTCTTTCACTCCACTCTCATACACTGGCTGGCCCCTAGCTTCCTCTCCGTTAGTTTCCCCATGCAGCATCAGACCACTCGTCTCAAGGGCTCACCACACCTCAGACCTCTCTGGTCAGAGAGAGAGAGGAAGAACACCATTTTATAATGCATTTGAAGGGGAAGTTCTCTCTCCATTATTTTATTCTATTAACCTCTTGTTTAGCCCCGGCCTACTAACTGTTAGCACAGGCCTGCTAACCGTCTGAATCGCCGTGTCCCAAACACTCACTGGACCCATATTTACTTTCCATCCCTTTCGATTTTTAATTTGTTTATACCTTCCGGTAACCTGCCTCACCCAATGTGATACGGAATCGCTATTATTTTTAATTTTTTAGAACACACTCAAGAACCTCCAGAAGCTAACTAGCTACAAGCTATTTAGTCATTGTTAGTTTTTTAAAAACTGGATAACACTCGCCAGTCCAGCTTCCCTGCCCCATCCACCGCTGCCCCCTGGACACTGATCACTTGGCTACATAGCTGATGCATGCTGGACTGTCCATTAATCACAGTACTCCATTCTGCTTGTCTATATTTTATCTGTCGGCCCCAGCCGCACTCCGGCTCTGTGTGTAGTTAATCCGACCCTCCCTCTGCCTAGTTAACGCCATTTTACCTGCTGTTGTTGTGCTAGCTGATTAGCTGTTGTTGTCTCACCTACTGTTTTAGCTAGCTCTCCCAATTCAACACCTGTGATTACTGTATGCCTCGCTGTATGTCTCTCTCAAATGTCAATATGCCTTGTATACTGTTGTTCAGGTTAGTTATCATTGTTTTAGTTTACAATGGAGCCCCTAGTTCCACTCTTCATACCCCTGATACCTCCTTTGTCCCACCTCCCACACATGCGGTGACCTCACCTATTACAACCAGCATGTCCAGAGATACAACCTCTCATCATCACCCAGTGCCTGGGCTTACCTCCGCTGTACCCACACCACACCATACCCCTGTCTGCGCATTATGCCCGGAATATATTCTACCATGCCCAGAAACCTGCTCCTCTTATTCTCTATCCCCAACGCTCTAGGCGACCAGTTTTGATAGCCTTTAGCCGCACCCTCCTACTACTCCTTCTCTGTTCCGCGGGTGATGTGGAGGTAAACCCAGGCCCTGCATGTCCCCAGGCACCCTCATTTGTTGACTTCTGTGATTGAAAAAGCCTTGGTTTCATGCATGTCAACATCAGAAGCCTTCTACCTAAGTTTGTTTTACTCACTGCTTTAGCACACTCTATCCGCCGCCATTGTCGCAACCCCCATTACCAGCCTGTTCAACCTCTCATATCGTCTGAGAACCCCAAGGATTGGAAAGCTGCCACAGTCATCCCCCTCTTCAAAGGGGGAGACACCCTGGACCCAAACTGTTACAGTCCTATATCCATCCTGTCCTGCCTATCTAAGGTCTTCGAAAGCCAAGTTAATAAACAGATCACTGACCATCTCGAATCCCACCGTACATTCTCCGCTGTGCAATCTGGTTTCCGAGCCGGTCACACCTCAGCCACGCTCAAGGTACTAAACGATATCATAACCGCCATCGATAAAAGACAGTACTGTGCAGCAATCTTCATCGACCTTGCCAAGGCTTTCGACTCTGTCCATCACCATATTCTTATCGGCAGACTCAGTAGCCTCGGTTTTTCGGATGACTGCCTTGCCTGGTTCACCAATTACTTTGCAGACAGAGTTCAGTGTGTCAAATCGGAGGGCATGCTGTCCGGTCCTCTGGCAGTCTATGGGGGTGCCACAGGGTTCAATTCTCGGGCCAACTCTTTTCTCTGTATATATCAAATGATGTTGCTCTTGCTGCGGGCGATTCCCTGATCCACCTCTACGCAGACGACACCATTCTATATACTTCCGGCCCGTCCTTGGACACTGTGCTATCTAACCTCCAAACGAGCTTCAATGCCATACAACACTCCTTCCGTGGCCTCCAACTGCTCTTAAACGCTAGTAAAACCAAATGCATGCTTTTCAACCGTTCGCTACCTGCACCCGCACGCCTGACCAGCATCACCACCCTGGATGGTTCCGACCTTGAATATGTGGACATCTATAAGTACCTAGGTGTCTGGCTAGACTGTAAACTCTCCTTCCAGACTCATATCAAACATCTCCAATCGAAAATCAAATCAAGAGTCGGCTTTCTATTCCGCAACAAAGCCTCCTTCACTCACGCCGCCAAACTTACCCTAGTAAAACTGACTATCCTACCGATCCTAGACTTTGGCGATGTCATCTACAAAATTGCTTCCAACACTCTTACTCAGCAAACTGGCCCTGGCTACATATTCGTCGCCAGACCCACTGGCTCCAGGTCATCTAGAAGTCCATGCTAGGCAAAGCTCCGCCTTATGTCAGTTCACGGGTCACGATAGCAACACCCATCCGTAGCACACGCTCCAGCAGGTGTATCTCACTGATCATCCCTAAAGCCAACACCTCATTTGGCCGCCTTTCGTTCCAGTACTCTGCTGCCTGTGACTGGGACGAATTGCAAAAAAAAAAAAAAAAAAAAAAAATGGAAAAAAAAATCGGAAAAAATAAATAAATAAATCAAATTTAAAAAATTAATTTTTTTTTTTTTTTTAAATCACTGAAGCTGGAGACTTTTATCTCCCTCACCAACTTCAAACATCTGCTATCTGAGCAGCTAACCGATCGCTGCAGCTGTACATAGTCTATTGGTAAATAGCTAACCCATTTTCACCTACCTCATCCCCATAGTGTTTTTATTTATTTACTTTTCTGCACACCAATATCTCTACCTGTACATGACCATCTGATCATTTATCACTCCGGTGTTAATCTGCAAAATTGTAATTATTCGCCTACCTCCTCATGCCTTTTGCACACAATGTATAGACTCCCCTTTTTTCTCTACTGTGTTATTGACTTGTTAATTGTTTACTCCATGTGTAACTCTGTGTTGTCTGTTCACACTGCTATGCTTTATCTTGGCCAGGTCACAGTTGCAAATGAGAACTTGTTCTCAACTAGCCTACCTGGTTAAATAAAGGTGAAATAAAATAAAATTAAATAAGCGCTCCCCCCCTACTTTGTGCAATTTCCACCTGAAGACATCCCCAAATCTAACAGCCTGTAGCTCAGGCACAGAACCAAGGATATGCATATTCTTGGTACCATTTGAAAGAAAACACTGAAGTTTGTGTACATGTGAATTGAATGTTGGAGAATATAACACAATAGATCTGGTTTAGATAAAACAATGAAAAAAACATGTTTTTTATTTTTGTATCATCTTTAAAATGAACAAGATAAAACAAACTTTCAGATAGGATGATGGGGACAATTTCAGTGAAAAATATAAGAGGGCAACAGTACTTGTGCAAAGTTTCAGAATGATAACTTCCAACATGACATTTATCATGAAGTCACCCAGGTGTCCCACACAAGTCGCCCAAATGTACCCAAGTGGCCAAATTGGTGAAGGTATACATTTTGAAACAAATAACTATATACAAAATACCAAAATGGTGTTCTAACACATACACAGGCTATAGTCGTTATCATACAAACAGACCCTCACTCACAATGACTAGCTAACGTGGACTTTACCCATTTCATTACATCTTTATATATTGCAAATAAAGTGTAAAAACAATCACAAATAGTATTTTAGATTAATTTCAAACAGCATTAGCATGAGAGCAACTTACCAGTCCGAAATAATGTCCTCTCAGTTCAAAAAATATGCCTCAGTTTCAGTCTTCAAAAAAGCAGATCAGTCTCTTTCACGATGAATTTCCTCTAAAATTGTGTCTACATTCGTATATCTAGTCTTAGAATGAACTTTCCCTGACTTATTCGCCATGATGTTGGATAAATAAACAGCTGAAGATGCAAGTCACTGAAATACTGCTGTGCGTAATAAGCTTTGCTGCTTCGCGGTAGAATTGGCAATGGCGAAAGATCGGTCCTTACGCCAGCGTTCAATGGAAAGGTTTGTCTTACAACAAAGAACCATGGGATATAGCCAATGAGCATAGGTAAATGGCAATCTACCCAGCTAGATTTAAAGACGATCAGTGGTCATTGGGTTAAAAGACAGTGGTCATATAATTAGTGCACAATGGGCTCGTCACTTGTCTTCCAATCGGTTTTTCCAGGTCAATACATCCCGCAAAATGACCCCTCAGGTTTGGTTGTGTTACAAACAGTTGATTACAAGGAAACCAAACATGACTGGATAAAGTCAGGGAAAGTCTGTCTATTTTACGTTGGATGTTAAATCGAGAATTGAATGACACGAAATTCAACGAGATAAGTGTTCACAAATTGTTTTGTGTTAGGCTATATAAAATGGATTTAACTGAACAAAAGACCATTCATTGTGTAACAATGAGCTTTGGGATTGCAACCAGAGCAAGATCTTCAAAGGTAAACAATTTATTTCAATGCAGTCTGATTTTGTTACACAAGTGCTGGCTGAATAAGTAGTTTGATGTGGGGGTCTGTGCTCAGATAAATCGCAGCGTATTCTTTCACATTAAATCATTTTTTAAATCTGACAACGCAGTTGGATTAGCAAGATTCTAGGCTTTCAAACCACGTGAGACATTTGTATTTTCATGAATGTTTAATATGACTATTTATGTAGCGATCACCTAAATTGTCGAATTTAATCCCGCTAACGGGTTCAGTGCGCAGAGGTTAAAACAGTGTGACGTTTCGGTCTAAACAAACCTTCATCAGACAGACATTGACGTTGCAAGCCTTTGGACAGAAGGAGTTAGAAGTCATATCCTAACCCCTCAGATTTAGGGATTCAAGGTCATACCCTAAGAATAAATGGGCTGAAGTTGAGCCTGTGAGGTTAGGAATGGTATTCTATGAATGAAGTGATAGTTCAAGGGAATGGGGTTAGGGTTAAAGTTCATATCCTAAAGAGGGTGATAATAACATCCACCCAGCCTGTCGGGTTTGAGTTCAGGTTCATATAGACAGTGAATGGGGTGTACAGTATAAGGCATGGAGTTCAGTTTAGAGCAGTGGTATTCACATGTTTTCAGCAGGGAACCCATTTTGTTCACCAGAATTTCTGGGGACCCCATCCCAATTCTAATGATCCAAACTTAAAAATCAGTAAATGTATATTTTCACGTCAACAAATAACTCATTACATTTACTCAATAAAAAGTGGATTTTTCAATACTCTCTCAATAACATCTCAAAATAATCAGTACTCTTAATTTCTGCTTCCCAAAAATTCCCCCTGGGGTCGTGACCCCGACTTTGAATACCACTGGCTTAGAGGATCCTCTGTCACTCACTGCTTAGTTTGGACAGGTACTAGTCTGAGCATCATACACCAACCTGACAGAGTAGAGTCAAGGCAGCAGTCAGACCTCAGGGAGTGGGAAGACAGAGACACTACAGGACAAAGCATGGAGGGAAGGAGAAGGTCAAGAGACCATGAGTAAAGAAGAGAGAGAAAGTGAGGCCAACAAGATTGAGAAAAGCAAAAAAAGGAACAAGAGAAAACAGAGGAGACAGCACATCAAACAATGAAACCCACCAAACACTTGAGGGGGCCAGGGAGAAAGGGAAGGGTGATTGGCTCTTGGCTGAGTAAATGGGTGGGTGAATGTGGAACAGATAGATTAATGACTTCCAAAACAGGTGGACCGTGGGTTGGCTGCCCCTCTGATGGGGGTTAACCTGGGACCCCCGTCAGTGTTGGGTGTCTGCCATACCTCCGGATGGAGCGGACGAAGCCTGTGACCTCCTAGCCCTCTCCCCTAACAGGAAAGCGGATTTGTTTTCCTATCCCAGTAATCCTCTCCACACACACACACACACACACACACACACACACACACACACACACACACACACACACACACACACACACACACACACACACACAGGAAAATAGATTTGGATATAGATAAGGATTTGACATTTCGCTCCCTTCCTTTTTATGCATGAAATAGATTGAATTTGGATAATCACCCCAGGCGTGCGCGCGCACACACCAATTTCAACGCACAAACACACTCAAAATAGCATTTAAAAAATGTCCCTACATCCAAGAGCACATAAACCACCCCTGCAACCCAACTCCCATCGACCTTGGCCTGCAGTCACAAGTCTGCAGGCAAAAAACACTTCTCTACAGATGAATTAGTCTGTTCACCCCCACGAAGGAATAAACCCACTTCAAGCCAATGGCAGAGTTCTACTTTTGATCTACCCACACAGTTCACCAGGCTACGTCCTCTCCCCTTCCCTCTGCCTCCACACTGGCTAATCACAAGTAGCACAGCAGAGGCAGCCTAACTGATGTTCACAGAGAAGTAAAATAGATACATATCACACTGAGACATATCACACTGAGACATATCACACTGAGACATGGCTGGTGATGAAAAAATATACAGAATCAATAGTTACATATTGGGATATTATTTTTGACGATATATCGTTTCGTTTTGACATGCTTGTTCACTGTACCTGCACCAAAACTCCAGCATTTCCCTTCATTGCGTGTTCCCCATCTTTTTAAATAGGGACACAATTTGTTTTCAGCACTTTTATGTCCATGACTGATTAAAACTCATGGTTCTCTGTTGTCACTCTGCACCAGACATATGGTGAGCAACCTGATTGAACCTCAAATCACACTATTCATTCACAATACATATAGAAACGTGAGCGTCACAATACATTGCATATCGGCACCTAAGTATTGTGATATTTTGGTATTGTGACGGCCCAAGCTGTTGATTAGTGTTTAAAAATGGTTTAGGGTCAACAGCCATGTACCAGGGAAAAGATAAAGCAGTGCCATGTAAAACCGCACGGCTGGTGAACTGCGGGGTGCTTCCGTTTTGAGGAGGGGTCACAGTGTTGTGGCCTGGTGATATTTATGGATGCCAGCTATAAGGAGGTGCTATGGAACCCCTCACACAGCTACTGTACAGAAACATGATTCACAAATAGACTAACGAGGTCTCAGAAATACACAGATGTACTGTACAAACTGTGGTGCTTTACAGGGAATTTTATTATTAAGGTCATGAACTACTACTAGCTCGATGGCCTGCGTATCCTCCTATACACATCATTAGAAAAAGAGATGGAGAAGGAATGAAAAGGAGAAGAGGTTTCAGCCAGTACTTCAGACAGCAACCAATAACCATGAGGAATAGCTCCACTACTTCAGTGAGCAGATTAATAATAATAATAAATGCCATTTAGCAGACGCTTTTATCCAAAGCGACTTACAGTCATGTGTGCATACATTCTACGTAAGATTACATTACAATCAATATCTGTACCATCATCAAAATTACAACGCCTGTCCTGACTGACACCAGTTCTATTCTCATCTTCTAACCAAGGTAGCGAGAGATAAAAATCAGTAAAAAAAGACAAGAGGGAGAGGAAAAACAAAGAGTGCCTCATTGGCCTTCGAGGTCCCCAGCCGACAGAATACCTTTAATAGACCTGTGGGGCTATATTTAGCCCTCCTGTGTCGACTTACTGTCAGCGCATTTCAGCAGAGGCCCCTCCGGACACAGCATGTACCCTTGAGAGAGCAGCAGAGAGAAAGAGAGCGGGAGGGAGGGAGGGAGGCAGAGCCTTGTGTAGCTGAGGTAATAGCTGATGCTATGCAAATTTTTTAGGATTTTTTTAAAGCAGTGTGACAGATCTTTCTTTTTTTTAACGATATACTCGTACAGTACAGTTAAAACACATCTGTAGAGACCCTTCAATGATCAGAAGGCAAAGGAAGGTTGAGAAGCAAATTCTGATTAGTGAGACATAGCCAAAGCACACGAGAGAGAGAGAGACACTTGGCTTTACTTTAACCTTAAAGGAAAAGCAAGTTTGGCTGCAAGCAATTGGCTAAGGAGGGGGAAGAAAAGCCTAGTTTAAAGACAGCCGTTCTGCAGTCCTAGGTGAGACAAAAAAAAATGCGGCCCATCAAAGAATAGTCCCAGTAAACAAAATGACATTAATTTTTTAAATAAAATACGTATTTTTCCAGATGTTGAAGTTAAATTAAATTTAGATTCTGAATGAAAGGTGAAAAGATGTCTTTGAAATCAGGTTCATTTTCATTTCTGGATGAAAGATGAAAATGTAATTTACAGTGGTTGCTCCACTAAAAGTTCTGAATTTATGCTGCAGGATTTAGAGGTAACTTGTGGTTTAGTACGATACCCTGCGTCACCACTTTCTCCAGACCAGCGCAAGGACAGTTAAAGCACTGATTATGCTTTTGGGTCCTACTGCGTCTCTGACAATGAATGGGTGACATAAACCTAAATAGAAAATAATTGTGTATGACTTCAATATTACTTACTAAAACTGTTGTTTACACTAAGGTTTTTAACCATTTTATTTTGGTCTTACTGTAGTACTGTAGGCCACTCCCAACTGGGCATGCTGTACAGTGCCTGAGTGATGCAACAGTCTAAGATGCTGCATTAGCAGTGCAAGCTGTGAAGCTACAGATGCTGGTTCAATACCAGTGCCCATCCTCGACTGGGAGACCCATGAGATGACTGTAGACTTCTGGTTTCTCTCCCTCTAAAAACAGGGAGAGAATAACAAACTGGCTTTATTTACAAATTAGTAACAATGTCTCACCCCATGGGGCAGCAGCGTAGCCTAGTGGTTAGAGCGTTGGACTAGTAACCGGAAGGTTGCGAGTTCAAACCCCCGAGCTGACAAGGTACAAATCTGCCCCTGAACAGGCAGTTGGTTCCCAGGCCATCATTGAAAATAAGAATATGTTCTTAACTGACTTGCCTGGTTAAATAAAGGTAAGAAAATAAAATAAAAAATGTTCAGAATGGCCTTTTTCCTCGCTCATTTTAAGTGATTTGAAAACAAAGCAATTATTATTATTATTAATTTAGAATGACATAAAAGCTTGTTGGATATTCTAACAGATATATTATTAACCCTGTAATTAGCAGGACAATATACATTTTTCATATTGTTCATGGCTCCTGAGTGGTATACAATGGGATTGCATTGCAGTTCTCCAGTTTTATCCACTGAAAGCGTTCAAGGCACGAGGGCAGGGGGCACGGGATGGGCCGCAGAGCCACGCACAGAAGACGGACCTAGCCCATGGGGAAGGGAAGAGGAGGAAGCGGGAGGGGGGTGGACCCCCACACTGGCAACACTTTAACCTCTGCGCACGGAACCCGCTAGCGGGCTGAAATCCCACAATTTCGCAACATAAATAGTCATGTTAAAAACATTCATGAAAATACATGTGTCTCACATGTATCGAAAGCCTAGAATCTTGCTAAACCAACTGCGCTGTCAGATTCAAAAAAGGATTTACTGCGAAAGAACACGATGCGATTATCTGAGCATAGAGCCCCATAAAAAACAACTATTTTAACCAGCACAAGGGTAACATAATCAAACTGCATTAAAATAAATAGTTTCCCTTTGACGATCTTCGTCCGTTTGCAATTCCAATGCTGATTGTTACACAATGAATGATCTTTTGTTTGATAAAATCAGTTTTTATAGCCTAACACGAAACATTTTGTGAACCGCTTGTGTAGTGAATTCCGTCTCATTCCATTTGAGACGACACATTCCAGGTAAATGACCCACACAGAACGTGACTTTTCCAGTCATGTTTGGTTTCACCGCAATCAACTGGTTTGTAACACAATCAAACCTGATGGGCCATTTCACGGGATGTATTGACTGAAATAAACCGATTTGAAGACAACAAGTAATGACATCATTGTGCACCAATGATTTGCTCGCTGTTTCGTTGATTGTCTTTCAACCCAATGACCACTGATCGTCTTGAAATCTAGCTGGGTAGATAGCCAATGAGCTGAGCTAAACAGCAATACGCCATGTTTATGTGTTGCAAGACCAACCCATGTAGTAAGCTCCAGCGTAAAGAGAGTCATGCGCTATTGAATTTTCATACCGGAATGAGAAACACATATTACGCTTTGCATTGTTTGGTGAACGCGCAGATTCAGCTGTTTATACATCAATCATTATGGCGACTAAGTCAAGTCTAGATATACAGATGTACACACAAACTTAGAATAAATTGATTGGGAAGGTGAGACAGATTGTTGTAGGACGCTTCATTTAGCGATTGTGGAGGAATATTTTTTTAACGGGAGAGGACATCGTTTTGGACTGGTAAGTTCTTATCATGCTAATGCCCTTGTTTGAAATTAATAATATAAAATATCATTTGTGATTTTTATTTTATTTTAGAAGCAATATATAAACATTTAATGTCATAAAATGTGAGATGTGTGTGTCTGCCGCCCCACCCCAACCCACATGAAATAGCCTATTTGAGGCTGTTGAGGAGAGGGCAGGACCACATCAATGGCCAAAGTGAAATGGAGTCAGTAGATACAGCTGGTCTGTTGTAATATAATAAAGACAGTAAATTTCATAATATGAAAGAGACAGTAGATCTAGCAGGTAATAATAATAATATAATTAAATATATAACCTAATATATTAAACCTTCAACTCTCAATATATATCTGTTTATTATACCTGTTGATACTGGGCTCATATATGAAACTATTCTAACTGAACATTTTCTTTCACAGTGACACTGACTACGAATGGGAGTCCTATCCGGTGTCCTGTGTGAATTTAAGTATGTTCTCTCTAATTCTCTCTTTCTCTCTCTCGGAGGACCTGAGCCCTAGGACCATGCGTCAGGACTACCTGGCATGATGACTCCTTGCTGTCCCCAGTCCACCTGGCCATGCCGCTGTTCCAGTTAACTGTTCTGCCTGCGGCTGTGGAACCCTAAACTGTTCATTTTTACTCTTGAGGTGCTGTCCTGTTGTACCCTCTACAACCACTGTGATCTCCACCTGGCACAGCCAGAAGAGGACTGGCCACCCCACATAGCCTGGTTCCTCTCTAGGTTTCTTCCTAGGTTTTGGCCTTGCTTGGGAGTTTTTCCTAGCCACCGTGCTTCTACACCTGCATTGCTTGCTGTTTGGGGTTTTAGGCTGGGGCTATATAAATTGATTTGATAGAGGACTGAGGATCTTCCAAATATTGAAAGTGTGTAAATGGTTACCCATGTTATGTTGTAAATATATATATTTATTTATTTTTCATACATTTTTTAATCTATTTTTTTTTTTTTTTTTATCCTCAATTTTATTTTGTGGGGGGTGTGTTAGAATACCATTTTGGTATTTTGTAAATAGTTATGTTTCAAAATGTATACCTTCACCAATTTGGCCACTTGGGTACATTTGGGCTAATTGTGTGGGACACCTGGGTGACTTCATGATAAATGTCATGTTGGAAGTTATCATTCTGAAACTTTGCACAAGTACTGTTGCCCTCTTATATTTTTCACTGAAATTGTCCCCATCATCCTATCTGAATGTTTGTTTTATCTTGTTCATTTTAAAGATGATACAAAAATAAAAACCGTATGTTTTTTTTCATTGTTTTATCTAAACCAGATCTAGTGTGTTAGATTCTCCTACATTCAATTCACATGTACACAAACTTCAGAGTGTTCTTTCAAATGGTACCAATAATATGCATATCCTTGGTTCTGTGCCTGAGCTACAGGCTATTAGATTTGGGTATGTCTTCAGGCGGAAATTGCACAAAGTAGGGGGGGAGCTGTAAGAGGTTGAGAAGCCCTCCTGTTCCCTACTCATTACCTGTATTAACTGCACCTGTTTGAAATCATTACCTGTATAAAAGACACCTGTCCACACACTCAATCAAACAGACTCCAACCTCTCCACAATGGCCAAGACCAGAGAGCTGTGTAAGGACATCAGGGAAAAATTGTAGACCTGCACAAGGCTGTGATGGGCTACAGGACAATAGGCAAGCAGCTTGGAGAGAAGGCAACAACTGTTGGCGCAATTATTAGAAAATGGAAGAAGTTCAAGATGACGGTCAATCACCCTCAGTCTGGGGCTCCATGCAAGATCTCACCCCGTGGGAATCAATGATCATGAGGAAGGTGAGGGATCAGCCCAGAACTACACAGCAGGACCTGGTCAATGACCTGAAGAGAGCTGGGACCACAGTCTCAAAGAAAACCATTAGTAACACACTACGCCGTCATGGATTAAAATCCTGCAGCGCACACAAGGTCCCCCTGCTCAAGCCAGCGCATGTCCAGGCTCGTCTAAAGTTTGCCAATGACCATCTGGATGACACAGAGGAGGAATGGGATGTCATGTAGTCTGATGAGACAAAAATAGAGCTTTTTGGTCTAAAATCCACTAGCCATGTTTGGAGGAAGAAGAGGGATGAGTACAAAACCCCAAGAACACTATCCCAACCGTGAATCATGGAGGTGGAAACATCATTCTTTGGGGATGCTTCTTTGGGGACAGGACGACTGCACCGTATTGAGGGGAGGATGGATGGGGCCATGTATCGCGAGATCTTGGCCAACAACCTCCTTCCCTCAGTAAGAGCATTGAAGATGGGTCGTGGCTGGGTCTAGAAAATCTTTGGAGGGAGCTGAAAGTTCGTATTGCCCAGCGACAGCCCCGAAACCTGAAGGATCTGGAGAAGGTCTGTATGGAGGAGTGGGCCAAAATCCCTGCTGCAGTGTGTGCAAACCTAGTCAAGAACTACAGGAAACGTATGATCTCTGTAATTGCAAACAAAGGTTTCTGTACCAAATATTAAGTTCTGGTTTTCTGATGTATCAAATACTTATGTCATGCAATAAAATGCAAATTAATTACTTAAAAATCATACAATGTGATTTTCTGGATTTTTGTTTTAGATTCAGTCTCTCACAGTCGAAGTATACCTATGATAAAAATTAGACCTCTACATGCTTTGTAAGTAGGAAAACCTGCAAAATCTGCAGTGTATAAAATACTTGTTCTCCCCAATGCATCTCTGTATTTTGAACTTTGTGGGTGGGGCCTCCCCAGTGGTGTAGCTGTTTAAGTCAATGTAAAATGCGTTGCTACAGATACCCGTGCCGGCCGCCACCGGGAGACCCATGAGGCGGCTTTTGGTTTTAATTTAGAATCCTCTATATGGAATTATTGGAGGAGAGTCAATCATAATTTATATACTGTCGGCGTCATGAGTCTCACTAGTGTTGAGTAATGTGCTGTTAAAAGTGGTGGTCTTATTTAAAGAGCATAATGAAGTTAGAAGCAATAGGATTAAGCAAAACCTGCAATTATTTTAGCACAGTTTCGCGCTGCTCTGAGACAATTAAACCCCGGTCTCCCACGTGCCTGCATTCTCTAGTACAGCCACTATTGAAAGCAATCAAATGCTTCTCAAAGATGCCCACTGGTGGTCAAACTAGCACTAACTAGCATAAAATGGAACCAGTGGTTCACACTTAAATAACGTGCCATAGAACTTCTGTGGCATCATGCAAGCTGCGCCGTAGTACACTGAAACTTTTAAAGGACTAACCACTATTTAGACATCTATGTTTGGGCCAAATCAAGGCTGGTCCAGACCGGAACAAAACCTGAAACAAACGTCTATGATTTAAGATTTGGTCCGGATATAGACCAAAAACCAACGTCTAGCTAGACAGGACCAAAAGGCATCAGCGTCGGTCCGTGCTTACAGAGTTACACGGAACCCAAACCGGCTGCGTGAGTGAGCCAGCGTGCATAAATTTGTCTAACTACGCCAAATGCGATCATGACACGTAGGTTAAAATATCAAAACAAACTCTGAACCAATGACATTCATTTGGGGACAGGACAAAAAGCATTAAACATGTATGGCAATTTAGCTAGTTAGCTTGCACTTGCTAGCTAATTTGTCCTATTTAGCTAGCTGACTGTTGCTAGCTAATTTGTCCTGGGATATAAACATTGAGTTGTTATTTGACCTGGAATGCACAAGGACCTCTACTCCGACAACTAATCCACACATAAAACAGCCAACCAAATCATTTCTAGTCATCTCTCCTCCTTCCAGGCTTTTTCATCTTTGAACTTATATGGTGATTGGCATCTAACTTCCATAGTATTACCAGGACAACCGGCAACAAAGTTTCTTTCAATCACCCATGTGGTTATAACCAATGAGGAGAAGGAACATGGGTACCTGCTTCTATAAACCAATGAGGAGATGGGAGAGGCAGGACTTTCAGCACGATCTGCGTCAGAAATAGAAAGGAGTTATATTTTAGACCTTGGAGTCGCAGAAGCTCGTTGGCGCATGAGAGCAGTGTGGGTGCAATAATTGACCAACATGGATGTCTGGATGTATTTTGCGACGCTCGCGCACGCAACGTGTCCGGTCTGGTCAGCATGTTATTGACTACAGCAGGGATGGGCAACTCCAGTCCTTGGAGGATGGAGTGGTGTAACACTTTTTCCCCATCCCAAGTCAACACAGCTGGTGAAACTAATTGCATTATAAAAACTAAAGATCATGATTAGTAGATTATTGGTTTCTGCTGTGTTAGCTGAGCTAGGGGCAAAAGTGTGCCACCAATCCGTCCCCAGTGTACTGGAGTTGCCCATCCCTGGCCTACAGTGTTGCCTGAAATGTAAGCTTAGGTATGTATGCCCATCCATGTGGTAGGCCCAACATTTTTAAAACAAGCCATTGAATTGGCTTTATTAATCCCGATTCTTGTGGCTAATCAATTTCAACTCAATATCAGCAACCCAAATGTATTAAGATGAGTTAACCTGAGCCTATTTGCAACGTGTTTAAACATCGGGAAATGTATAAGTACCATTCTCTTCTTCGCTATGATCAGCTTGAAAAAAAATAGATACAAACTTGAAACCACTGATCATGACAATTTAGCCCACGGGATGAAACTCCGGGACAGCAGTTGTGAGGGGACTGATTGACCATGTCATGTATTTATTTTATTTAACTAGGCAAGTCAGTTAATAACAAATTCTTATTTACAGTGACTGCCTACACCGGCCAAACCTGGACGGTGCTGGGCCAATTGTGCGCCGCCCTATGGGACTCCAAATCACAGCCGGTTGTGATACAGCCTTGATTTAAAAAGGGTGTCTGTAGTGACGCATCAAGCACTGAGATGCTGTGCCTTAGACCGCTGCGCACTCGGGAGCATTTTACTTCGATCGGTCCTGTTTTTAGGATACACTACATGACCAAGAGTATATGGACACCTGCTCATCAAACATATCATTCCAAAATCATGGACATTAATATGGGGTTGGTCCCCCTTTGTTGCTATAACAGCCTCCACTCTTCTGGGAAGGCTTTCCACTAGATGTTGGAACATTGCTGCAGGGATTTGCTTCCATTCAGCCACAAGAGCATTAGTGAGGTCAAGCACTGATGTTGGGCGTTTAGGCCTGGCTCACAGTCTGCATTCTAATTCATCCCAAAGGTGTTCGATGGGGTGGAAGTCAGTCAAGTTCTTCCACACCGATCGACAAACCATTTCTGCATGGACCTCACTTTGTGCACAGGAGCATTGTCATTCTGAAACAGGAAAGGGCCTTCCCTAAACTGTTGCCACAAAGTTGGAAATACAGATTTGTCCAGAAAGTCATTGTGTTGTAGCGTTAAGATGTACCTTCACAGGAACTAAGGGCCATGCTCTCAGGAAAAACCGCCCCAGACCATTGTTTCTCCACTAAACTTCACAGTTGGCACTATGCATTCGGGCAAGTAGCATTCTCCTGGCATACGCCAAACCCAGATTTGTCCGTTGGCCTGCCAGATTGTGAAGCGTGATTCATCACTCCAGGGAACTCGTTTCCACTGCTCCAGAGTCCAATGGTGGTGAGCTTTACACCACTCCAGCCGATGCTCGGCCATAGAAACCCATTTCATGACACTCCCGACAAAGTTATTGTACCGACATTGCTTCCAAATGCAGTTTGGAACTCGGTAGTTAGTATTGCAACCAAGAACAGACCATTTGTACACGCTACTCGCTGTAGCACTCAGTGGTCCTGTTCTCTGAGCAGTTGTTGCTCCTAGACGTTTCCACTTCACAATAACAGCACTTACAGATGACCAGGAGAGCTCTAGCAGGGCAGAAATTTGACAAACTAACTTGTTAGAAAGGTGGCAACCTATGACAGTGACACATTGAAAGTCACGGAGATCTTCACGAAGGCCATTCTACTAAAAATATTTGTCTATGAAGGCCGCATGGCTGTGTGCTCGATTTTATACACTAGTATGACTAAAATTGCCAAATCCACTCATTTGAAGGGGTGTCCACATGCTTTTGTATATATAGTGTTTGTTAACATCTCGGTGGATTTTTTATTTGATTGGGCGACCATTTAGGCTATTTGACCTGAGAAGTTATGTAAAAAGTATCTCATTATATTGTCATAGATTTTATCTCCAGCCTGTAGACTACAGAAAAGGCCACATACTCTTTCTACTATATCATATTCTGCTACATGATTTACCTTAGATTATTTTTCTGACTAAATGTTGGAGTGCCTCAGCGATTCATATCTCCAAAAGTACCCCAGAGAGGCGGGCTTGGAATCGAAAGAGATAAATATTTTGCGCCGCTGCCTTTGACAAAGTGGGCACTGCTTATCATAGGGCGCCATCAGCACTCACCTAAAAAAAAGCCCATACGCCACTGGTTGAGGGAAATTGTCATTGTATTTGGGCAGAATTATTTGAGTTTTTCTGTGTTGTTGGAGATGGGTCTTGGTTAGTTTAGTTCAGAAAATGCCGGCCTTGTCAATCGATGTGCAGCCACCTAATCCTGCCTCATAAGCGGCCCAGCATTGGGTATTCCAAGGCAGCAGCACAGCCCTCAAGCAACAGCCTGCCTGCTTCCTCTGAGTGAGTGCTCACTGCATAAGGGGGAAATGAGGAAGAGAGAGACTGAGTGAGGGAGGGAAGGAGAGACAGAAAATCCTACTAAATTAGTGATCAGGCTTGCCCAGCCTGCATCTTTGATGAATGAGATCATGTTTGGCCACTGACATGATGCCAACGCCACAGCGACTGCAGTGTGGGCTGCTTGGAGAGAGAGGGCCGATAGAGGAATACCAGACGTATACAGTGTCTTGTGACGTTTTCCATTTTGTCCCCTCCATCACCAGATGATTGACTAGTTGGGAAATGTTGCGTAAACCTCAGTTACAGGAACACCACCTCCACAATAAGTACATCACAGAACAGCAAAAAGGACAATGTTGTCGATATGCAGGCATTTGTGTTACTCAGAGGAGAGATGGTTCATTCGATCAATATCTTCACAGGACCTGAAAAGACAGGGCATTCATTGAGAGAAATCATGTTCATGTTGGAACATCAGAAGTCTAAGTGCATAGAACATACCCAGAATATTTATTTTAAGCATAGTGTTGTCATGACGTTGGCCTGGGGGGTAGGTTTAAGACAACCATAAATATCTCTTCCCCCTCTCTCTACCCTACTGAAGTTACATTTGCAAAACCCTTGGTTAACAGAGATTCTGGGAACATCAGAAGGTGGGGGGAAATTAACTATATTCTGGTAATCCGACCAATGGAACATATGCGGTGGTGCGTAATGAATATGATGGCAGTTCGTTTGTCATCAGACATTCTCATCAATGATAAGATGACATAACTCTGATGTGTAGACTTTCCACTGTAGAGTTTATCGGATTCACATGGAATTGTAGTTCGATTTAAATGTTTGAATATGAAATTATTCGTGATGGGATGAAATGTGATTTTAGCTTCTAAAATGTGAGATTTGGGTTTTCAAAAGACAGGGCTCTGCTCAAATCAGTGGCCCGCCCCTGTGGAGGGACATGGGCTATAAAACATGTGCTCCTCTCCCTTCCTTTATAAGCCCTTGACAACAATATAACCTCTTCCGAGGACGACGGTCCTATGTCAGAATGGTTCAGATAATAACTACAGAACGAAGCCAACATCAGCGTGAGCTTTGGTTGCGAATGGTATGAACTTTGAACTCTTATTCACTACAGAAGTGATACCTCCTAGCCGTTGAGTTAGCAACAGCAGCTGCAAACGAGGGTTAGGAAGGAACAGAACGAGTATCCCATCTATCACCCAACGACGTTACTACAACGTGTTCAATTGACAACCAGAGACATTCTTCAAAGGACTCGGTTGGGCAACACGGCCTTCCATCTACCACCAACCTACCGAAGCACAGGTCAGAAATGGCCGGTAATTTAGAATGCATAAGATACTGTATTTACGATAGCACAGCTTCTTCCCTTTGTTCCTCAGTCTTCCTGCTCTTTCACTCAAACCCAGCCCCTTTTCTTTTATGCAACAAGCTGTCATATCTGTTCCGCCCGCTAGGGATGTTTTCCTTTACGACGTCATTTGTAATCAAGTTATGATTTACTTGTGTAACTCTGTGTGATTAGTTAGGTATTTAGTAAATAAATAATTAAACCCAATTTTGTATTGCTGATTCAACTTGTTAGCCAGGGTTCGTGCGGATAACCAAGAATTTATAACTTGAGACCAAAATAAGATGAGGATTAATATTGACTGCTATTGATGTAAAATATTACTAGGTCTTTAAGAGTTTACTCGGAAGATAATGGCTCTATAAATATTATTTTGTGGTGCCCCGCCTCTCTAGTTAATTACATTTACATGATTAGCTCAATCCGGTGATATTAATTACGGTGAAATAATTTTATAGAATAGCATGTCATATCACTTAATCCGGCATAGCCAAAGACAAGACAGTGTTCACTCCCAGGCGGTTAGGAGGAAGTCTCTAAGATAGAGCTTGGACAATATGGGCCATTGGAACAAGATAATTGACAGCTAAAACATTGAAAGCAGTAGTGGTAGTTCAGGTTAACACAAAAAGTAAACTGGTGCACACCAATGGCATGATAATTGAGGCAAATATATCGTAATACAGATTATTTTTTAGGGCCTATAGTAGTTTGGTACACATCCCTCAGTGTATTTCTCTGCGAGCTGTCCTCTCCTGGTGGAAAGTGAACCTTGCTCCCCTGGGGACTGTGTGTGTGTCTATCTGAAGCCACTTCCATCATGTCTGGTCACTCATGCTTTTCTATCCACAGCACTTAAATCTGGTATCCACACCTCTGGGCCATCCAATATCCTGTATTTCCTGTTCCTACTGCACAGGACGGAAGCTTTGGTGCTGGCAGATTCTTCTTTACACGGTAGCATGACAAAAGAAAAAAAATTGTATTACATCATATTGCCATTTGCTCTGGACTAATTTCACGCCTGCCTACTTCATGTAGTTCAGTTGATGTGATTTCAATTGAATGCAATTTCAGTTGACACTCAAGGTACACTCCCTTTGTCTCAGCCACAAACCCAGAGAGGAGGCGGAGTGAGATGACAGACAGGCAGGCGAGGGACACAGCAGAGCAGTGAAAAAAACATGAACGCACCATTTGCCTTTGAGTCATCCCCAACACACACACACACACACACACACACACACACACACACACACACACACACACACACACACACACACACACACACACACACACACACACACACACACACACACACACACACACACACCTTCCGGGTGGCACAGCAAAAACCCTGGTTCAAATCCAGACTATATAATGTCAAGGAAAGAGGCACTGAGTTTGAAGGTAGGCCTAAAGATGCATCCACAGGTACATCTACAATTGACTCAAATTATGTCAATTAGCCTATCAGAAGCTTCTAAAGCTATGACATCCTTTTCTGTAATTTTCCAAGCTGTTTAATGGCACAGGTAATTTAGTGTATTAAACTTCTGACCCAATGGAATTGTGATACAGTGAATTCTAAGTGAAATCATCTGTCTGTAAAGAATTGTTGGAAAAATTACTTGTGTCATGCACAAAGTAGATGTCCTAACCAACACTATAGTTTGTTAACAAGAATTTTGTGAAGTGGTTGAAAAACGAGTTTTAATGACTCCAACCTAAGTGTATGTAAACTTCTGACTTCAACTGTACATAAACTTGTTTTTTTCCCCCTCAATCTGAGCGCTCTGGAGCAGGTTTTCATCAAGGATCTGTACTTTGCGCCGTTCATCTTTCCCTCGATCCTGACTAGTCTCAGAGTCCGTGCTGCTGAAATACATCCCCACATCCAGATGCTGTCACCACCATGCGTCACCGAAGGGATGGTGCAAGGTTTTCTCCAGACATGACGCTTGGCATTCACGCCAAAGAGTCAAGTCTTGGTTTCATCAGACCTGAGAATCTAGTTTCGCATGGTCAGAGTCCTTTAGGTGCCTTTTGGAAAACTCCAAGTAGGCTGTCATGTGCCTTTTACTGAGGAGTGGCTTCCATCTTGCCTCTACCATAAAGGCCTGATTGGTGGAGTACTGCAGAGATGTTTGTCCTTCTGGAAGGGTCTCCCATCTCCACAGAGGATCTATGGAGCTCTGTCCAAGTGACGGTCGGGTTCTTAGTCACCTCCCTCACCAAGGCCCTTCTCCCCTGATTGCTCTGTTTTCCTAGAGCTGGCTGCCTGGCCAGAGTCTTGGTGGGTCCAAACTTCTTCCATTTATCCTCTCTGGGATATTCGGGATGGTAGCGTCCCACCCCGTCAACAGTCAGTGAAAGTGCAGGGCACCAAATTCAAAACAAATCTCATCATTAAAATTCCTCAAGTATTTTACACCATTTTAAAGATAAAATTCTCGTTAATCCAGCCATAGTGTTCGATTTCAAAAAGGCTTTACAGCGAAAGCACAAACAATTATGTTAGGTCACCACCAAGTCACAGAAGTCACAGCCATTTTTCCAGCCAAAGAGAGGAGTCACAAAAAGCAGAAATATAGATACAATTAATCACTAAACTTTGATGATCTTCATCAGATGACACTCATAGGATTTTATGTTACACAATACATGTTTTGTTCGATAAAGTGCATATTTATATCCAAAAATCTCATTTTACATTGGCGTGTTATATTCAGTAGTTCCAAAACATGCAGTGATTTTGCAGAGCCACATCAATTTACAGAAATTGAGCAACAGACAGAGCGAGCGACAGACAGAGAGAGTGCGAGCGAGCGACAGACAGAGAGAGTGCGAGCGAGCGACAGACAGAGAGAGTGCGAGCGAGCGACAGAGTGCGAGCGAGCGACAGAGTGCGAGCGAGCGACAGAGTGCGAGCGAGCGACAGAGTGCGAGCGAGCGACAGAGTGCGAGCGAGCGAGAGAGTGCGAGCGAGAGAGTGCGAGCGAGAGAGCGAGTGCGAGCGAGAGAGCGAGTGCGAGCGAGAGAGCGAGTGCGAGCGAGAGAGCGAGTGCGAGCGAGAGAGCGAGTGCGAGCGAGAGAGCGAGTGCGAGCGAGAGAGCGAGTGCGAGCGAGAGAGCGAGTGCGAGCGAGAGAGCGAGTGCGAGCGAGAGAGCGAGTGCGAGCGAGAGAGCGAGTGCGAGCGAGAGAGCGAGTGCGAGCGAGAGAGCGAGTGCGAGCGAGAGAGCGAGTGCGAGCGAGAGAGCGAGAGAGCGAGAGAGTGCGAGCGAGAGAGCGAGAGCGAGTGCGAGCGAGAGAGTGCGAGTGCGAGCGAGAGAGCGAGTGCGAGCGAGAGAGCGAGTGCGAGCGAGAGCGAGAGAGCGAGAGGCGAGAGAGCGAGTGCGAGCGAGAGAGCGAGTGCGAGCGAGAGGCGAGAGAGCGAGTGCGAGCGAGAGAGCGAGTGCGAGCGAGAGAGCGAGTGCGAGCGAGAGAGCGAGTGCGAGCGAGAGAGCGAGTGCGAGCGAGAGAGCGAGTGCGAGCGAGAGAGCGAGTGCGAGCGAGAGAGCGAGTGCGAGCGAGAGAGCGAGTGCGAGCGAGAGAGCGAGTGCGAGCGAGAGAGCGAGTGCGAGCGAGAGAGCGAGTGCGAGCGAGAGAGCGAGTGCGAGCGAGAGAGCGAGTGCGAGCGAGAGAGTGCGAGTGCGAGCGAGAGAGTGCGAGTGCGAGCGAGAGAGTGCGAGTGCGAGCGAGAGAGTGCGAGTGCGAGCGAGAGAGTGCGAGTGCGAGCGACAGACAGACAGACAGAGCGCGAGCGAGCGAGCGACAGACAGAGCGCGAGCGAGCGAGCGACAGACAGAGCGCGAGCGAGCGAGCGACAGACAGACAGACAGACAGAGCGCGAGCGAGCGACAGACAGACAGACAGAGCGCGAGCGAGCGAGCGACAGACAGACAGAGCGAGCGAGCGACAGACAGACAGAGCGCGAGCGAGCGACAGACAGACAGACAGAGCGCGAGCGAGCGAGCGACAGACAGACAGACAGAGCGCGAGCGAGCGCGCAGACAGACAGACAGAGCGCGAGCGAGCGACAGACAGACAGAGCGCGAGCGAGCGAGCGACAGACAGACAGACAGAGCGCGAGCGAGCGAGCGACAGACAGACAGACAGACAGAGCGCGAGCGAGCGAGCGACAGACAGACAGACAGACAGAGCGCGAGCGCGCGAGCGACAGACAGACAGAGCGCGAGCGACAGACAGACAGAGCGCGAGCGACAGACAGAGCGCGAGCGACAGACAGAGCGCGAGCGAGCGAGCGACAGACAGACAGAGCGCGAGCGAGCGACAGACAGACAGACAGAGCGCGAGCGAGCGAGCGACAGACAGACAGACAGAGCGCGAGCGAGCGAGCGACAGACAGACAGACAGAGCGCGAGCGAGCGACAGACAGACAGACAGAGCGCGAGCGAGCGACAGACAGACAGACAGAGCGCGAGCGAGCGAGCGACAGACAGACAGACAGACAGAGCGCGAGCGAGCGAGCGACAGACAGACAGACAGACAGACAGAGCGCGAGCGAGCGAGCGACAGACAGACAGACAGACAGACAGAGCGCGAGCGACAGACAGACAGAGCGCGAGCGACAGACAGACAGAGCGCGAGCGACAGACAGACAGAGCGCGAGCGACAGACAGACAGAGCGCGAGCGACAGACAGACAGAGCGCGAGCGACAGACAGACAGAGCGCGAGCGACAGACAGAGCGCGAGCGACAGACAGACAGAGCGCGAGCGACAGACAGAGCGAGCGACAGACAGAGCGCGAGCGACAGACAGAGCGCGAGCGACAGACAGAGCGCGAGCGACAGACAGAGCGCGAGCGACAGACAGAGCGCGAGCGACAGACAGAGCGCGAGCGACAGACAGAGCGCGAGCGACAGACAGAGCGCGAGCGACAGACAGAGCGAGCGACAGACACAGCGCGAGCGACAGACAGAGCGCGAGCGACAGACAGAGCGCGAGCGACAGACAGAGACAGCGCGAGCGACAGACAGAGACAGCGCGAGCGACAGAGACAGCGCGAGCGACAGAGACAGCGCGAGCGACAGAGACAGCGCGAGCGACAGAGACAGCGCGAGCGACAGAGACAGCGCGAGCGACAGAGACAGCGCGAGCGACAGACAGACAGAGACAGCGCGAGCGACAGACAGACAGAGACAGCGCGAGCGACAGACAGAGACAGCGCGAGCGACAGACAGACAGAGACAGCGCGAGCGACAGACAGACAGAGACAGCGCGAGCGACAGACAGACAGAGACAGCGCGAGCGACAGACAGACAGAGACAGCGCGAGCGACAGACAGCAGCGACGACAGCAGACACAGACAGCGAGCGACAGACAGAGAGACAGCGCGAGCGACAGACAGACAGAGACAGCGCGAGCGACAGACAGACAGAGACAGCGCGAGCGACAGACAGACAGAGACAGCGCGAGCGACAGACAGACAGAGACAGCGCGAGCGACAGACAGACAGAGACAGCGCGAGCGACAGACAGACAGAGACAGAGCGAGCGACAGACAGACAGACAGACACAGAAGCGCGAGCGACAGACAGACAGAGACAGCGCGAGCGACAGACAGACAGAGACAGCGCGAGCGACAGACAGACAGAGACAGCGCGAGCGACAGACAGCGCGAGCGACAGACAGACAGAGACAGCGCGAGCGACAGACAGACAGAGACAGAGCGAGCGACAGACAGAGCGAGCGACAGACAGAGCGAGCGACAGACAGACAGACAGACAGACGACAGACAGACGAGCGACAGACAGACAGAGCGACAGACAGTGACAGACAGACAGAGACAGTGCGAGCGACAGACAGACAGAGACAGACGCGAGCGACAGACAGACAGAGACAGACAGTGCGAGCGACAGACAGTGCGAGCGACAGACAGACAGAGACAGACAGTGCGACGACAGACAGAGCAGCGACAGACAGTGCGAGCGACAGACAGACAGAGACAGACAGCGGCGACAGACAGTGCAGACAGACAGAGACAGACAGTGCGAGCGACAGACAGACAGAGACAGACAGTGCGAGCGACAGACAGACAGAGACAGCGCGAGCGACAGACAGACAGACAGTGCGAGCGACAGACAGTGCGAGCGACAGACAGTGCGAGCGACAGACAGTGCGAGCGACAGACAGTGCGAGCGACAGACAGTGCGAGCGACAGACAGAGCGAGCGACAGACAGTGCGAGCGACAGACAGTGCGAGCGACAGACAGTGCGAGCGACAGACAGTGCGAGCGACAGACAGAGCGACAGACAGACAGACAGTGCGAGCGACAGACAGACAGAGCGACAGTGCGAGCGACAGACAGACAGAGCGACAGTGCGACAGACAGACAGAGCGACAGTGCGAGCAACAGACAGACAGAGCGACAGTGCGAGCGACAGACAGACAGAGCGACAGTGCGAGCGACAGACAGACAGAGCGACAGTGCGAGCGACAGACAGACAGAGCGACAGTGCGAGCAACAGACAGACAGAGCGACAGACAGACAGAGCGACAGAGCGAGCGACAGACAGACAGAGCAACAGTGCGAGCGAGCGAGCGACAGACAGACAGAGCAACAGTGCGAGCGAGCGACAGACAGACAGAGCAACAGTGCGAGCGACAGTGCGACAGAGCGACAGTGCGAGCGACAGTGCGAGCGACAGTGCGAGCGACAGTGCGAGCGACAGTGCGAGCGACAGTGCGACAGTGCGAGCGACAGTGCGAGCGACAGTGCGACAGTGCGAGCGACAGTGCGAGCGACAGTGCGAGAGAGACAGGAAAAGGAGTATAGTACATGCAGCCAGACCGTACTTTTTAAGCCAAAGGCAGTACTCACAGTGCAGAGACGGGGGAGGTACAGAGAAGCTCTTTGCTGCCTACATGGATGAATGGGATCTGCATATTCAGTAGGCATGTTGTTCCCACATCATGTACTGTGATAACATTAACTCAACACACCATCTACAAAGATGCTACAAACAATGCCATGTTAAACTGTCTGTCCACAGCACACCCATTTAGGCCAATCTGGCATGAATGAACACATGAACAAACTCATGAATTAATGAATAAACTATATTACTCTTCAACAACCACAGAGAAGCCCAAGCTGCCTACAGTACAGTGCTGCTCTGTTTGTCAACCTAAAACAGCTCGCTGGTATCGTGAACTCCTTTGAGTGCATTGTGGGTCAGGGCACTGCAATGGAGAGCACACACACAGAGAAGGTGTTGATAATGCTGTTGTCACCAATGACACAATTAAACACTGGTCTGTATCCCCACCTGGTGGACTATACATGTTACACATCATGAAGTCTACCTGGGAACCTGAGACAGCGCGCGCACCCCCCACGCACCCGCACCCCCCCCCCGCCCCCCCACACGCACACACACCCCCCACCCACACACACACAATCCAAGGACTTGTTCATTAGGGCACACAGTAAAGGAAAATGTAAACAGTTTCTTATTGGAAAATACCCTGTTTCATACAGTTTTGGAGCGGTTCCTTTTGTTTCATGCCTACTGAAGATGACTCAGTTATAGCCAGATGAAACGGACATCTGACTGTGAGGGAGATCGTGCTGGTGGGTAGAAGGGTTCTTACCGTAGTGGCTGTGTAGAGGGTCTGGCCCACCTCTATGACAGCCGGGGCAGTGGTCTGGGTGTCTGCCACCATGGGACTGATCTATGGTCACAACAGTGTGAAGCATTTGGAATACAAACACCACCTGTATACAATGCATTATGGATGCATTTATTGGAATATGAATTTGACATGTCTGAATCAAATGTGAAGTCAGTGAGAAGATGATTGTGTTTATCCATGTGTTGTTATGTCTGTGTTGCCCTCTGACCTCTATAGCCCCAGACTGGGCGGAGTGGAGGTGTGGTCCTCGAGGGTAGATGTCTGTCAGGTGAGGAGGGGGGTCGGGGCTGACCCGCTGGCTGTGTCTGCTCAGGACCTCACGGTAGTCAAAAGAATCAAAGTTGGTCTTCCACATTAAAACCTGGGGGTGGTAGGTAGACTCGCGGTTAAGAGCGAAATGTCGCTGGTTTTCTAATCCCCAAGCAGACTAGGTAAAACAAATCTGCCGATGTGCCCTTGAGCAAGGAACTTAACCCTGATTGTTCCTGTAAATGGCTCTGCTAAATGACAACTGTAAATGTTGATAGATGTGAGCCATTAGGGCAGGAAACCAGCTCATCATTGCAAATAAGTAGATTTTTTTATTTAACTAAATTAGTTATGAACAAATTCTTATTTACAATGACAGCCTACCCCAGCCAAACCTTCCCCTAACCCAGACGATGGGAGAATATGATAGTCTGTCCTGAGTATACAGAGATCTAGTACCTGCATTTTTCCAATAAGACGACTGATCAGATTTAGATTATGCAGAAAACTATTTTGCTGGTGTTCCCTACTGAGCTATCTGCTTCCCTTCATACCATGAACACAGTCCACCCACCTGAGCATCACAACCCCCTGAGGCAAAGAAGTCTCCTCCCCTGGAGAAGGCCACAGCCAGGACAGGACCCTAGGAGTCAAAACAACTAAAACACTTCAAATCACAGACACTACAACATAAGATAAGACTAGAGACCATGACAGCTCCTTGCTTCAGATGTTCAGATCATAGAATTGTATTTAATAATAATAATCTAGCAATTCTATTTCTATAGTTCAGATGGGTACGTCTATAGAAACGTTTGTGATCATACGCACGTCCCCAGGTTCTGGGCTAATAAAGAATGCCAGTAAATAACAGGAAGACTTGCACACCGTATACGCTCCCAATTCACTGCTTTACTGACTACATTTCCAAAGCGGATCTTTGTCAGGTCGAGTGCTCACAGCCCACCTCACATGACCATTACACACACGGTGGGTGAGGAAACAATTCACTGCTTTACTGACCAAATTGAACATTGAATATATATATAAAAAATGTTTTGTAATAATGACAGTTTTGTAATAATGACAATTACAACAATACTGAATGAACAATTTATTTTAATATAATATAATACATCAATAAAATCTATTTAGTCTCAAAAAAATAATGAAACATGTTCAATTTGGTTTAAATAATGCAAAAACAAACTGTTGGAGAAGAAAGTAAAAGTGCAATATGTGCCATGTAAAACAGCTACCGTTTAAGTTCCTTGCTCAGAACATGAGAACATATGAAAGCTGGTGGTTCCTTTAAACATGAGTCTTCAATATTCCCAGGTAAGAAGTTTCAGGTTGTCGTAATTATAGGACTTTCTCTCTATACCATTTGTATTTCATATACCTTTATACCTTTCACTATTGGATGTTCTTATAGGCACTTTAGTATTGCCAGTGTAACAGTATAGCTTCCGTCCCTCTCCTCGCTCCTACCTGGGCTCGAACCAGGAACACGTCGGCTACACCAGCCTAATCTCAGGAGATGATATGCTTGAAGTCATAAACAGCGCAATGCTCGAAGCACAGCGAAGAGCTGCTGTCTAACCCAGTAAAGTTCTGTTTGAATGAATGCTTACGAGCTGCTGCCTACCACCGCTCAGTCAGACTACCGATCAAATCATAGACTTCATTATAATAACACACAGAAATACAAGCCTTAGGTGATTAATATGTTCAAATCCGGAAACTATAATTTCGAAAATAAAATGTTTTTTCTTTCAGTGAAATACAGAACCATTCCGTATTTTATCTAACGGGTGGCATCCCTAAGTCTAAATATTGCGGTTACATTGCACAACCTTCAATGTTATGTCAAAATTATGTAAAATTTGGGCAAATTAGTTCGCAACGAGACAGGCAGCCCAAACTGTTGCATATACCCTGACTCTGTTGCACAGAATGCAAGAGAAGAGACACAATTTCCCTAGTTTAATATCACCTGCTAACATGAATTTCTTTTAACTAAATATGCAGGTTTAAAGATATATACTTCTGTGTATTGATTTTAAGAAAGGCATTGATGTTTATGGTTAGGTATATTCGTGCAAAGATTGTGCTTTTTTTGCAAATGCGCTTTTGTTAAATCATCCCGTTTGGCGAAGTTGGCTGTCTTTGTTAGGAAGAAATGGTCTTCACAGAGTTCGCAACGAGCCAGGCGGCCCAAACTGCTGCATATACCCTGACTCTGTTGCATAGAACGCAAAAGAAGTGACAATTTCCCCAGTTAAAAGAAATTCAAGTAAGAAGGCAATATTAACTAAATATGCAGGTTTAAAAATATATACTTGTGTATTGATTTTAAGAATGGCATGGATGTTTATGGTTAGGTACACATTGGTGCAACGACAGTGCTATTTTCGCAAATGCGCTTGTTAAATCACCCGTTTTGCGAAGTAGGCTGTAATTCAATGATAAATTAACAGGCACAGCATCAATTATATGCAACGCAGGGCAAGCTAGATAAACTAGTAATATCATCAACCATGTGTAGTTAACTAGTGATTATGTTAAGACAGATTGTTTTTTATAAGATACGTTTAATGCTAGCTAGCACCTTACCTTGGCTCCTTGCTGCACTCGCATAACAGGTAGTCAGCCTGCCTGTCTCCTCGTGGAGTGCAATCGGCCATGATCGGTGTCCAAAAATGCAGATTACCGATTGTTATGAAAACTTGAAATCGGCCCTAATTCATTGGCCATTCCAATTAATCGGTCAACCTCTAAATCAGGACTCTTAATAAGAGAAAGCCTGTGGATAATAATGGAGGCTCATCACAATATCAGCTCTCTGAGAGCAGTACACTGGTATCGAGCTTCCAGAGTAATCTAAAAAAAATATATATATTTTTTAAACGGTTGCCTTGGTGTAAACTTGGCCCCTTATGACCATATGTACCTGTGTGATTAATTATAGATTGACTATGTGCAAAAGTGAATTGCATTGTTTCCACACCCACCATGCGTCATGTGCGTAATGGTCATGTGCGTAATGGTCATGTGAGGTCAAAAGCGTATATTTGGGGATGTGAGCACGCAGTCCGTTTGACCTGATGAAGATCCATTTCGGATCAAAACATAGTGACTAAAGAGGTGAATTGGGAGCATAAACAGTGTACGGTCCATCTTGCTCTTTTCAGATGGGTCTGTCCACATACTGTAGCATAAAGAACAGCCTTAGCGTGGTCCTAAGTGTGGCCTAAGCCTTACCTTGTGTCCGTGGAGGGTGTAGATGAGGCGTCCCTCCAGCAGGTCCAGGATCTTCACTGTGCTGTCACTGGAGCCACTGATCATATAGTTTCCAGACGGGTGGAAGGAAAAGCAATTGATCCCTGAACTGTGGACTGATACCAAAAACAGAGTTTTGTGTGTGCAGACATTGAACCTGGCCTCTCTAATACAGGAAGATTGGTTGCCAGGTGTGTTTCTAGTAAAGTACACTCTAAAATAGAAAAATGTTGGGCAACCAGGCTGTCATTCAGTAGAATTCTTAAGCCTTTTAAAAGCTTGTTACCTTGGTAATGCTGGAGCAGTTTGTTTGTCCGTATGTCCCAGATCTTCAACGTGTTGTCTGCTCCTGAGGATGCTATGCAGGTGCCACTGGTGTTGAAGTCTACAAATGTTGCTGATCTAGGAAGGCAGAGGGTAATAGGCTACTACTTATCAAAGGTGTCAACCATGTTAGGTGGTTCCAAATATAAAATGCAATACAACACCACCACCAAGTGGTCATGTAGAAAACCCTTGAGTGGTTAGACTCCCCTCCCCCGACAGACAGTCATGTTACATCAATATAAAAACGGACTTTATTTTATTACAAATGCCAAATAAAACAATGAGAGGTTTAGTATAGCCTTCAAATATATAAAATAAGTATATTTCTTACCCTCCATACTCTGTAAAGCAGTTGATGCACTGTTTGGTGGAGGTGTCCCACAGTCGCACTGTGCGGTCATCACCACAGGAGGCAATTAGACGGCCGTCAGGAGAAAACCTGAATGACAAAACAGTTATAGCACAGACAGACCAACAATCTCCATCAGTTGTGATGGAGGAGAAAAAATTATATCGAATCAGTTACATTTCGGGATATTATTTGAGGGTATATCATATAGTTTGACAATATTGCAATATTAATTTTGCGCTAGATGGCTGCACCTGCACCAAAACTCGCAGTATTTGTCCTTCATAGCTTGTTCACCATCTTCTTAAATAAAAGAACCAATATGTTTTCAGCACTTTTAGTACCATGACTGAGTATCATGACTAGTTCTCATGGTTCTCTGTTGTCCCACTGCAGCAAACATTTGGTGAGCAACATTTTTGGAATATGGAAAATGTCCAATCTGTTTCCCCCTTTAGGGACTGCAGGGACTGCAGGGTTCAAATCCCAGTGTGGCCGCATCACTTACAAAGTTACATACACACATTGGGCTCCGATACCATACGTTTCAGTTTGAGGAACAAATCGATGCAGATGACCAAGCTCACCTGTGTGTGTGTGTGTGTGTGTATATATTATATTCATGTATATGGTGTATGTAGGCACCTAAGCTGAGCCATAAAGGAAACTGGGCAGCAAACCACCCCATTAAAAGTTAGTGGAGGGGGGGAGCAATGTTTGCTTTTTGTCTCTCACTCAACATCAACAGAACAAAGGAGATTATCGTGGACTTCAGGAAACAGCAGAGGGAGCACCCCCCCCCCATCCACATCGACGGGAAAGCAGCGTAGATGATGTAAAGTTAAGTTCCTCAGCTTACACCTCACAGACAATCTGAAATGATCCAACCACACAGACAGTGTACCCACACAGACAATGTAGTGAAGAAGGCACAGAAGCGCCTCTTCAACCTCAGGAGAATGAAGAAATTTGGCTTGTCATCAAAAACCCTCAAACCTTCACAGATGCACAATTGAGAGCATCCTGTCAGGCTGCATCACCGCCTGGTATGGTAACTGCACCGCCCATAAACGCAGGGTTCTCCAGAGGGTGGTGCAGTCTGCACAACGCATCACCGGGGGCAAACTACCTGCCCTCTAGGACACCTATCGCACCTGATGTCACAGGAAGGACAAACAGATCATCAAGGACAACAACCACCCGAGCCACTGCCTGTTCACCCCGCTACAATCGAAAAGGCGAGGTCAGTACAGGTGCATCAAAGCTGGGACAAAGAGACTGAAAAACAACTATCTCCAGGCCATCAGACTGTTAAACAGCCACCACTAAACACAGAGAGGCTGCTAAAACACTTCAGTGAACCGAAAATTCATAACGTTTGAGTCGATTTTCTGACCAATAAATGCTACATTTAGGTCAGTATGGGGTCCCGCAGACCGATGCATATCGATGAATCGTTATAGCCCTACTTTATTGTGTAAACCAAAAACAAACACATAGACAGTTGTTGGTTCAGTACCTGGCGCAGCGGACCCAGTTGGTGTGCTGGTTGAGTGAGTAGACAAAACGTTGTCTGTGGACACTCCACACCTTGACAGACTTGTCGTCTGACGCAGTCACTAGCCTCTGGCCGTCGTGAGAAAAGCTGACACTGCGTACTGTAGCCGTGTGGGCTTTGAACACCATCGACTCTCCTTTACTGAAGAACACACAAGAAAGAAAGAGAAGTGCTCAGAGAGAAATATGGGTAACAAACATTTAAAAGCAATGCACTAAGGTGAATCTAGTAGGTAATGTTCAATGCTGTGCGAGGAGACATTAAAGTTAGGTAGGCACTAGCTACAGAATACAATATCTCAGGTTGTTCAAATGTCAATGAAGTTGGGTAGTCTAGGTACTAGCTAAAGGTTGTTGCGATCTTAATGTCAACTGTCAGAGACTGCATGAAAGTGGCCTCTAAAGCCAGGTGTGGGTGTGGTCCTCTGTTGCTCAGTTGGTAGAACATGGCTCTTGCAACACCAGGATAGTGAGTTCGATCCCCGGGATATCAGGTGCTTCTCTCTCCACTCACATGCTGGGCGTCCACAGCCGTACAGTCTTGTCCTGGGATGCAGAGACGACCAGATCTCCTGCAGGGGAGAACTGGACCCCTGTGATGACATCTTTGTGTCCAAAAAAACGGAACGCCCTGGCCTTAGGGTTCAGATTCCAAATCATCAGGGTCTTATCTGCAGACCCTGAGGCTGAGAGGAACATGGATGGAAACACAATGAACATCTTGCCAACTCATTGTGAAGCCAAACATGACAATTCATTAAGGAGCTAGTAAGGGAGCAGAAACAGACTGGTTAGTAGGCTAAGTAAAGACATGATGCGATAGGGATTTGTGGTGTGTTGTGGATCTATACCCAGCTGTTTGTGTTTGGAATTGAAGTCTGCACAGGTGACAGCATCTTTGTGGCCCTTGAAGTGTCGCTCGAGGGTGGGGTCCTCCTGCAATGACAGAGTTCACCACAGGGTCAGGTATGGCTGGCATGCCAAAGTTGCCAAGTATGAGAAAACATTGAATGCCATACTATACAACTAAAATTGTGTTAGCTAAATGTACTAGTTAGGTTGAGTTAGGTTGCATGCTTTAGGTTGAAGGAAACTACTTCACTTTAATTAGTTATGCATTACAGACAATCAATATTCTTTCGAAATGGTAGCCAAATGAATTAACTACTGCAAGTAGCTGAGTAATTTCTAATTAAAGCTCTGGATAAACTAGGCTGATGACATGACAATACTGCCTATCCAACAACCAAGATAAGATACTAGACAGCTAGTTAAATCCTATTAGCTAACTACCTTTCAGATAACTAGCTAGCATGCTTATCGGAAGGGCAGTCAAGCTTTAGTTAGCTCGCGCCACCGATATAATACCAAAGTAAGCAGCACACTTACCATAACTGATGCCATTTAATGCATTGATTACGATAATCCTTACATTTGCGGTGCATTTGATTTTTGAAAGATTAGCGGGGAAAGTTGGTGCATCCAACTCATGACTTCCATCTGTCTGCCAGTCAAAGTGAAAAACATAGTGCACGCCCAATTCCTCAGACTTTGCTAGTCGAGCGCCGATACGCTAATCAGCCAACTTTTATCAACATACAAACACGACTTTGGCTCATGCAGTTGACCTTAATCAATTCCACAGAAGCCTTGGTTAAAATCAGCTAAATGTAGTGAAGTTGTTGTTAGTTAATTGCTACTAGCAACCACTGAGCTGTAATAAGAACTAGCAACTCTATATTTAGGAGAGACATGCCGCACATTTGCTAGAGCAACAGCCGCGAGAAAAAGAAACAACCAGGGAGGAGTTAAGCGTATTCTGCTGCTACGCAACTACATCAAACTGTGGAACGGTAGAAACCGACATCGTTAAAACAGCGTCATTGATTGGTCAATGGTTGCTCTCGGCTCAATCAGCGCCAAGTTTGTTAAACTTGGAACTTTGGGTCTGGTTTTTCTCTATTCCGTTTGAAAATATGTCGACAAAGAGCAGTATTGGCAACACGGAGGTAAATATAGCAAGCTATAGTTTTTAGCGAGTGGTACATGTAACAGCCCAGGTTGGTGGGTGGCAATGGTGCTGTTAGCTATCAAGGCATTGCCAAGCCAACAGTGTTTCTGTTGAGCAGTAACGTTAACCCCTTCTGCTGTTTGTAACGATATTAGCTAGTTAAATTAGTTGATTGAGGGAAACGTTACGTAACTATTTTAGCCATCATAGCTAGCTAACGTTAGATCTTCGGTCATCAAATTAGCTAACTACTGTAGCTAGCTAACGTTAGCATGGTATGCTTCCAAAACGTGTATTTTTAATGAGCTAATGTTAGCTAGTTTCCTGGGTTGACCTGACAGACATTTACATTTCATAAACATGACTAACATATACTAAACATGGAAGGGTATGACCACGGATAAAACAAGGAATATTTGGTATGACTATGACAGAACAGTTCAGCTGCTGAAAGGGCTGCTTTGTCCAGTGGCAGACACTGCTAACTAGAGTTAGCTAGGCCTTTATGTAGGCTCACTGGAGAAATCCTATCTCAATGGGTAATGTAATGTGCTTAATGTTTTCAACAGCTTAGTAAAAAAGGAAGTAGCTACCATGACAACACAGCAAATCACAAATGTTTGTGTATTCCCCAACTCACAGTACATGAAAAGGAGAATACCTCAGAACCCCAAATATCAACATGTGAGGACAAGGCTTGACACAGGTATTATTCCACAACTCAGGTTATTCAAGTGTTCTAGCATTGGCTACCAGTGCCAAAGGACTCAGATGCATCATATTTATTGACATTTATCAGTAGATTGTATTGATGTATACATAAGCAAAGATTATCTTAAATGTTGTGAAACCTGTTGTCATTTGAAAGGATGCAGCCTGACGAAGTATGTGGAGAGGCTGGAGGAGATAAAGAAAAGTAAGTTACATTTCATTACAGACTTTTGAGATTGGGTCAGGGCGGTTAAGAAATCTTAACTTCCGAGTGCAGCGGTCTAAGGCACTGCATCGCATTACAACCGGCCGTGATCGGGAGTGCCATAGGGCGGCGCATAATTGGCCCAGCGTTGTCCGAGTTAGGGGAGGGTTTGGCCGGGGTAGGCTGTCATTGTAAATAAGAATTTGTTCTTAACTGACTTGCCTAGTTAAATCAAATTAAAATGTACAATTAAAAGGGAGTTGAGTGGCGACAAGTGTGGGCGGACTGGAGTTCCAACTACATCGAGCCACTGTCAGTCGATACTCGTAAACATTTAAAATCTTACCGTGTTCCTATGTTTGTCCTGAGTAAAGTCGGGTCTTTGTTTCTGGAAATCCATACTTTTTTATCACAAGTTTTGGTGCCATATTAGAGCAACAAAAATGTTGAAACCGGCGATGGTTGTATTTCACAAACGTTTTATTAAAAAGTTTGCATTTCAGCAAACCAAGAAAGGCCCGACTTTACACAAAACAAACATAGGTATGTAAGTGTTTAAGATTTTACAAGTTTCGACTGACAGCTACTCGATGTAGTCAGAACTCCAGTCCGCCCACACTCTTAGCCATTCAACTCCCCACTGGGCATGTAATTTCAACAAAAAAATTCAATGTCATGATGTTGAATCAACATGGAAACTGATTTGGATTTGCAAAAAGTAATCAACGTAAGGGTCTTTTTAACAGCCAACTTTTAACCTAAATCCAATGACATGGTGAAATGTTTTGTTAATTTTACATTTAATTAAAGTTAGTTGACAACTCAATCAAATGTTAATCAAAACTAGACATTGAAATGATTTCTTTGTACGGTGGGTCTCTTGAGAGGTGAGATTTCTCAACAATCTGCAGGGGGCCTCATTAGGCTTGTATTGGCTGAAATCTACAACATGACTGTCACAATTGGTTTTTAGCTCCAGTTCAATATTGCCAAACAGGTGTACCTGCATTTTGTCCCTATTACAAAAAAAAAAAAAGGAGCAGTGGACAGTGTTAGAAAATGCTGAGTTGCACCCCCCCTCAACTCAAGTAGCCTGTCTTTAAAGAACAGTTGTGGTCCACTATCACATTCTGTTTGGTGTTTTACTTCATGCACTTTCATGGGTAACTCGGAGAAGCCATGTCCTGCTGATATTTTACAACCTGGTTACTGGGGCTATCTGAGAGAATAAGCACTTTGTCTGTTGTGGCCATTTTGTTTCTGTTTCCTTCATTCGGCAGTGGGCGATTGTGGTGTTCATAATAATTTATCTGTCAGGGCTGATGTAGGAGGTATTAGGCTACATTGTGCGGGTGCCAACAGACAGAGACACTTTGGCCAATGTTAAAAGAGGGCTGAGCAGCCAGTATTGAGCACAGGTGTCTTACCATCTCCCCCAGAGCTGTAATGTTATGGAGATGTACACAATGGAGTTGAGATTTAGTGATATGTTGGGACAAGGGGAGGATGAGCAAAGGGTTGACATGCATGACCCAGGTGAGATATACTGGTGAGGAGCCTGAGATTGACTTGGTACTTGTAGGATAGTTGTAAGAGAGAATACTGGTGAGGGGCCTGAGATTGACTTGGTACTTGTAGGATAGTTGTAAGAGAATACTGGTGAGGGGCCTGAGATTGACTTGGTACTTGTAGGATAGTTGTAAGAGAGAATACTGGTGAGGAGCCTGAGATTGACTTGGTACTTGTAGGATAGTTGTAAAAGAGAATAATGGTGAGGGGCCAGAGATTGACTTGGTACTTGTAGGATAGTTGTAAGATAGAATACTGGTGAGGGGCCTGAGATTGACATGGTACTTGTAGGATAGTTGTAAGAGAGAATACTGGTGAGGGGTCTGAGATTGACTTGGTACTTGTAGGATAGTTGTAAGAGAGAATACTGGTGAGGGGTCTGAGATTGACTTGGTACTTGTAGGATGGTTGTAAGAGAGAATACTAGTTGTAAGAGAACATCCTCAGGGTTTCTCCATGTCTTTTGCTCTCATTATTTTGAGAGAAACTGAAAATGTATTTGATTAGATTACAGGTACAGAAAGGATGAACTCTTCAAAAGGCTTAAAGTTACAACATTTGCACAGTTGGTGAGTGAAACATTATTATGTCAGTGATGGCAAAGACATGTTTTTTATTCTCAGTTACATCTGCTTTTTTGTTTTCATGGAAGTAGCCTACATGTTATTCAATCACTTTATCTTATTATGTTTTTAAATCAGGTAATTCAGGTAGCATCGGTTTCGGACCTGAATGAAAGTGTGAGTGATGGAGAAACACCAAGGCTGGAAGGTAAGAATATTTTGGGGGGACAAATAGGGCGCTATTGATGTTTTGTACCATTATCGATTTGATCTGGAGCCCCAGTTTACATTTTTTAATTAACTGAGAATTCCCATCAACTCTTGAGTCAAATCAAAATGTTCTTCGTAAACAATAGGTGTAGACTAACAGTGAAATACGTACTTACGTGTCCTTTTTCAACAATGCAGAGTTCAATATATAAAATGGAAATAGTGACATGAGGAGTAAATACACAGTGAATAATGAATAACATGGCCATATACAGGGAGTACTACTACCAAGTCAATGTGCAAGGGTACAAGGTAATTGAGGTAGCTATGCGCATATGGGTAGGGTTAAAATGACTAGGCAACAGGATAAATAATAGACCGTAGTAGCAGCGGGTAACCATTTTGATTAGCTCTTTAGCAGTCTGGTTTAGCAGTCTTATTTGGGGATAGAAGCTCTTCGGGTTCCTTTGGGTTCCAGACTTGGTGCACTGGTACTGCTTGCCATACGGTAGCAGAGAGAACAGTCTGTGACTGGAGTCTTTGACAATTTTTAGGACCTTCCTGCAGTTGCCTTCAACATTGATTTGAATGAACATTGAGGCAGTACTGTAACTGTACAGCAACATCACTATGCTTTATTTCCACCTGAAGCCGACATGGAGCGTCTGTCTGAGCAGACCAACGGTTCCCCCCTGCCTACGCCCACACCTGCTCAGTTCTTCGACAACAACAATGACGCAGGGGACGCTGGCTACTCCCCCAGGTCGACACTTCAAAGGTAACTCCCAGCACCCCACTTTGAGCAGCATCACACACACCAGGATTTTCCATTTTCCCTACCAACGACACACCTGTTCTCAATGACTTCCACTGATGTGTACTCTCACTCAAAGCCCACATACATAACCACAACCCATAACCAAAGGCACAGCTGTATCCCTCTCAGCATTCAACCCACACATCTATCTGAATATCCCAGCAGAGTTCTCTCCCCCTCGACAACCCTCCTACCCCTTCATTGTGTACGATATTTGATAGCAGCTTTTTCCCTAGGGTCAAAGCTCCGTTGCCCCCTCACTAGAACAGAAGGTTGTAACTCTATCGCCTCCCTGGGGCCTCCCTAAAACCATGGCATTAGATCACCTTCACTGGCAAGCTAAACCTCCACAGCCTGGCTAAAGTGACAGAGCTGGGATTGTACAGAGTTGAGCTCAGTTCCATTTGGAATACTGTAACTGATGATTGCAATGTCAGACATTATAGAATGAAAATTATGTCATTCACAATATACTCTCAATATTTTGAGTTGGAATGTTTGTTTTTTCACATACAGAAAAAGTGTCCCTGACCCGTGTATACCCTGTCACTTTTGACTCTCACTACAGTGTAATAAGCGGGGTGGGAGAGCTGGATCTGGATAAGAACGGTCAGAAGACAGTGACTCTGACAACCGTGTCCAGCCCTCGGCTTCCAGATGGACCCTACCCAGACTGTCCCTACCTGCTGCTGGACGTCAGGGACAGAGAGCAGTACGACCAGTGTCACATCATCAGCGGTAGGTGGACCATAGAAGTACAATGAATAGAAATCTAATTCCAGACATAGAATGAATAGATTTCAGACACTATACATATAATTAATGGAATTCTGAGCCTTACCCCACCAGGGGCTTTGTAAATGGATAGTATATCTGAAATGAAAATGATATCCATCATCAGGATTGCTATTTCATGATATCATCTTTAGAATTGAAATTATATTGGCCAGAACTTCGTAACCAGAGTTGCAAATGGTGGCAGTAGTTATGAAACTTATAGGACAGGATATTAACTGTTTGTCCTTGATGGTATTTTTTTAGGAGGCTTTTCACTCCAATGTAATACTGTACATATTTGTGACATCTCACTTTTTTTTCCCTCAGCATACAGTTACCCCATCGCAACCCTCTCAAGAACAATGAATCCCTACACCAAGGAGGTGCTGGATTATGTATCCTTCCACCAAAACAAATAACTGTTATTATTATTTCATAACTCGCATTACCAGGCAATCTGAAATGGGCCAAAACACACTAGTAAAATATCCATATACTGTACATGTTTGAATATCCATTTGTTTGCTTCACTGTTGTACTGTGATCCCATTAATCTTGACTTGATGTAGAAAAATGTTTCTGGTAAGATCATCATGGTATATGATGAGGATGAGAGGATAGCTGCCCAGGCAGCCACTGCCATGTGTGAACGGGGCTTCCAGAACCTCTTCATGCTATCTGGAGGTCAGTTGATGTTGTATTGTGGGCAAGTAATAGCTCAAGTGGAAGCTTTGGAATCAGTGCAATGTCACACTCCACTGCCCCCCAGGCCTGAAGGTGATTGCGCAGAAGTTTCCAGAGGGGATGACAACAGGCACCATCCCGGCATCGTGCCTCCCGTCTCCCAAGGTGACAGTGGGCAGGAAGCGCTACACCCACAGGCAGGTTTTCATGCCAGCCGATAGGAAGTGGAGGTTCACTTCAGACGACTTGGCCAACATCCAGGCACACTTGGAGGAGATGCTCGTTCCCTCGGACACCAACAGTAAGGCACATTTAACAGCTAACAGGCTCACAGAAAAGACCGTTCAGACTCCAACGGGAAGGCTATGCCAACAGCTAACTGACTCCAACAGGAAAGCATCACTCCCTGATCTGTTGCTTTGGGTAGTAACAACAACCTACCAGTAGATGGTGGTAAAATGTAGAAAAAGCAAACAGCTGGGATGGACCTTTGGTAGCCCCCTCCCACACACACACCTTGTGCAACATTTTAGTGGCCCCCCTCTTGATGGTGAATAGAAATATACAATTTAAAGATAATTTCCTGCAATTCTACACGTTTTGCCATGAATTATGCCATGTAATATGGTATATGAATGACAATGACTAACAAAATCAACAGGGGGCCCCTGAGGGCAGGGCACTGCCCTGTGTTTAGATAGTCTAGTCAGCTAACTACCAATATAAAAATTGGCTAATTTAGTGACTGACATAACAAGAAAAACTGCTGTATGATGCACAAACACATTCCAAAATTGCACCTGGTCTATTCTACTATTCCTAAGCGACCGCTTATGCCTGGAGCCAGCTGGGTGTTTGTTCCAGCCCTAAACACCCCATTAGCTCAAAGGGTTGGCCACTCTTGACAATGACGTAGAGAATCATTTCCTGAAAGCATGTTACTTTTTAGAGATGTGTGACTGTCTTTGTGTGTGCGTTTTCTAGGCCGGTTCAGCAGCCGCATGTCCACCAGCAGTGCCCAGTCCAAAGCATCCAGCGCTCGGAGTCTACACACTTCCTCTTTAGCCGGCTCTGAAACCGCCAGATCCCAGAGCAGCCGACCGTGGAAATAACCCTTAACACAAATAAAGTCTTATTTCACTACCACCCCCCATGTGCCCCTCTGTGAAAGGGCCACCCCCCCCTCCCCCAGGGATACCCAACTGTTGTCCTCAGTGGCCCAAATCTGCTTTATTGTAGGATAATAGTAATTGGTGTGTTGATTTTGAATTTGTTGCACAATGAATATAAAAAAATGTCATCAGTGATCGTAAGATGATAATTTATGTATTTGCCTTGCACTCAATTATCATAAACTCGCAGATGTTGCTTTCCTAAAATGACTTCAGTCCGCGCTCTGGCTGTCATTGATAAAAACCAGTCAGCCATTGATCGTGTCCATCTCCATCAACCCTCATTAACTTAAGGTCATTTCACTTGGTAGCAGGGTACTAAAATTATATCCCATATGCTTTGTTGTACATTACAAATAACCAGAGGTGATGATTGTTGTTCGAGGGCATTCTCTATTTTAGGAGGTGAAATGTAATATTTTTTTATGTGATATTGTGATATAATGAAGTGAGATGCTCAGAAGCACTACATGTTTGTGTCTGTTCTCATAAGATTTGGTGATGTCATGCAGCCTATGATGAAACATCATCATGGTGGAGAAGGGCATTGTGGGGTGGTAGTCATGGTTACCCCGAGGAGAACATCTTAATACGTCCGATAAATGTGAAACAGTATTTGTGCTTTGAGGTTGTGAACTTTGTATTTTCTTTGTCAGCGATTTTTGGGGTGAAGATGAATTGCAGGGTCTTGTGCATTTACTGTAAAACGTGGTCTTTGGAGGAGTACAATACCTTTGAGGCTGACGTCTGGCCTGTTTGTGTATATCAGATGCAAGACAACTGTTGTTTCTACTCCTGACAATGAACACATTAACTGTCCGTCATTACGCTCCATCCATTAAACTGGTTGGTCTCAGTTTAGTTTTTGTATATTAAATAAAACGCACAATGTATATTCTGATGTGAACTGGTCATTTTGTTGAGCATTTTACTGATGTGATTTCTAGTGCACTCTTGTGGACTGGATGGTATCATCAGCTTGAGCTAGATACTGTATATCTACAACAGTATAGACAAACATAACTTTGTTTTACACAGGCATTCACATGACTGTATCAAAGAGATATACAATTGGTTAATCTGGACAGTATACTGTAGTTGTCATGGTGACCCCTCTAGTTGGTGTTGTCCTTGGTGTGCTCCATGATGGCCATCAGAGCTAGCCAAGCCTCCTTGGCAGTAGGGATGATCTGATTGGCTGGCAGGATGAAACCATAGCGACCGGTGTCTCTCAGCTCGAAGGTGTAGGAGTACTTGATGCCCTGGTTGTAGGACCAGTCAATACTGATGCCACTGGCTCGGTCTAGTGGGAGATAAGCACATTATTTGAATACGTTCCTGTATTAGACCTTGTGGCTGTATTGAGCCTAAGATGTAGCCTTTCATGTATTTTTAGTGACTTCGTGAAAGTGAGTGGCCCGTCACTTACATATGGTGGTCATGACGCTGCCGTATCTGAAGGAGGTTCCGTACAGGCTAGCCAGGCCAGTGATGGCCTTCCTAGCCAGGTCGTGCTGTGGGTGAAATGTAAAATAACATCAAGAGACCTGTACAGCTTTTGACAATTTATTTTCGATGGCAAAACGTTTCCTTTTTGTGTACACTGAACTTGACCTGTCAAAGGCCTTAAGCAAAACCAGTTGTACCCTGTTTGATTATATAAAAGTGCATTATTAGCTCACATACAGATGACTGAGACATGGCTAAGGGCCAAGGGGAAGGCAGGAAGCCTGTCTCTGCCAGACTCACCAGTTCTCTCTGGTCGTTGCAAGGGGTTGCAGTGTAGCCGTAGGGGTACATGAGCCTCTGGGAGTAGCTGTGGATGTCGATGAAGGCCTTCAGGTTGCCATGAGACTTGACAAAGTCCACGATGGACTTGACCTCAGACTCTGAGTGAGCCTTGGGCCCGCGGTAAGTCTGATCGCAGGGGTTACCGCTAGAGCCAGCGGCTTGGGAAAAAGAGTTGAATACAACCAACATCAGGCCAAGGACAGTCCAATCACAACATTGACACACTTCCTTTAAACTGTAAGTCACCATAGGGGAGGAGATCATTTTCTCAACAACAACAAAAACAATGTATTTAAGCCTGACTATTAAATAAGGCAGAATCCTGGGGATCCCAAGGAGTTCACGCCCTTGTCGTAAGGCAACCTGTATTGTGGACAATTTATGCAATTTTAAACAATGTGTCAAGCATCATTCAAGAAGCCGATAGAAGACAGCTTACTTCCAAAACCAGCATCCCAGTTCCTGTTGAGGTCAGTTCCATCACAAGAAGAGCCAGGGTTTGGCTTCCTGGTCTTACGCCACATACGGTTCTGTGGAACATAAAAGGTCAACATATTCAATGGTTTGGTAAGTATCCATGCGCATTCAATCTGACTGACACAATGAATGAATGAATGAATGAAGCATCATCTGCCATTACAGAGGATTGGTGGATTGATTATTAATAATAAATACACATTTTTGCTGTTCGGAACTCACAGTTTTGTGGCTGTAGTTGTAGCCATCTGGGTTGGTCACAATCTCCAGGAAGATGTCCATGTTGTCCAGGATGGCAGTGAGTGCGGCGTCACGTCCGTAGTCAGTCACAATCTGGTGGTCATTGAAACAGAAATATCTATGCACATTATCATACTGAACAGAGAATACCTGGGCTCAAGGGGGCCAATTCAGCAACCTGTGGGAGTAGGAACGTCCCAGTGGGTATTCAGAACCGGAATTGCCCGTGATGGGTATAAAGAGACTTAACTCCCTTCATGAGCACTGGGGTTGGATTCCTCTACATGAGTCACAAGCCAAACTCCAGTTTGCTTTTAAGCACAGCAAATATACTGTAATATATACTGTAATGACCCTCTAGCTTTCATAACACATTTTCCAATGGCCCTATAGCCTTCTTTACACTATAATTGCTATTCTTAGCAGAAAACAGGAGTTTGCATTGTGACTCGTGAGCATGTGGGGGAATCTAACCCAGGGGCTCTGACTGGAAAGAATGAGACTAGAAGTTGATCACCTTCTTGGCGAACCAGGTGCCACTAGCCTGAGTGATCCATTCTCTGGAGTGGATTCCAGTGTTAATCCAGATGCCACGACGGTTGGTGCCACCAGTGCTAAACTATATGAGAGAGAAGGGGAGCATTAACTTTATCAGGTGCAAAGAAAATCCATGATAATGTTCAAACACCAAAAAAGTATTGAAAAACGATAACTTACTTTGAGCACATTCAGAGGGCGGCCCTCATAGCTCTGACCAATCACGATCTTGCTGACCAGTTTGGGGTTCTCAGCCACCAGCATGTCCTGAAAACTGTAGATCTGGAGAGAGAGAGAAATCATCTTTAATTTGAACCAAATAGCTCTGAGGACTGAAGTTTTAAAACAGGCCTGATATCATTGTTATAACAGTGTTATGACAGACGTTATAATAGCTGATAAGCAAGAACAGGTGGTCTTGACTGTGTGATTGGGCACTAACCTCATCCCCGTTGTGGTAGTTGGTGTAGTTGTACTCATCTGTGGTTCTGGGCTCAGTGGCACGTGCAGCACTCAGCCTCTGCTCCTTCTCCTCGTCCAACATAACCTGAGAGACAAGGGGCAAAAGGTTTCATACTGCTGATCACTCTCCTTGGTTCATTCAACGATGATTAGATTTCAGGGGGATAACTTTGGTGGCACCACAGTCTGTTCACTTATTACCTTAAGAATAACAATGACTTTAGAGGGGCAGATGAGCTCTCTTTCCTCCCCAGATGAGAATGGTGTCCTACTTCACCTGTAGGTCCTTGATCATGATGGAGTACGGGATGTCTTCAGTCTCCAGGAAGGCCTTGACGGTCTGCAGGCTGGTGAAGGGAACTCTGATGTCCACAGGAGTGGAGAGGTCAATGGGCTCCATCCACACATCCAGCTTGGAGAGAGGAGGGAGGAGAGTGGAGTGAAGGAGAGAGGAGAGAGAGGAAGGAGAGAGGATGGAGGAGAGAAGGAAGGAGAGAGGATGGAGGAGAAAGGAGAGAGAAGGGAGGAAAGAGGATGGAGGAGAGGGTAGAGGTAAGGGAGGAGAGAGGTAGGAGGAAAGGAACATGCAGATGAAAATAGAAAATGGACTGGTTGTACAGTTTGAGGGGTTCTGTTCTGATCATTCTACACTTGATTGTTTTCCCCTGAAATTCGTATTTATCAGAAATACATGAATCACATTATCTCATAGGATGATCACTGTTATCATTCCCAACCTGGAGATGTTCCATCTCAGCCATGTCCTTCAGGAGAGAGTGCTGGAACTCATCCTTCCCAGTGATACGAAGCACCTGGTGCCTTTAAAGATATTACAACAATGATGTTATCATCCCTAATAATTAGAATTAAGAGATGGGGAATCTTATAAAAAAAGGGTGTTTTAATCCATTTATGACAGTCAACAAATCATATGTCATTACCCTTTGCTCAGCTACCACTGCTGTTCACAACAAGTTGAAATCACTTAATCAGTCAATCAATCAGTCAATCAATCAAATTTATTTGTAAAGCCCTTTTTACATCAGCAGTTGTCACAAAGTGCTTTCTTTTCAGTACTGTTTGATGATCACTTACCCTTCAAAGGTCTCCTTGCCGATAACGGCCACAGACAGTGCAACCAAGACGAGCAGCACCTTCATCGTACCTAATACAGTAAAGGCAGTCAGAGCCACACACCCTGCCCGGCACTTTTTACCTTGGTTTGTAAGTTGATGTTATCTTCAGGTGTTTTCTCCTTCTGTTCTGTTTTCCACAACGACTCGGATGGAACACTGTTGGTATGTATTTGTGGAGCAGATTCTCAGAAGTTTGATGAAAATGGATGGACCAGATTGTCTAGTTTTTATCCTCCCATTCCATTTACACAGTTCGCCTGTGTTTGTATCCCTACACTGTAAAAGCTATGCCCCCAAGGGTCGCCACAACCTTTTTTGAGAACTGAGTCAGAGAGTCTATTTGAGCATATACTGTATACTCACACAAAGAAGAAAGGAGATGAGGAATAAGTCAACAAAGACTGTGTTTACACAGGCAGCCCAATTCAGATATTTTCCCCACTCGTAATTGGTCTTTTCACCAATGAGACCAGTTCTTTTGCCAATAATTGGGCAAAATATCAGAATTGGTCTGCTTGTGTCTCCTTTAAAGACATAAATCTGTCACCGATTATTTGTAGTTTATCTAACAAGCTAACTAATACAAACCACCGTACATGTACATTCAACCAGGTGAAATGTGTTTCCGATCGGTTAATCACACCCATTACCTTTCTAAACCATATGACCTGGGCAATCCAGCTGAACGTCTTTAAATCTTTGGTAGGCCGCAAGCCTTGGAGACAGAGAGACACCACAAACTGCTTTATATGGCACACCACTCCCTAGAAATGTCCACATTTCCCACGCCCAAAAGGGTGCTTATTTTCATTGGGAAAACCATAACCAGTTTTCTAGCATGGGCACCCTATGTGAGAGATACACATAAACAACTTATGCAACCCAAAATTATACAACATATGAACTTTACATTTTTCATTGGCGGAATCACTAAGTTGTCCAGTAGCAGTTCATGTCATCATTTGAGTTGGGAATATGAAGAATACAAAAATAGTTATCCTTACTTTAACAAGTGTAGAATGGTGAAATTGAATGCTGTACTCTCTTTGGACTAGTGTTCTTTTTTGTTGTAATACATTATAATGACCATGTTAAGACCTTCAACCATAACAACCTTTCTCTTTGCTTCATTTCAACATCACTTCAAGTAAAATGAAATAGAAGACAAAATCAGGTATAACAGTTGACATTTATTCCTCTGTTTGTGGCCTGTAAACAACCTTAGTGGATTCACAGTGTCCAGTAGGTTGTCATGGTCACTCCTCTAGTTGGTGTTGTCCTTGGTGTGCTCCATGATGGCCATCAGAGCCAGCCAAGTCTCCTTGGCAGTAGGGAGGATCTGATTGGCTGGCAGGATGAAACCATAGCGACCAGTGTCTCTCAGCTCGAAGGTATAGGAGTATTTGATGCCCTGGTTGTAGGTCCAGTCAACAGTGGTACCACTAGCCTGGTCTGGAAATGACAAGAAAGAAGGGAATAGACCATAGTTTCTGTTTTTAATTCACAGAGTATGTACCAGTATACAAACCATAAGATAAGATTATTGTAAAAACCTTGGTTAGGTTATACAGATGAGGTGTACTCGTGTTGGTAGAATGAGCTGGACTACAGTGCACTGCGAAAGTATTCGGCCCCCTTGAACTTTGCGACCTTTTGCCACATTTCAGATTTCAAACATAAAGATATAAAACTGTATTTTTTTGTGAAGAATCAACAACCAGTGGAACACAATCATGAAGTGGAACGACATTTATTGGAAATTTCAAACTTTTTTAACAAATCAAAAACTGAAAAATTGGGCGTGCAAAATTATTCAGCCCCTTTACTTTCAGTGCAGCAAACTCTCCAGAAGTTCAGTGAGGATCTCTGAATGATCCAATGTTGACCTAAATGACTAATGATGATAAATACAATCCACCTGTGTGTAATCAAGTCTCCGTATAAATGCACCTGCACTGTGATAGTCTCAGAGGTCCGTTAAAAGCGCAGAGAGCATCATGAAGAACAAGGAACACACCAGGCAGGTCCGAGATACTGTTGTGAAGAAGTTTAAAGCCGGATTTGAATACAAAAAGATATCCCAAGCTTTAAAAATCCCAAGGAGCACTGTGCAAGCGATAATATTGAAATGGAAGGAGTATCAGACCACTGCAAATCTACCAAGACCTGGCCGTCCCTCTAAACTTTCAGCTCATACAAGGGGAAGACTGATCAGAGATGCAGCCAAGAGGCCCATGATCACTCTGGATGAACTGCAGAGATCTACAGCTGAGGTGGGAGACTCTGTCCATAGGACAACAATCAGTCGTATATTGCACAAATATGGCCTTTATGGAAGAGTGGCAAGAAGAAAGCCATTTCTTAAAGATATCCATAAAAAGTGTCGTTTAAAGTTTGCCACAAGCCACCTGGGAGACACACCAAACATGTGGAAGAAGGTGCTCTGGTCAGATGAAACCAAAATTGAACTTTTTGGCAACAATGCAAAATGTTATGTTTGGCGTAAAAGCAACACAGCACATCACCCTGAACACACCATCCCCACTGTCAAACATGGTGGTGGCAGCATCATGGTTTGGGCCTGATTTTCTTCAGCAGGGACAGGGAAGATGGTTAAAATTGATGGGAAGATGGATGGAGCCAAATACAGGACCATTCTGGAAGAAAACCTGATGGAGTCTGCAAAAGACCTGAGACTGGGACGGAGATTTGTCTTCCAACAAGACAATGATCCAAAACATAAAGCAAAATCTACAATGGAATGGTTCAAAAATAAACATATCCAGGTGTTAGAATGGCCAAGTCAAAGTCCAGACCTGAATCCAATCGAGAATCTGTGGAAAGAACTGAAAACTGCTGTTCACAAATGCACTCCATCCAACCTCACTGAGCTCGAGTTGTTTTGCAAGGAGGAATGGGAAAAAAATGTCAGTCTCTCGATGTGCAAAACTGATAGAGACATACCCCAAGCGACATACAGCTGTAATCACAGCAAAAGGTGGCGCTACACAGTATTAACTTAAGGGGGCTGAATAATTTTGCACGCCCAATTTTTCAGTTTTTGATTTGTTAAAAAAGTTTGAAATATCCAATAAATGTCGTTCCACTTCATGATTGTGTCCCACTTGTTGATTCTTCACAAAAAATACAGTTTTATGTCTTTATGTGTGTAGCCTGAAATGTGGCAAAAGGTCGCAAAGTTCAAGGGGGCCGAATACTTTCGCAAGGCACTGTACATTGGAATGGAATGGGATGGGAGGCATTAAAGCAGTGAAAATGTTTAGCTGGTGTTTGACACTTACAGATGGTGTTGATGGTGCTGCCGTATCTGTAGGAGGTTCCGTACATGGAAGCCAGGTCAGTGATTGCCTTCATGGCCAGGTCGTGCTGTGAGAAGATAATACTAGTCATGTAAAAGTACCATGCTCGCGTCACCCTTCCCCCGGTGAGGCCACATATGGTGGAGAATGCTGGCAGGGCACTCCCTAGTGGAACAAATGCCACAAGTTGTTACTAGACATGTCAAAGACAACTAGTTGATGGTTGCTAGACTCACCAGTTCGCTCTGGTCCTTGCAGGGGGTACTGGTGTAACCGTAGGGGTAGAGGAGCATCTGGGAGTAGGAATGGATGGACACGAAGGCCTTCAGGTTGCCGTGAGACTTTACAAAGTCCACAATGGACTTGACCTCAGACTCAGAGTGAGCTTCGGGTCCGCGGTAAGTCTCAGAACAGGGACTGCCACTGGAGCCGGGCTCTACCAAAGACCAGGGAGGAGACAAATGGTAAAGAAAGATTAGTGCCCAACTAAACATTAACAGTCAAATACTATCTCACCAAGGGCAAGGAGATACCATTTTAATTGACAAAAACTTTAGAGTTGGTATCTTATTCAATTTGTGACCTCTGAATCTATTGTATTTGAATATAAAGTGTTTGCAACATTCAAGTGACAAGGAAAAGTATACCTCCAAAACCAGCATCCCAGTTCCTGTTGGGGTCAGTTCCAACACAGGAAGAGCCAGGGTTGGGCTTCCTGGTCTTACGCCACATACGGTTCTGTGGAAAATAAACAGTCATCATGACTCATGGTTTGTTTGGTTTTGTCTAGTGCATAGCTGTGAGCAGCAGGTGATGATGTCAGAACGAAGTCAAATGACAAAGCAGGAAACAACACTGAAACACTTTGAAAGCAATATTAGATAGATGCTATTTGGGTAATAGACATTCAGATCACGCATACATATGTTATATGTAGTTAGTAATCAAAGAGGATGACAGTGGCTGTTGTGTTCAACTCCCTAGTCTGATATGTGCCCTTTGACCTTGTAAAATAATCACTGAAAAAAGAAGAGGTCAATTGAAATGGAGAGATGACATTGTAATCAAAATGTGTGATCAACCTAGAAATGTAAGGGCATTTTCTATTGTGATGAGAGACTCACACTATTGTGAGTGTAGTAGTAGCCATCGGGGTTGGTCACAATCTCCAGGAAGATGTCCATCTTGTCCAGGATGGCGGTGAGAGCGGCGTCACGTCCGTAGTCAGTCACAATCTGGATATGGAAACAGAAGGTTAAAGTGATACATGTGTAGATGAAGAGAGGGGAAAGGTTTAAAGACTGTGGTGGAGAAAACACTGATGAACCTTCTTGGCGAACCAGGTGCCGCTAGCTTGAGTGATCCATTCCCTGGAATGGATTCCTGTGTCAAGCCAGATACCAGGTCTGTTGGTTCCACCAGTACTGAACTAGAAAAGAGAGACGAAGGGGGTGTAAAGAACACCTACTACAATCCTCAAATACTGTAAACTTGATACACATTTAACATACAACCATGTAACATGTAACATGTACCAAAAAAATAGGGCCTCGTCCGGGATTAGGAAAAAACTACCTTCACTGACTTTTAAATCTACATTTCACTTGTGAAGAGTACTAGTAAAATGACAAGGCCATAGCAGATAAAACATGCCACTCTCGTCAGAAACTTACCTTGAGCACATTCAGGGTGCGTCCCTGGTAACTCTGGCCAATCACGATCTTGCTGACCAAATTGGGGTTCTCAGCCACAAGCATGTCCTGGAAACTATAGATCTGATGAGGTAGATAGAGACAGAGAGAGGTTGTTACTGTCAATTTGCGGTTGTTGACATAAGCTTTTCATGAATCCTTATGTTCTGCTTTTGAATGTTTTATGAACTCCTTATGTAAGGACACAAATAAGGTGTTCCCCAAAATACTGTAGGCTTCAACAACAGAAAACAGTGTCTTGCATTGCTTACAGAATTCTTAGGTAGGTCTTACGATGACAGTATTAATGATGTCTCACTCAGTATGAGTTCAGAGTGATCATGTGAAATGGGCCAATTCTCCATGATACTTGTGTGATGGGTTGGTACTTACAGTTGAAGTCGGAAGTTTACATACTTAGGTTGGAGTCATTGAACCTAGTTTCTCAACTACTCCACAAAATTCTTGTTAACAAACTATAGTTTTGGCAAGTTGGTTAAGACATCTACTTTGTGCATGACACAAGTCATTTTTCCAACAATTGTTTACAGACATATTATTTCACTGTATCACAATTCCAGTGGGTCAGAAGTTTACATACACTAAATATGTTTTAGGAATTGTAATTATGAGATTTCTGTAGTTTGAATTTGGCGCCCTCTCATTGGTAGTTGTCATATATATCCCGTTACCGGGATTGCAGCCATAACAAGTTAAAATAAAGTGGTGACTAACTGGCCTAAAACAGGGCATTTTTACTAGGATTAAATGTCAGGAATTGTGAAAAACTGAGTTTAAATGTATTTGGCTAAGGTGTATGTAAACTTCAGACTTCAACTGTACATCAGCAATGTCGTGGTAGTTGGAGTAGTCGTAGTCATCGGTGGTTCTGGGGGCAGCGGCACGTGCACTCAGCATCTGGTCCTGCTCCTCGTCCAACATAACCTGTGGGCATAACGGGTGTCAAAAGGTCACTACAAGGCTTTATAACAATTTACAATGATTTATAACACTATTATGAAACAATATGTAGTTATCCCATATGACTTACCCAAATCTCTTTTGATCATTGTGAGCACAGATAAAATTGAGCTGTTGCACATAATCTTATTTAACCATCTTATTTATTTACTGTAAGTCATGACATGGATATACTATTTCAAGACATAGTAAAGACTGAAGTAATCTCCCTGATCTCAGTCACTTCCTCCTCGACTCCTACCCACCCCATAATTATATTGTGTGTGTCTGTACCTGTAGGTCCATGATCATGACGGAGTACGGGATGTCTTCAGTCTCCAGGAAGGCCTTGACGGTCTGCAGGCTGGTGAAGGGAACTCTGATGTCCACAGGAGTGGAGAGGTCAATGGGCTCCATCCACACATCCAGCTTGGAGAGAGGAGGGAGGAGAGAGAGCATGAAGGAGAGAGAGCAGGAAGGAGGACAGAAGACAAGTTGACATGTTAAGCCAACATAGCAAGCATTTTGAACAGCTATTGAAAAGGAAATGCATGGTCAAGTTAATATTTATTGTTTTTTAAACTTTAAAAAAAAAAAAAAAAAAATTTAACCCATCCGTAGCTTTTTTTTGTTTTTAAAGTTTCTTGTTACATATACACACATTTTATATATTACATTTCACATAAATGGTACTTTCATATACAGCATTCACCTGACAAAGATACAGTGCCTTGATAAAGTATTCGGCCCCCTTGAACTTTGCGATCTTTTGCCACATTTCAGGCTTCAAACATAAAGATATACAACTGTATTTTTTTGTGAAGAATCAACAACAAGTGGGACACAATCATGAAGTGGAACGACATTTATTGGATATTTCAAACTTTTTTAACAAATCAAAAACTGAAAAATTGGGCGTGCAAAATGATTCAGCCCCCTTAAGTTAATACTTTGTAGCACCACCTTTTGCTGCGATTACATCAGTAAGTCGCTTGGGGTATGTCTCTATCAGTTTTGCACATCAAGAGACTGACATTTTTTCCCATTCCTCCTTGCAAAACAGCTCGAGCTCAGTGAGGTTGGATGGAGAGCATTTGTGAACAGCAGTTTTCAGTTCTTTCCACAGATTATCGATTGGATTCAGGTCTGGACTTTGACTTGGCCATTCTAACACCTGGATATGTTTATTTTTGAACCATTCCATTGTAGATTTTGCTTTATGTTTTGGATCATTGTCTTGTTGGAAGACAAATCTCCGTCCCAGTCTCAGGTCTTTTGCAGACTCCATCGGGTTTTCTTCCAGAATGGTTCTGTATTTGACTCCATCCATCTTCCCATCAATTTTAACCATCTTCCCTGTCCCTGCTGTAGAAAAGCATGCCCAAACCATGATGCTGCCACCACCATGTTTGACAGTGGGGATGGGGTGTTCAGAGTGATGAGCTGTGTTGCTTTTACTCCAAACATAACGTTTTGCATTGTTGCCAAAAAGTTCAATTTTGGTTTCATCTGACCAGAGCACCTTCTTCCACATGTTTGGTGTGTCTCCCCAGGTGGCTTGTGGCAAACTTTAAACAACACTTTTTATTGGTATCTTTAAGAAATGGCTTTCTTCTTGCCACTCTTCCATAAAGGCCAGATTTGTACAATATACGACTGATTGTTGTCCTATGGACAGAGTCTCCCACCTCAGCTGTAGATCTCTGCAGTTCATCCAGAGTGATCATGGGCCTGTTGGCTGCATCTCTGATCAGTCTTCTCCTTGTATGAGCTGAAAGTTTAGAGGGACGGCCAGGTCTTGGTAGATTTGCAGTGGTCTGATACTCCTTCCATTTCAATATTATCGCTTGCACAGTGCTCCTTGGGATGTTTAAAGCTTGGGAAATCTTTTTGTATCCAAATCCGGCTTTAAACTTCTTCACAACAGTATCTCGGACCTGCCTGGTGTGTTCCTTGTTCTTCATGATGCTCTCTGCGCTTTTAACGGACCTCTGAGACTATCACAGTGCAGGTGCATTTATACGGAGACTTGATTACACACAGGTGGATTGTATTTATCATCATTAGTCATTTAGGTTAACATTGGATCATTCAGAGATCCTCACTGAACTTCTGGAGAGAGTTCGCTGCACTGAAAGTAAAGGGGCTGAATAATTTTGCACGCCCAATTTTTCAGTGTTTTTGATTTGTTCAAAAAGTTTGAAATATCCAATAAATGTCGTTCCACTCCATGATTGTGTCCCACTTGTTGTTGATTCTTCACAAAAAAATACAGTTTTATATCTTTATGTTTGAAGCCTGAAATGTGGCAAAAGGTCGCAAAGTTCAAGGGGGCCGAATACTTTCGCAAGTCACTGTATATTTTACAGACAGACAGACAGACAGACAGACAGACAGACAGACAGACAGACAGACAGACAGACAGACAGACAGACAGACAGACAGACAGACAGACAGACAGACAGACAGACAGACAGACAGACAGACAGACAGACAGACAGACAGACAGACAGACAGACAGACAGACAGACAGACAGACATATATACACACACACATAAATGTACTGTACATACATAGACACATAACACATAACAGTGGCAGTTGATGCAGTTTAAGATGAGGGAGGACAATAAAAAAATATATGAGCTTGGCCTTTTTTCTATTACAGTATAGGTTTCAAGACTAGTCATTCAACTGAGACTGCTCTCCTCTGTATCACGGAGGCGCTCCGCACTGCTAAAGCTAACTCTCTCTCCTCTGCTCTCATCCTTCTAGATCTATCGGCTGCCTTCGATACTGTGAACCATCAGATCCTCCTCTCCGAGTTGGGCATCTCCGGCGCGGCCCACGCTTGGATTGCGTCCTACCTGACAGGTCGCTCCTACCAGGTGGCGTGGCGAGAATCTGTCTCCTCACCACTCGCTCACACCACTGGTGTCCCCCAGGGCTCTGTTCTAGGCCCTCTCCTATTCTCGCTATACACCAAGTCACTTGGCTCTGTCATAACCTCACATGGTCTTTCCTATCATTGCTATGCAGACGACACACAACTAATCTTCTCCTTTCCCCCTTCTGATGACCAGGTGGCGAATCGCATCTCTGCATGTCTGGCAGACATATCAGTGTGGATGACGGATCACCACCTCAAGCTGAACCTCGGCAAGACGGAGCTGCTCTTCCTCCCGGGGAAGGACTGCCCGTTCCATGATCTCGCCATCACGGTTGACAACTCCATTGTGTCCTCCTCCCAGAGCGCTAAGAACCTTGGTGTGATCCTGGACAACACCCTGTCGTTCTCAACCAACATCAAGGCGGTGGCCCGTTCCTGTAGGTTCATGCTCTACAACATCCGCAGAGTACGACCCTGCCTCACACAGGAAGCGGCGCAGGTCCTAATCCAGGCACTTGTCATCTCCCGTCTGGATTACTGCAACTCGCTGTTGGCTGGGCTCCCTGCCTGTGCCATTAAACCCCTTCAACTCATCCAGAACGCCGCAGCCCGTCTGGTGTTCAACCTTCCCAAGTTCTCTCACGTCACCCCGCTCCTCCGTTCTCTCCACTGGCTTCCAGTTGAAGCTCGCATCCGCTACAAGACCATGGTGCTTGCCTACGGAGCTGTGAGGGGAACGGCACCTCAGTACCTCCAGGCTCTGATCAGGCCCTACACCCAAACAAGGGCACTGCGTTCATCCACCTCTGGCCTGCTCGCCTCCCTACCACTGAGGAAGTACAGCTCCCGCTCAGCCCAGTCAAAACTGTTCGCTGCTCTGGCCCCCCAATGGTGGAACAAACTCCCTCACGACGCCAGGACAGCGGAGTCAATCACCACCTTCCGGAGACACCTGAAACCCCACCTCTTTAAGGAATACCTAGGATAGGATAAGTATTCCCCCCCCCCCCCTTTAAGATTTAGATGCACTATTGTAAAGTGACTGTTCCACTGGATGTCATAAGGTGAATGCACCAATTTGTAAGTCGCTCTGGATAAGAGCGTCTGCTAAATGACTTAAATGTTATGTATTAGATGACTGTCATTCATATTCCATTCACCCAGCTCAATGTAACATCGATAGGTTTAGGCTAGCTACTATATGATACTCAAATTGTCCCTATACCCATCATGACTTTGCTACAACCTAGCCTATGAATGAAAGTTTATAACATATGTGCACAGGTTGAGAGAAATTAGAGTAATCAAGGTGACAGACATTGACATATTCAATACCACTGTCACGTATACTCCCTCTCCGGCCTCTAGGTCATCAGGCTGCTGATTATACCTGTCACCATCATCTCGCGCAGCTGCACCTCATGACACTCACTTGGACTCCATCACCTCCTTGATTATCTTCCCTATATCTGTCACTCCGCTTTCTTCAGGTGTTATTGACTCGGTGCGTTGTTTGTGTTTCGTATTTATTGGTTTGTTTATTAATTAATTAAAACACTCATTCGCACATCGTTACAACCACCTTGCACAATCTTGCCTGCATCTAGCTGATCTAGGGTGTTATCATTAGTCCAACTGTTGCAAACAAGAATTTTTATTGGACAAATTCAGATATGTGTATCCCTGTTTCGTTCCATTTGCTTCCGTTTAAGAAACATTTTTCAACAGAATCGGCAGAAAGAATACACCCCTGATCACACGCAAGCACAATTCACTTTCATAGCAACCACACACAAACAGCATGATCCTTTTGATCGTTGGATAATTCCTTCACGCATCTACGTGCACATAAATGTACTCCTCTCAACTTTTCCTTTCGTGCACAACACATCAGCTGTCTGTGACCAGACAAAAAAACCTTTCCAAGCCTAACCTTCATATCATAACTGTTAACCGCTACACACAGCCTATATCATTGTCACCATATTAGCTAACGTCAAGTCAACATAAGTACTAGAACTAACGCGTTCGTAAACCGGCTACAATCATACAGTAAAGTATACAAGCAGTTTAGCAATTACACTGGTGGGCCCCAGTGGCAATAAATTAATAAAACCAAAAGCTTACCTTGACTTGGAAGAGTTCCAGTGTTGGATAGCCATAGCCAGCTAGGTAACATAGCATCCCTCAATGTTTGAGCAAGGTGTTTGAGTAGGCTCAAATAGCTAGCTGCATTCGATAGTTAAGTAAGTGAAAGTGAAAAGAATAAGAAATATAGTTTGCTCTCTCTCTCTTCCTTTCTTGGTTTTTCTTCATTTTTGAAGAAATACATTTGTTCAAAACTGTTCAACTACTGTCTTTCTCTCTCTTTGAGTCAACTACTCAATAACTTTATGCACTGCAGTGCTAGCTAGCTGTAGCATATGCTTTCAGTACTAGATTCATTCTCCGATCCTTTGATTGGGTGGACAACATGTCAGTTCATGCTGCAAGAACTCTGAGAATTTGTCATAATTACTGTTTCAGTCTATGGAATGGGGTGAGAACCATAAGGTTTTCTATGGAGGTCAATGTATCCAGAGGAGGATGGAAACTAGCTGTCCTCCGGCTGCACTATGGTGTTACCCTATAGAGTGCTTTTGAGGCTACCGTAGACCTTCATTGCAAAACAGTGCGTTTGAATCAATTATTTGGTGACATCTGAATATATTTAGTATAGTTTTATCTAAAAAGGATAACTTCACTTAAATAAAATTCACTTAGGAAGATGGTCCTCCACTTCCTCCTCTGAGGAGCCTCCACTGACATACATGCATACATACATTCATTAGATTTTACTATGGTATACATTATATGTAGTGTTTTCAATTATACCATCAGCGATCATGAGCTCTTTAATCCTACCCCTCAGCTACTGTCAGCCCATCCCACCGGTCACAGAACGTGGACCACCCTTGTTTGGTTTCCATGTGTCATACATTTTTCAAATATGGTGTGATGTTTTACATACATTTTCAACCTGTAAAAAGTACAGGTGACCATTTGATTAATTGTTCAGCACTCTTATGGCTTGAGGGTAGAAGCCATTAAGAAGCCTTTTGGACCAAGACTTGGCCCTCCGGTATCGCTTGCCATGCGGTAGCAGAGAGAACATTCTATGACTTGGGTGACTGGAGTCTTTGACAATTTTTTGGGCCTTCCTCTGACACCGCCTGGTATATAGGTCCTGGACGGCAGGAAGCTTGACCCCAGTGATGTACTGGGCCATACAGACACCCTCTGTAGCGCCTTGCAGTCAGATGCTGAGCAGTTGCCATACCCGGCGGGCATGCAACCAGTCAGGATGCTCTCGATGGTGTAGCTATAGAACTTTTTGGGGACCCATGGCAAATCTTTTCAGTCTCCTGAGGAAGACAAAGTGTTGTGCAAGTTCTCCTACTTAAAAATATGAGAGAGGCCTGTAATTTTCATCATAGGTACACTTCAACTATGACAGACAAAATGAGATAAAAAAAATCCAGAAAATCACATTGTAGGATTTTTAATTAATTAATTTGCAAATTATGGTGGAAAAATAAGTATTTGGTCGCGTCGCCCATCTCCGACATTCTGAACCCGACTCCCTTTCGATCGGCCGGGGGCAACGGAGGCCATCGCCCCCTCCCTTCCGAATGGTGTTTAGGGTTAGGGTTAGGGTCAACTGCTGTTCACATGGAACCCTTCTCCACTTTGGCCTTCAAAGCTCTTGTTTGAATATTTGCTACTACCACCATTAATGTGCTTCTTCTTGAGCCACTCCTTTGTTGCCTTGGCCGTGTGTTTTGGGTCATTGTCATGCTGGAATACCCATCCACGACCCATTTTCAATGCCTTGGCTGAGGGAAGGAGGTTCTCACCCAAGATTTGACGGTACATGGCCCCGTCCATCGTCCCTTTGATGCAGTGAAGTTGTCCTGTCCCCTTAGCAGAAAAACACCTCCAAAGCATAATGTTTCCACCTCCATGTTTGATGGTGGGGATGGTATTCTTGGGGTCATAGGCAGCATTCCTCCTCCTCCTCCAAACACGGTGAGTTGAGTTGATGCCAAAGAGCTCCATTTTGGTCTCATCTGATCACAACACTTTCACCCAGTTGTCCTCTGAATCATTCAGCTGTTCATTGGCAAACTTCAGACGGGCATGTATTTGTCCTTTCTTGAGCAGGGGGACCTTGCGGGCGCTGCAGGACTTCAGTCCTTCACGGCATGGTGTGTTACCAATTGTTTTCTTGGTGACTATGTTCCCAGCTGCCTTGAAATCATTGACAAGATCCTCCCGTGTAGTTCTGGGCTGATTCCTCACTGTTCTCATGATCATTGCAACTCCACGAGGTAAGATATTGCATGGAGCCCCAGGCCGAGGGAGATAGACAGTTCTGTTGTGTTTCTTCCATTTGCGAATAATCGCAACAACTGTTGTCACCTTCTCATCAAGCTGCTTGACGATGGTCCTGTAGCCCATTCCAGCCTTGTGTAGGTCTGCAATATTGTCCCTGACATCCTTGGAGAGCTCTTTGGTCTTGGCCATGGTGGAGAGTTTGGAATCTGATTGATTGATTGCTTCTGTGGACAGGTGTCTTTTATACAGGTAACAAGCTGAGATTAGGAGCACTCCCTTTAAGAGTGTGCTCCTAATCTCAGCTCGTTATATGTTGTATTTCGTATTGGGGTTTGTATTAATTGGGAGTGTGTATTAGTAGGGGTGTGTCTAGTTAGGCTTGGCTGCCTGAGGCGATTCCTAATTGGAGTCAGCTGATTCTAGTTGTCTCGGATTGGGAACCGTATTTAGGTAGCCTGAGTGCACGTTGTATTTCGTGGGTGATTGTACCTGTCTCTGTGTTAGTCACCAGATAGGCTGTAATTAGTTTCTCTCGTTTTGTTGTTTTTGTATTTTCAGTTATTTCATGTACCGCTATTTTCTTCATTAAAAGTCATGAGTAACCTACACGCTGCATTTCGGTCTGACTCTCTTCAAACAGCAGACGAACTACATTACACAGTCTAAAACTTTGCACATACACTGCTTCCATCTAGTGGCCACAATCTAAATTACGCATGGGCTGGAATAATACATTATGGCCTTTCTGTTGCATTTCAAAGATGGTAAAAAGAAAATCAGACCTTGCTGAGTACCTGATAGTCTACCATTTTTATAGAAGTAGTAGAAGCATGCTAATAATGGATATTTGAGTACCTCAAAGGTCTGATATACTTCTACTGGTATACCACCAAGCCCTGGGATTTTTCCAGAATGAAAATATTTAATTGCTTCAAGATGTTTATCCTCTGTAAATTGGACTTTCAATATTTTTTAAATTTCACCTTTATTTATCTTCACACGGGTCTTTCTGTACATTTGTTAATTTTACATTATTATTAGGGGGAAAGTCCATACAGTTAGCATCATTCAGTGGAGATGGAGGAGACTGAAAAGAAAACGTATGTTTAAAATATTTAGCTTCCTCTTTCAAAATATAATTTGGTGAATCATTGATGACTACGTCATTTGTAACGAGTTTCTGTAAATTATTTTTGGTAGCATTTCTATGTTGAAGATTTAAGAAAGATTTAGTGCATTTTTCAAAATGTTCTGTCCAGTTAACTTTATTTTTACAATAAATTACATTTCATCGTTCTTGAATAAGTTCTCATTCTAATCTAGTTCTAATTATTTTTGTTTTTCCTCTAACTTATTTTGTGCCTCTATTGTACAATTGTTATTGCCATCTACCTCCACTGTTATTTCCTCTTTTCCTTATTAGTCTAATCTCTTTTAATCAAAACTGTTTTTGTTTGAATGTTTGAGTATTGTATTGAATGGCCTCTAAAAGTACATTTGAAAGTGTCCCATACAATAAGGGGATCTCCAGTACCTATGTTGTGCAGAATAAAAATCTAATTATGAATTATGTGTTGATTAAGAACAAATTGTCATCCAGTAGGTTTTGATTACATTTCCAATATCCCCATCATGGAAATTCTGTAAGAGTTATGTGGAGGCCAATTCGATGGTGGTCCGTTCCCATTCGGTCTTGACATTTTGATGCCAGCAAGAATGACACAAGGAAGTTGTCAAGATGACTAGCTTGATTAAGCCTCCTCCATGTACTGTATATCTCACTAGGGCAGGTTTTTTTAGCCTCCATATATTCACTAGCTCTAATGTATCCATGATCTTCATGATTTCCTTAATTGCATGAGGGTGATAGTTTGTAATGTCATTTCTTTTACGATCCTTTGAGGTATTTGTAACTGTATTATAATCTCCCACCATAATAATATATTAATTTGTTACTTGTGAGCTCAATAGATTATTGTATATATTTTCACAGAAGTGTGGATCATCAATAGTTGGACCAGATTAATTAGCCAAATCTGTTTTTGGTCCAATAGCATATTTAAAACATTTTCACCCCCTTTGAGTTTCTTTGCCCATGACCATGACAAACGTATTATTTATCCCTCCCAGGCCTTGGACTGGTGAATTAATATGAATTCATATTGTGGTCATTGCAATGTTTATCAAACTTTGTATTGAAATGGAAATGCCAATGCAGTAGGCTATAGTGTATTGAATGAGGTGGTGGGGTTAGATATATGTGGCTTCAGTGGTGGATATGATGATGATGATGATCATTGTCATGCCACACCTGGAGATGTTCCATCTCAGCCAGGTCCTTCAGGAGAGCGAGCTGGACCTCATCCTTCGCAGTGATACGAAGGACCTTGTCACTGCAAAGACAGGAGAACCATTCAGATTAGAACTATGCTTGAGTAATGGTCCGAGTTGAGAAAGGGAGAAGTTGAGTAGCATAGACTGTGGTGAAACGTCTGCTTAGCAACATAATGACTTACAGTTGGAGTCAACCTTGACCATAAGCTTTGTTTCCTCTCAACAGTTAAAATTGAGTAGCCATCTTTAATGATTCATTTGAATTGACTGAAAAGTAATAAAGCCTGACTGTCACACAGATTGAAAAGCAACTCATGTCTACAGAATCACAGAGGCAAGCAGGACATATGTTTATACTACACTTCCTATGGTTCAGTTAAGCAATAAGACCCGAGGGGTTGTGGTATATGGCCAATATACCACGGCTAAGGGCTGTTCTTATGCAAGACATATAGCGGAGTGCCTGGACACAACCCTTAGCCGTGATATATTGGCTATATACCACAAACCCCCAAGGTGCCTTATTGCTATTATAAACTGGTTACCAACTTAATTAGACCAGTGAAAATAAATGTCATACCCCATGGTATACCGTCTGATACACTATGGCTTTCAGCCAATCAGAATTCAGGGCTCGAACCACACAGTTTAGAACAATCTTTATATAGCAACTACTGGTGATATATCAAACATGACACCAAAAAGAATTGGACATATTCCCCAAAATGAGTACCAACCATTGGTGTATCCACTCACCCCTCAAATGTTTCCTTGCCGAAAATGGCCACAAACAGCACAGTCAAGACCAGCAGCCCCTTCATCGTTGCCAATAGAGTAGAGACACACACCTTGGCCACCACCTTTAATGCCATAGTCCTGGTCACATGACCTTGCTTAAGGAGACTTGCGTATGATGCCTGCTGCTTTGCTTCCCATGCCAGCCAGGAGATCCTGAGAAATACCAGATGGGTCGTTTCTGTACCTTTGCCATCATTTGCTTTAGTTTGAGTTATCTAGAAAAATACATAAATAAATCTGAAACAAACATGTAGAGTGGGTATACTAGGCCTACAAGTTAAGGTATTTGACTTATGTGCTCAGTCCAGCTTTAAACACAAAAATACTTCAAAAGCAATAACTGGCATGTTATGAAGGCTTAATGAAGGTGAATGAGGACCATTATAAACCAAAACAAAAAGCATAATACTCTAAAGGCGGACTGGAGACTATAAATAGGTTGCCTCGGGAAGGCACTTGAACCTAGAGAAGCAATCTGATAAGGGCAAAATTTATAAATGAGGATCCAATGACATGTTAATGGGAAAAGTGGGAACAGGTGTGGGAAGACAAATGATGATTAGGGAATAGGAACCTGGGAGCAGGAACGGAACGATAGAGAGAAGAGAGAGCGAGAGAGTGAGAGAGGGAGGGGGAGAGAGGGGGATTTAATAAGACCAGCAAAGCACCAGATGACAAAACATGACAGGCCAATGCATTTGTGTCAGCCTGTATTCAGGAAGTTGTGCTACAGTACTGCCTTGTTAGTGTCAGATTCAGCAACACTATAATTAGCAGATATAAATTAAAACAGAAAGCGCAACATAGTGAAATGGGACAACATAGTGAAATGAGAGAAGAGAGAGCGAGAGAGTGAGAGAGGGAGGGGGAGAGAGGGGGATAGAAAGAGGGAAAGAAACCTATACTTAGGCTGCAGCCTGTGTCACAGCCGGCCTTGACCGGGAGACCCATGAGGCGGCACACAATTGGCCCAGCATCGTCCGGGTTAGAGGAGAATTTGGCTGGCCAGGATTTCATTGTCCCATCGCGCTCTAGCGACTCCTTGTGGTAGGCTGGGCGCATGCAAGCTGACTTTGGTTGCCAGCTGTGCGGTGTTTCCTCCAACACATTGGTGCGGCTGGCTTCTAGGTTAAGCGAGCAGTGTGTAAAGGAGCCGCGACCTTCGCCTCTCCAGAGTCCATAGGGCAGTTGCAGTGATGGGACAAGACTGTACCAATTGGAAATCACAACAAAGGGGTAAAGTACCAAAAATAAAATAGATAGTGTCTGCTTGCTTTCAAAATATCACTTGAGAAATTATTTTTCCTCATGTCAGATTGAATTGAAAGGTTCTATTTGGTGTCTACTGTAGGAACGCTGTAAGAGGTAGGAACAGTCATTGTTTGCTGGGAAGGCAGTTGAATTATTAAGACATCATTTGACAAACTGTCCAATTACCTTTAGGCTACGTTTGGTTGATTTAGGCCCTCTCATTTGAGACCGAAACAGTATGCACTACCAGATCTCTCTGCCCTCCCTCTGTGCCCGTTCTAAAAAGGGCAACTGTAGCCTGTTTTATGCAATCGAGCTGATAACAAGAATGACAGATTAAAGATACTGTACATGTTGGTTTTTCCATATCTAGAAGTAAATCATTAACTTACATACAGGCACACCCACAATACATTTGTTTAAAAGACAGAAATACATTTGTCAAGTAGCACTGCGCACAAAATCCTGTTAGAATGCATTTGAACTATGATGTATCGATTGTCGTCAGGAGAAGAGGACCAAAGAGTAGCGTGGTACGTATTCATAACGAATTTTAATAAAGATGAATACTGGAACAAAAAACTGACACACGAACAGTTCTGCAAGGTGCAACAAAAACACTAAATAGAAAATAAATAAAAAATACCTACCCACAAATCCCATGTGGGCAAGAGCTACCTAAGTATGGTTCTCAATCAGAGACAACGACAGACAGCTGTCCCTGATTGAGAACCATACCCGGCCAAAAACAAAGAAATACAAGAACATAGAAAAAATAACATAGAACGCCTACATTAATCACATCCTGGCCTAACCAAAATAGAGAATATAAAGCTATATATATATATGGCCAGGGCGTGACACATGACCTTATTTTGTCTAACAATATTTTGTTTTGAAGTTATTTTTTCTCTCTCACATGCAAGATTACTCTGCATACCAACTGGCAAAGACAGGGCATACAAAATCATGCCTGCATCGAAAGAAATTGCATTTGAATTTATCATGAGTTTGATCAATTACACAAATCATCTCCTTATGATGATTTTATGATTATTTATACAGTTGCCTAGATACCCACCTGTTTTGCAGTTTGTCTGTAACACAGTTACACAAGGCCACAAGCTGTGAAACACCCAAGGCCTTCTTTTAAAAGGACAGCAAAACAGATGCACATGACGTATGATGTCTCTAAACTACATCATTACTACACACTTCCTGCATATGCATGATAAGTATGTGCAGGTTTAAGATTGGGAGGGATGGCTATATAGTAAATGTAGCTGCTATCCATTACTGTTTCAAGACTCAACCAATCAACCAGAGGGTCGATGTATAATCTGCGTGACAGACACACTATTAATCTCTGTCATAAATGTGAAATGTGTTGCACACGACAGATACATTTCATAAGTGTTAATACCAAGTTGCTGCTCCTCTGTCTAGTATTTGGTCAAATATCCCCCCCAAAATTATCAGCATATACTGTAAGAGGACACATTTAATTGTAAATAGTATATACATTGACTGTAAACACTAACAACAATAGGCTCATGACTGCCTAATATATTTGCTCCACCAGAACCAATACAACCACACCCAACAACCGCATTGAAAGAATTAACCTATAGACTACAGTAGTTTACGTGTTCATTCATTTTGTTTTATAGTTGAGAAGGCCCCCCTTGCTAAACGATGATTGGCTGTCCTGTACTTTATTGGTTGCTCACTCAATTCCAATTGGTCCAGAATTGAAGAACTTGTATAGCGGAAGCCTTTCATAGTAACAAAGCAATGAACGGGACCGTTCCGGAAGAAGTGGTGGCAGCGTAATACCGATAAACTTTCGGTTGTGTTTCTAAAGATAAGTGTCAACGTAAAGTGAGGCCAAGTTTTTGTGTATTTACTTTGAAAGTTTACGGCGGGTCTAAACCAGCATAGCCTACAGCGGGGAACTGAAAATGGAGGTAGAAAAGGAAATCAAGAAGGTAAGTCCTCATGCCTGTGTATAGTTCCAGATAAGACATGGCAACGCCCTTAGAGGTGTATCCTACAAGCTAGTAAAGTCAGCAAGGAAGATGACTCGTTCTGTCATTAAAGCCAATAACTTTTGCTAACAGACTACCCTTTGACTGTAAAATACTAGATGTTAGCAATATGTAGCCAATTGCTAGAACCTGCGAACTTCTTGCTTCTGTGCAAGGTCAGTTTATCAAATAAAACAAACCCGTAGTTGGTATATGTTTTGACATTGTTCGCATCCTAACCATTGGTGTCTTTCTCTCAATATCATGTTTCAATAATCTGATTCTGAAGGTGAGGACGGACGTCCCGTCTCCCACGCGCGACCACTCATCAATGATACCGGTCTGATGCAGCAGACAGCATCGTTTAGATACAACAAAGCACCTAACTACTACATCGATTGAGTCACTCAATTGTATTTATAGCATTATAACAAAGGACCATTCTCTGTTAATTCAACTGTCAAAAGATTAAGAGAGATTAAGGCATGAGAGTGAAGTGGGGGCTCCATGATTCCAGCCCTTTATCTGTCAGCTATCATCAAGGTCCACGCGCCTGTACAAAGGGAAAGCGTCGCAGTAATGGCCTTTAAGATTCAGTAGATTACCAGCGTGAAGCCGCGATAATTACTAGATCACTAATCATAAATGTGAGACCCGATAATTGTCAAATGGCTAATGACCTATGATCAAAGAAAACTACTTGTTTTGATTATGTCTGCTCGATTATCTTCAAAGAGTATCAATAATATTACTCTGTTAATGCATTCTGAAGGCATCAAGTTCTCAAGATGTAATTGGGCCCTTGCTCATAAGATCATCTGGCATTTGAAATTCAGATTTTCTGGACTGTGGCTACTTTCCCTTGTCAACCTGAGACACCTCAATGGCAATGTGTCATTGGTCATGTTCCCTTGATCAAACTTGGCATGCATCAACCAATGGATGCATGCTACACCATTGACTAACAGATTGCTATCACATATGTGGTTAGCCTTTTTACATGTATATGGCTCTAGTCCACTCTTACTGATCTTCATTAATCAGTATCCTAGAGGCATCATTATCTCCCGAATGGGCTTCTGGGAAGAGAGGCTTCTAGGGTGTTCCTGAGAAGTTTAAGTAAACATTGACAATTTCTACTGAACAAAAAATATAAACACAACATGTAAAGTGTTGGTCCCGTGTTTCATGAGCTGAAATGAAAGATCCCTGAAATGTTCTATACGCACAAACTTTATTTCTCTCAAATGTTGTGAAATATTTTCCTTACATCCCTGTTAGTGAGCATTTCTCCCTTGCTGAGATAATCCATCCACCTGACAGGTGTGGCATATGAAGAAGCGGATTAAACAGCATGGTCATTACATAGGTGCACTTTGTGCTGGGGACAATAAAAGGCCACTCTGAAATGTGCAACAATTCTACAGATGTCTCAAGTTTTGAGGGAGTGTACAATTGGCAAGCCTACTGCAGGGATGTCCATCAGAACTGTTGCCAGAGAATTGAATGTTAATTTCTCTACCTTAATCCGCCTCCAACGTTGTTTTAGAGAATTTTGCAGTACGTCCAACCGGCCTCACAACCACAGACCACGTGTAGCCACGCCAGCCCAAGACTTCCACATCTGGCTTCGTCACCTGCAGGATCATCTGAGACCAGCCACACTGACAGCTGATGAAACTGTGGATTTGCACAACCTGAAGAATTTCTGCACAAACTGTCAGAAACTGACTCCAGGAAGCTCATCTGTGTGCTTGTTGTCCTCACCAGGATCTTGACCTGACTGCAGTTTGGCGTCGTCACCGACTTCAGTGGGAAAATGTTCACCTTCGATGTCCAATGGCATGATGAAGTGTGCTCTTTACAGATGAATCCCGGTTTCAACTGTACCTGGCAGAAGGCAGTGTGTATGGTGTTGTGTGGGTGAGCATTTTTCTGATGTCAACATTGTGAACAGAGTGTCCTGCGGTGGGGTTATGGTATGGGCAGGCATAAGCTATGGACAACGAACAGAATTGCATTTTATCAATGGGAATTTCAATGCACAGAGATACCGTGATGAGATCGTGAGGCCCATTGTCGTGCTGTTCATCCGCCTCCATCACCTCATGTTTCAGCATAATGCACAGCCCTATGTTGCAAGGATCTGGACACAATTCCTGGAAGCTGAAAATGTCTCAGTTTTTACATAGCCTTCATACTCACCAGACATGTCACCCATTGAGCATGTTTGAGATGCTCTGAATTAGAGGTCGACCGATTATGTTTCAACGCCGATACCGATTTATTGGAGGACCAAAAAAAGCAGTTTTTAAATCTGTTTTATTATTTTTTACATTTAATTTATTTGTAATAATGACAATTACTACAACTACTGAATTAACAATTATTTTAACTTAATATAATACATCAATAAAAATCAATTTAGCCTCAAATAAATAATGAAACATGTTAAATTTGGTTTAAATAATGCAAAAAGAAAGTGTTGGAGAAGTAAAAGTGCAATATGTTCCATGTAAAAAAGCTAACGTTTGAGTTCCTTGCTCAGAATACGAGACCTGTTTCATATGAGAGTTCAATATTCCAAGGTAAGAGGTTTTAGTTAATATAGTATTTATAGGACTATTTCTCTCTATACCATTTGTATTTCATATACCTTTGACTATTGGATGTTCTTTTTGGCACTTTAGTATTGCCAGTGTAACAGTATAGCTTCCGTTCCTCTCCTCGCTCGAACCAGGAACACATCAACAACAGCCACACTCGAAGCATCTTTACCCTTCGCTCCACAAAAGCCGCGGCCCTTGCAGAGCAAGGGGAACAACTACTCCATGTCTCAGAGCTAGTGATGTATGAAACACTATTAGCGCGCACCCCGCTAACTAGCTAGCTATTTCATATTGGTTAAACCAGCCATTAGGCTGATAGGCTTGAAGTCATAAACAGAGCTGCTGGCAAAATGCACGAAAGTGCTGTTTGAATGAATGCTTAGGAGCCTGCTGCTGCCTACCATTGCTCAGTCAGACGGCTCTATCAAATCATATAATTAAGTCTTAATATAACACACAGAAATATGAGCCTTTGGTCATTAATATGGTCGAATCCGTAAACTATCATTTCAAAGACAAAATGTTTATATATCAGTGAAATATGGAAATGTTCGGTATTTTATCTAACAGGTGGTATCCCTAAGTCTAAATATTCTTGTTACATTGTACAACCTTCAATGTTATGTCATAATTATGTAAAATTCTGGCAAATTAGTTCTCAATGAGCCAGGCGGCCCAAACTGTTGCATATACCCTTACTCTGCGCCAAATGAACCCAAGAGAAGTGACACAATTTCACCTGGTTAATATTGCCTGCTAACCTGGATTTCTTTTAGCTAAATATGCAGATTTAAAAATATATACTTCTGTGTATTGATTTTAAGAAAGGCATTGATTGGTGTTTATGGTTAGGTACAGTCGTGCAACTATTGTGCTTTTTTTTCTCGCAAATACGCTTTTGTTCAATCATTCCCCAGCGTTGCGTCAATTATATGCAACACAGGACACACTAGATAAACTAGGAAATATCATCAACCATGTGTCGTTAACTAGTGATTTATGATTGATTTAGTTTTTTATAAGATAAGTTTAATGCTGGCTAGCAACTTACCTTTGCTTCTACTGCAGTCTACTTGTGAAGTGCAATGATGCAGGTGGTTAGTGTTGGACTAGTTAACTGTAAGGTTGCAAGATTGAATCCCAGAGCTGACAAGGTAAAAATCTGTCGTTCTGCCCCTGAACAAGGCAGTTAACCCACTGTCCCTAGGCCTTCATTGAAAATAGGAATTTGTTCTTAACTGACTCGCCTAGTAAAATAAAGATACCTTTAAAAAAAAAAAAAAAATTTAATGGGCAAAATCGGCGTCCAAATATACTGATTTCCGATTGTTATGAAAACTTGAAATCGGCCCTATTAATCGGCCATTCCGATTAATCGGTTGACCTCTACTCTGAATCCAGTTCCTGTCAATATCCAGCAACTTCGCACAGCCATTGAAGAAGAGTGTGACAACAGGCCACAATCAACAGCCTGATCAACTCAATGCGAAGACGTGTTGTGCTGCATGAGGCACATGGTGGTAACACCAGATACTGACTGGTTTCCTGATCCACACCCCTAAAGATGCATATCTGACCAACAGATGCATATCTGTATTCCCAGTCATGTGAAATCCATAGATTAGGGCCTCATGTATTTCAGTTGACTGAGTTCCTTATATGGACTGTAACTCAGTAAAATCTTTGAAATTGTTCCATGTTATTTTTTTAAAAATATTTTCGTTCACTATATATTTTCAGAAGAGAGGAAGCAAGCAAGGCTGTTTGATGGACTTCTGAATACAGAAGAGATGAGCTGGACACTGCAGAGCCTTACAGTTGAAGTCAGAAGTTTACACACACACCTTAGCTAAATACATTTTAACTCAGTTTTTCACAATTCCTGACATTTAATCCTAGTAAAAATTCCCTGTTTTAGGTCAGTTAGGATCACCACTTTATTTTAAGAATGTGGAATGTCAGAATAATAGTATAGAGTGATTTCTGCTTTTATTTCTTTTCTCACATTCCCAGTGGGTCAGAAGTTTACGAACACTCAATTAGTATTTGGTAGCTTTACCTTTAAGTTGTTTAACTTAGGTAGATTTCCACAAGCTTCCCACAATAAGTTGGGTGACTTTTGGCCCATTCCCCCTGACAGAGTGGGTCTAACTGAGTCAGGTTTGTAGGCCTCCTTGCTCGCACATGCTTTTTGAATTCTGCCCACAAATATTCTATGGGATTGAGGTCAGAACTTTGTGATGGCCACTCCAATACCTTGGCTTTGTTGTCCTTAAGCCATTTTCCTCAACTTTGGAAGTATGCTTGAGGTCATTGTCCATTTGGAAGACCCATTTGCGACCAAGCTTTAACTTCCTGACTGTTGTCTTGAGATGTTGCTTCAATATATCCATGTAATTTTCCTCCCTCATGATGACATCTATTTTGTGAGGTGCACCAGTCCTTCCTGCAGCAAGCACCCCCACAACATGATGCTGCCACCCCCTGTGCTTCATGGTTGGGATGGTGTTCTTCGGCTTGCAAGCCTCCCCCTTTTTCCTCTTCCTCTGGCCAAACGGTTCTATTTTTGTTTCATCAGACCAGAGGACATTTCTCCAAAAAGTACAATCTTTGTCCCCATGTGCAGTTGCAAACCGTAGTCTGGCTTTTTTATGGCGGTTTTGAAGCAGTGGCTTCTTCCTTGCGGAGCAGCCTTTCAGGTTATGTCGATATAGGACTCGTTTTACTGTGGATATAGATACTTTTGTACCGGTTTCCTCCAGCATCTTCAAGGTCCTTTGCTGTTGTTCTGGGATTGATTTGCATTTTTCACACCAAAGTACGTTCATCTCTAGGAAACAGAACGCGTCGCCTTCCTGAGCAGTATGATGGCTGCGTGGTCCCTTGGTGTTTATACTTGCGTACTATTGTTTGAGTTCTTTTGATTTTCTCATGATGTCAAGAGGCACTGAGTTTGAAGGTAGGCCTTGAAATACATCCACAGGTACACCTCCAAATGATGTCAATTAGCTTATCAAGCTTCTAAAGCCATGACATTTTTATTTATTTTTAAAGGCACTGTCAACTTAGTGTATGTAAATTTCTGACCCACTGGAATTGTGATACAGTGAAATAATTTGTCTGTAAACAATATTTGGGGAAATTACTTGTCATGAACAACTTGCCAAAACTGTGGTTTGTTGGCAAGAAATTTGGAGTGGTTGAAAAATAAGTTTTAATGACGCCAACCTAAGTGTATGTAAACCTCCGACTTCAACTGTATGTCTGACTCACCAATAGCTAGGCTTCCCTTTCTTTATAATCATTTACTATGGTTAAAGATGCACTATGCAGATATATCTCCACCATTTCCTGGTCGATAAAATTCTAATAGTTCGCCTAATTTCAGTTAGTGACACAACAAGCAACTATAGTGTAGTATCATTGTACCATCTAAACCTCTGTGAAATACATTTTCCATAACCAAAAATATTGTATTTTCATCTGTTTGAATCTTGTGCACCAAACCGAAAGTAAAAGACTCAAAAAAGTAAACTTAAAAATGGGAAGTATAGCAATAGCGCGCAGAACAATCTACCGCTTCTTAGACTTGTTTTCTATTAGAATGACAGACCTATACTATAACACGCATTTATATGTGAATTTTGTCAGGTCGCCAAAAAGTGACCTATTGCAGCTTTAAGTGGAGAAAAGGGGGTGATGGTTAATGTAAATATTATCTACAGGTCACACTCTTATAAGATCTAATCTGGTTTGAGCTTGGCATTTCTCTTTAGAGGTTGGCTGCTCATTCCCAAAGGCCGAGGGGGGCTCACTGCTCCACTTTCAGGGCTCTCTGAGCCAAAAAACGGCCTTCACCAAACAGGAGTGTGTTTTTGTATCCCAAATGGCACCCTAATCCCTATGTAGTGCACTTCTTTTGACCAGGGCCCATAGGGCATTGTATAGGGAAAAGGGTGCCATTTGGGATGCAACCCTGGTGAGGGGCTCAACCATGGAGGGGCTCTCTTTCAGCATTGTGGATTACTTGACCGTATAAGGGCTCAGACAGCAGTAACGTGCAAGACGGACAACACTGGTGTTTTGAAGTAGAGAAGGTAGTCTGAGTGATGTAAATGTGAAGGGGGAAGGGGTTTCTACAGTATGCGCTGTGACTATAAACTCTGGAATTATGCCTATAGCCTAGTGAGTCTTGTTTAGTTGGCAAGTAGCCTAACATCCAAAATAGGCACTGGAGGTAAACTAATCAGAACAGAAGAGAATGCATGCAGAATGGTTGAGAAAAGTGTGCTGTTGCTTGACGCATCAAATCTGGAATATAGGGATTAAGGGGGGATTGGGGATTAACGGGACATCAGTTTCTGTTTTTATTTTATTGTTTTATACGCAAATGTCAAGGTGACGCTGTACATCAACAGAACGCTGCAGATTCTGCTAATGAGGGTATTTGAAAAGGCCATTCCAAAAACAATTAAGCCTAAATAATGACTGCACCATATGAACTTCAGTAAATATCAAGCCCTGGCTGCTATGAAGTAATTTCTAAAGAATTTCTAAAGACCATGTACGTCTGTTAATCTAATTAATGTGCTGTGTTCTGTCTGGCAGATGACCCTGGGCCATGAAATTGGTGCCGGGGCGGCGTGTCTGAAATGCAAGGACAAGTGTGAGGGGTTTGAGCTACACTTCTGGAGGTTTGTACTGTATTGTTGTCTCTGTGCTGTATACTTATTATCATTTTTCATATATTGAATTCAAGATAATCCAGACACGATGGGGACAACAACCATGCTTATTTTCTTAGCTTCACAACAACGGGGAAAGCCACAGGCCCTGAAAGCATGTTGCAACCGATCATTGTTGTCTACTATTACAGTTTTTGTGCTCTTAAATTTGAAATAACCTTAATGTCCTACATTACTTTGACTTCCTGTCTGATTTCTGGATTTACAATGCAGTCTTTATCTGGACCAATGCCTCATGAAAATAAGTCTCCCCCAATGTCCTCAAGTCAAGCCAGCATTCCTGCTTCCCTCGACAATTATCCACACTCAGTTAGTTTTCCTGAAGACATCACAACAGGTGCCCCGGTGCCTACTGCAGTGGCCAGTTGCTATGGCAACACCTAACTGCCACAATTCCTTCCGTCTTGATCATGGTCAGGTGTGCAGGGCAAGCCCAGTCTGTGGAAATAAGAACGGAATAGGAAAGACATTCTGTGTTATTTGATGTAATTTGATCCTAAGGTGACAACATCACTCATCCCATCTTAGCAGAAGTGTGATGATCTCACTTTTCCAGTATCCTGCCTCCCACAACTCCACTTACTCACAAGCTTGCGACTGTTTCCCGAAAGTCATGAATATTTCCTCTTCCATGACCACTGATCTGAAAAGATGTGAAAGCAATAGGGTATCTATCTAAATGCCTGGGCCTTAGACCTGCTTTACGCTATAGGGCAGGTGTATTCAACTCTGACCCTATGAGGTCCGACGTCTGCTGGTTTTCTGTTCTACCTGATAATTCATTGCACCTGGTGTCCCTGGTCTAAATCAGTCCCTGCTTAGAAGGAAACAATATGTATTTTTAAAAGCAGTTGAGGTTCAGTGATGAGTTTCAGGGCTGTATGGCCTACCTACTGGCCACACGCTGGTTTAACATTGTTTCCACGTCATATCAATATAATGTTATTGAACCAACGTGGAATAGATATTGAATTCAAGTCTGTGCCCAGTTGGTAGAGGTTTTCCTAGTTAGGTGATCATAAAGGAAACCTAGACATTTTTGGTGAGTACTTAGACCCAACCATACGTCTAGTCTAACATATTCCCCATTGACTTTCCCCATCACAGAAAGATCTGCCGGAACTGTAAGTGTGGGCTTACGGACCACGATGTGCAGATGAACTCTGATGAAAACAGGAAGGTGGGCAAGCTGTTCGAGGATACCAAGTACACTGGCCTCATTGCCAAGCTCAAAACCGACGGTGTACCCACGTACAAGGGCAACCAGGTCACCTTCTCCATCTCTGCCAGCCCCATATCGGGAACCGCTGTTCCATACAGTCCCCAGTCTGCCCACAATGTGCCAGCCAATGCTGGCTATGGTGATGGAGCAGGGCCCGGAGCTGGCTATGGGCCCGGGGCTGGAGCTGGGCCCGGGGCTGGAGCTGGGCCCGGGGCTGGAGCTGGGCCCGGGGCTGGAGCTGGGCCCGGGGCTGGAGCTGGGCCCGGGGCTGGAGCTGGGCCCGGGGCTGGAGCTGGGCCCGGGGCTGGACCCGGAGCTGGTTATGGGTCCGTGGCTGGAGCTGGGCCCGGCGCTGGCTATGGGGCTGGGGCTGGACCCGCTATCATGCCCAAACCTGGGGCAATCAGAGCCACTGCTGTGTCAGCCAATGTTGTACCTGTCAGGAAGGATGCCGTTCCCCTGAAGTCTGTTACCTACGAGTGGGCTCCTCCAGGGGTGAAACAGCACATGGTAAGGGTATAACAACAGTTTATCTTCTGTAACATAACAGTATAACTACTGTTTCATAGAATTATAATACCTATGACAATCCCAGGGTTGAGAACACCGGTCTAGAAGAAACTTACCAGTATTGTTTTAGGTTGTCTGATTTAACCAGGCTAATCACTAGAAACAGACTGTCCACTAGAGGTCACACTTTGTATCTCTTCATATCCCTCAACAAGTATGTGTTAAGTAGTGGTAGTTAGGGAGAGGTTGTAAGATGTCCTATAACAACTGGTTGCCTCTCCCAATCTCTCCCTTAACAAGATCAGCACAGCAACACGGCTTAATTTTAGTCACGAGCCCAGGGAAGACTGAGTTAGATCTTCACTGCCTCTCTCTGTGGCTCTCTTTTTGTTTTCACTTTCTCTGTTTGTTCCTGACTCTTCCTCCCTATTTCATTTTCCTATTTTTTGTCTGTTTTCTCTCTTCATGTCTTTCCTTCCCACTCTTCTCCTCCCTTCTTAACAAAGTCCTAATTCTTTGCTCTCCAATTGACCGTCAGGCGGTACGCTACATCGAGCTCCTGCCCCCAGAGAGGCGTCCCATAGCGGGCACGGAGGGTGCAGCCTACCGCCGGCAACAGATGGCAGTGCAGCTACCGGAGCACGACCAGGATCCGTCCAAGTGCCATGAGCTGACCCCTGCAGAGGTCAAACAGATGCAGCAGTACGTCCGCAAGTATAAAGATGAGGCCCTGGGAGTGGGAGACATCAAACTGCCTGAGGAGATGATGGGTCAGGAGGGAGGACCAGGACAGGGAGCGCCAGGCATGGGAAGACATGGGATGGGAACCCCTGGGCTTCCAGTTGGGGCTGGGGGATCCTTTGGTCCTGGAGTTGGGGCTGGGGGATCCTTTGGTCCTGGAGTTGGGGCTGGGGGATCCTTTGGTCCTGGAGTTGGGGCTGGGGGATCCTTTGGGCCTGGAGTTGGGGCTGGGGGATCCTTTGGGCCTGGAGTTGGGGCTGGGGGATCCTTTGGGCCTGGAGTTGGGGCTGGGGGATCCTTTGGGCCTGGAGTTGGGGCTGGGGCATCCTTTGGGCCTGGAGTTGGGGCTGGGGCATCCTTTGGGCCTGGAGTTGGGCCTGGGGCATCCTTTGGGCCTGGAGTTGGGCCTGGGGCATCCTTTGGGCCTGGAGTTGGGTCTGGGGTAGCCTTTGGGCCTGGAGGTTCTGGTCATCGAACAAGGCTTGGGTCTGGGAGTACACTCGGGCTGGTACAGGCTGAACCTGGGATGGGGGCTGGAGGTTACCCTGGGGCAGGAGAAGGTGGACCAGGAGACATGGGTACTGCTGCCACTGCTGGGGCCATGGGTACTCCGGGAGCCCCTGGAGATCACCTGGCTGGACCCTGTGGACACTATGTAAGTATACTCTCCAATTGAAGTGTGAGATATTGTGACTGACTGACAGTGGGTTGTTATCCTCAGATTTGGTCCCCTTCCTTCCTACTGTATGTCTTCTCTCTTCCTTCATCATGTATATTGAAGACAGCCTTTTGATTAGTCACTGTTGGTGCATTCTGGTTCCCAGATTTTGATCTCTTTCCAATGCCCTCTCTCCTCATCATGGATTTAAAAGCCCTGGAAGCATATGACCCCCCCTCACTGTCAGACTCACTTCAGACACGTGGCTTTGTGAAGCTACGATTAGATTAGAGAGACTAAAGAATGACTGAACAAGGGAGTGATTTTCTCCGAGAAGCCGTAGATTAAATCTGATGAATAAGTGAAGTGTGTGTTGTCAAACTATACTTCAACTATACTTCAACTAACTTTCATATGAAGTACAGTGGGGCAAAAAAGTATTGTCAGCCACCAATTGTGCAAGTTCTCCCACTTAAAAAGATGAGAGGCCTGTAATTTTCATCATAGGTACACTTCAACTATGGCAGACAATTTTTTTTTTTTTATCCAGAAAATCACATTGTAGGATTTTAATGAATTTGTTTGCAAATGATGGTGGAAAATAAGTATTTGGTCACCTACAAACAAGCAAGATTTCTGGCTCTCACAGACCTGTAACTTCTTATTTAAGAGGCTGTCCTCCATTCGTTACCTGTATTAATGGCACCTGATTGAACTTGTTATCAGTATAAAAGACACCTGTCCACAACCTCAAACAGTCACACTCCAAACTCCACTATGGCCAAGACCAAAGAGCTGTCAAAGGACACCAGAAACAAAATTGTAGACCTACACCAGGCTGGGAAGACTGAATCTGCAATAGGTAAGCAGCTTGGTTTGAAGAAATCAACTGTGGGAGCAATTATTAGGAAATGGAAGACATACAAGACCATTGATAATCTCCCTTGATCTGGGGCTCCACGCAAGATTTCACCCTGTGGGGTCAAAATGATCACAAGAACGGTGAGCAAAAATCCCAGAACCAGAATGCTGAGTTTCATCCAAAGAACACCATGACTACTGTGAATCATGGGGGTGGAAACATAATGCTTTGGGACTGTTTTTCTGCAAAGGTACCAGTATGACTGATCCGTGTAAAGGAAAGAATGAATGGGGCCATGTATCGTGAGATTTTGAGTGAAAACCTCCTTCCATCAGCAAGGGCATTGAGCATGACAATGATCCCAAACACACCGCCCGGGCAACGAAGGAGTGGCTTCGTAAGAAGCATTTCAAGGTCCTGGAGTGGCCTAGCCAGTCTCCAGATCTCAACCCCATAGAAAATCTTTGGAGGGAGTTGAAAGTCCGTGTTGCCCAGCAACAGCCCCAAAACATCACTGCTCTAGAGTAGATCTGCATGGAGGAATGGGCCAAAATACCAGCAACAGTATGTGAAAATCTTGTGAAGACTTGCAGAAAATGTTTGACCTCTATCATTGCCAACAAAGGGTATATAACAAAGTATTGAGATTGACCAAATACCTATTTTCCACCCTAATTTGCAAATAAATTCATTAAAAATCCTACAATGTGATTTTCTGGATCTTCTTTTCTCATTTTGTCTGTCATAGTTGAAGTGTATGAAAATTGATAAATTACAGGCCTCTCTCATATTTTTAAGTGGGAGAACTTGCACAATTGGTGGCTGACTAAATACTTTTTTGCCCCAATGTATATGTCTGTCACTGATGCTAGAACCAAGCTAGCTTTTCATATTGTGTATATATATTGTCATGGATATGGTCTCTACCTTTTCTCTCTGTCACTCTCTCTCGTTCAAGGAAAATATGCTGGAGTTGAAATGTAGAACAGTCTCACATTTGAGTTGAAATGTATATTCTCAGCAGAGAATACTGTTGGCTAGTGTAGAATGAGGACAGACATTCAACTGGCCACAAGATGGAGCCAGAAGTGAAAATGAGTGACTCATTTTGAATAGTTTTGCATATGGATTTGTTTAGTATGGTTTTGAAGCGTGATGAAAAATGTTTCCATCTAAACAGGGTTTTTGTTCATGCAAACCCCTACAGACTAGACTGCCTGTCTGTCTTTCTACCCGTCTCTCCCCATATGCAGTTAGTTATTCCAACTGAATTAATATTTGGATTTATGGGAGCTGTCAGGCAGTGTCTTAAATCATAATCATCATTATGCAGTTTAAGTTTATAATGGCATAAAATACCAGGATGAGGCTGTGCTACAGGGCCAATGTTTTAGTGAGGGCATTGCTAACGAAAGTCTTTTCTCTTGTATTCCTCCTTCCTCTCACCTTCTCCTTCTATCCCCATTCCCCTTCCTCAGTCGTGCCACCAGTGCCAGGTGACCATGCGTCAGGGTGAGCCTGCAGTGTACGCAGAGCGTGCTGGCTATGACAATCTGTGGCACCCAGCCTGCTTCGTGTGCTGCACCTGCTCAGAGCTCCTGGTGGACATGATCTACTTCTGGAAGAAGGGACAGTTGTACTGCGGACGCCACTACGGAGACAGTGAGAAGCCACGCTGCGGGGGCTGTGACGAGGTGAGGGGTTGGGGAGGCAGGTGTGAGAGGGGTCAGAGGTGAGCAAAGAAGGGACAGCTGTACCACGGACGCCACTGAGGAGACAGCGAGAAGCCCAGCGGTGGAGGCTGTGATGAGTATATGTTTGAGATCCATTAAACACATTGTGGAGCAAGAATGTTGGAGCTGGAGTATATTTTTAAATATGAGAGGAAAACTAAAATAATCCTTTCCCAATTCTACCTCCCCATGTTAACCTGGTCTGTCTGTGTCTGCAGCTGATCTTCAGTAATGAGTACACGCAGGCTGAGGACCAGAACTGGCATCTGAAGCACTTCTGCTGCTTTGACTGTGACTGTGTGCTGGCTGGAGAGACGTACGTTATGGAGAACAACAAGCCTGTCTGCAAGCCCTGCTACATGAAGAGCCACGCCGCGGTAAGGAACGAGAGAGTGTGTGTGCGTGCAGTACGTGGGTGATACCCTGTACAATGTGTATTGTATACATGAGATATAGTTTAAGTCTGAATTTTACACAATTTAACTTCCTGACTGATGTCTTGAGATGTTGCTTCAATATATCCACATAATTTTCCTACCTCATGATGCCATCTATTTTGTGAAGTGCACCAGTCCCTGCTGCAGCAAAGCACCCCCACAACATGATGCTGCCACCCCCGTGCTTCACGGTTGGGATGGTTTTCTTCGGCTTGCAAGCCTCCCCCTTTTTCCTCCAAACATAATGATGGTCATTATGGCCAAACAGTTCTATTTTTGATTCATCAGTCCAGAGGACTTTTCTTCAAAAAGAACGATCTATGTCCCCATGTGCAGTTGCTAACCTTAGTCTGGCTTTTTTATGGTGGTTTTGGAGCAGTGGCTTCTTCTTTTGCGGAGCGGCCTTTCAAGTTATGTCGATATAGGACTTGTTTTACCGTGGATATAGATACATTTGTACCTGTATCCTCCAGCATCTTTACAAGGTCCTTTGCTGCTGTTCTGGGATTGATTTGCACTTTTCGTACCAAAGTACATTCATCTCTGAGACGGAATGCGTCTCCTTCCTGAGAAGGAAACTATAGTTTGTATGACAAGAAATTTGTGGAGTGATTGAAACACTTAGGTTGGAGTCATTAACTAGTTTACAAAAACTTCCGACCTCACCTGTAACTGTGCTAGATACGTGTGTGTGTTTAAACAAACATCCCCTCTCTCTCCAGGTGTGTACAGCCTGTCAGAACCCAGTGGAGCCCGAGGCCCAGCGTGTGTCCTACGGGGAGTTTCACTGGCACGCTGAGCCTCAGTGCTTCCAGTGCTCCTGCTGTGCTAAGTGTCTAATTGGAGAGCGCTTCATGGCCATACAGGGAATGCTCTTCTGCTCTGTCGAGTGCAAGAAGAAGACCATGACCTAGACAAGACCGTGACCGCAGTGTACCGTACAGCAGCTCAACCTTCTCCGGCATCCCAACCACAATCGTAATTTGAACTAAGCCTGGTCTAGAATACAAACAATAGTCTAACAATGAAATTATTAATTAGACTTGACCACAAGAGCTTAGCTAATTATTTTCAGTTTCCAAGTTCCTGATCGGATGGGGAAAATAATGCCTTAAATCTATTGATTCGTCTTCTCTTAACAAGATTCTCCTCTACATCTTCTCTCTACATGCACTGTTTTGTTCCACATCTTTGTTTACTGAGATTCCTTTGGTTGGATTTTTTTTTTCCAGAACACTTTCCTCCTTCTGAGTTTAAAGCAGCTATGGATGATTCTCAACTCTGTCTACTCAAGTATTTTTTTGGTATTGTATCAGGATCCCCATTAGTTGTTGCAAAAGCAGCAGCAGCTACTCTTCCTAGGGTCCACAGAAAACATAACTTGACATGGTACAGAACATTAGACAAGAACAGTGTCCTTCCTCAAATCCGTCTGCTTTCTCTCTAGAATGTACTACTGAACTCTAAGCAGTATTATGATTAACAATTGCAGTGTAATAGTATTACAATACGTGATACTTTAGGTGCAGTATTTCTGTTCTGCAGGAAGCAGCCTTTCAGTGTTGTAACAGGCTATGCAATGTGACCAACTGATTCTCTCCAACCCAGTCCTGGAGAACCCCTGATAACGCAGGCTTTCACAAGTGACATTATTATGGACAACATCACTGAAATGTGAAGGCAGGTGATGTCATATCTTCAAAACATCTTAAAATGATGATGTACTTTGGAGGACCATGAAATTATCAGAAATCGTCGAGTAGTTATCTACTGTGGCGTCAACTTATCTACTGCCTTCTCTCCTTCCTGCAGTCTTTTTATATTATAATGGGTTTCCCTCGCAGTCTTCACAATAACTGCCATTGGCTTTCCTTTATTTCTCTTGCACTTTATATTTTATCCTCACACTGTAACAACCTAATAAAGTTTTTTTGCAATGATTAGTCTCCCGCTTGGTTCATACTGGCAGACGGGACCTTTAACAGTCAATACTACTAGGGGTGTTAACGACACAATGCATTGCGTTCTTGCATGTGTGTTTCCCTTTCCAACATACCTACCTAGCATACTCAATCCCCCTCAGGGACCAGTGTCGCTAGCAGGCTAATGTGGCAGCTACAATACTTCACACGGGTGGAACAGTGAACTCTGACATGGAAAAAAGTCTGTGTGACTTCGTTCCACCCACTCTTGTGGAAGTGGTGCACAATTCAAGGACGCCCCATTTTTCTCAGGGTCCATTGTCTTTTGTGACAGCCGGCACCAAAACAATGGCTTTCTTCCCCATGCCGTAGTTTCACCTCCACTAGGCTTACAGTCAGTAGTAGGGTGTATCCCTCTCCTGGCCTCTACACATACACAGCAACCCCTTGCTATACGTTTTCAATAGCAGGGGAACACCATCTAATGAAGTAGTCTGTGCATAGTTAGGGAGGGGTTTCAATCATTCCCTTGTCATATTCCTATTGGAATGTGCTTTCAATGTAAATGTCCTTTTAATCCATCTCAAATCAAAGTTTTATTTGTCACGTGCGCTGAATACAACAGTGAAATGCTTACTTACAGGCTCTAACCAATGGTACAAATAAAAAAAGGTGTGTGTGTACATAAGTAAAGAAATAAAACAGTAAAGACATTTAAAAAGAGTGGTGGGACACAATGCCGATAGTCCAGGTAACCATTTGGTTACTTGTTCAGGAGTCTTATGGCTTGGGGGTAGAAACTGTTGAGAAGCCTTTTTGTCATAGACTTGGAACTCTGGTACCGCTTGCCATGCGGAAGTAAAGCGAACAGCCTATGACTGGGGTCTTTGACCATTTTTTTAGGGCCTTCCTCTGACACCGCCTGGTGTAGAGGTCCTGGATGGCAGGCAGCTTAGCCCCAGTGATGTACTGGGCCATATGCACTACCCTCTGTAGTGCCTTGCGGTCGGAGGCCGAGCAACTGCTGTACCAGGCAGTGATGCTCTCGATGTTGCAGCTGTAGAACCTTTTGAGGATCTCAGGACCCATGCCAAATCTTTTTAGTTTCCTGAGGGGGAGTAGGCTTTGTCGTGCCCTTTTCACGACTGTCTTGGTGTGTTTGGACCAATCTAGTTTGATGTGGATGCCAAGGAATTTGAAGCTCTCAACCTGCTCCACTACAGCTCCATCGATGAGAATGGGGACATGCTCGGTGCTCCTTTTCCTGTAGTCCAGAATCATCTCCTTAGTCTTGTTGTTATTCTGGCACCACACGGCCAGGTCTCTGACCTCCCTCTAGGCTGTCTCGTTGTTGCCAGTGATCAGGCCTACTACTGTTGTGTCGTCAGCAAACTTAATGGTGTTGGCGTCGTGCCTGGCCATGCAGTCGTGGGTGAACAGGGAGTACAGGAGGTGACTGAGCATGTACCCCTGGGGAGCTCCAGTGTTGAGGATCAGCGTGGCAGATGTGTTGCTACTTACCCTCACCACCTAGGGGTGGCCTGTCAGGAAGTCCAGGATCCAGTTGCAGAGGGAGGTGTTTAGTCACAGGATCCGTAGCTTGGTGATGAGCTTTGAGGGTACTATGGTGTTGAAAGCTGAGCTGTAGTCAATGAACAGCATTCTCACATAGGTATTCCTTTTGTCCATGTGGGAAAGGGCATTGTGGAGTGCAGTAGAGATTGCATCATCTGTGGATCTGTTTGAGCGGTATGCAAATTGGAGTGGGTCTAGGGTTTCTGGGAATAATGGTGTTGAGCCATTACCAGCCTTTCAAAGCACTTCATGGCTACGGGAGTGAGTGCTACGGGTCTGTAGTCATTTAGGCAGGTTGCCTTGGTGTTGTTGGGCACAGAGACTATGGTGGTCTGCTTGAAGCATATTGGTATTAGACTCAATCAGGGACATGTTGAAAATGTCAGTGAAGACACCTGCTAGTTGGTCAGCACATGCCCGGAGCACACGTCCTGGTAATCCGTCTGGCCCCGCAGCCTTGTGTAGGTTGACCTGTTTAAAGGTCTTACTCACGTCGGCTACAGAGAGCGTAATCACACAGTCGTCTGGAACAGCAGATGCTCTTATGCATGCCTCAATGTTGCTTGGCTCGAAGCGAGCATAGAAGTGATTTAGCTCGTCACTGGGCAGCTCGCGGCTGTGCTTCCCTTTAGTGTGTAATAATTTGTAAGCCCTGCCACATCCGACGAGCGTCGGAGCCGGTGTAGTATGATTCCATCTTAGTCCTGTATTGGCGCTTTGCCTGTTTGATGGTTCGTCGCAGGGCATAGTAGGATTTCTTGTAAGCTTCCGGGTTCGAGTCCTGCACCTTGAAAGTGGCAGCTCTACCCTTTAGCTGAGTGCGAATGTTGCCAGTAATCCATGGCTTCTGGTTGGGGTATGTACGTACAGTCACTGTGGGGACGACGTCCTCAATGCACTTATTGATAAAGCCAGTGACTGATGTGGTGTATTGCTCAATGTCATCGGAAGAATCCTGGAACATGTTCCAGTCTGTGATAGCCAAGCAGTCCTGTAGTTTAACATCTGCTTCATCTGACCATTTTTTTTACAGACAGAGTCACTGGTGCTTCCTGCTTTAATTTTTGCTTGTAAGCAGGAATCAGGAGGGTTGAGTTGTCGGATTTACCAAATGGAGGGTGAGGGAGAGCTTTGTACGCGTCTGTGTGTGGAGTACAGGTGATCTAGAATATTTTCCCTATGGTTGCATATTTAACATGTTGATAGAGATTTGGTATAACTGATTTAAGTTTCCCTGCATTAAAGTATTTGGCCACTAGGAGCGCTGCCTCTGGGTAAGTGGTTTCCTGTTTGCTTATTTCCTCACCTGACGGAGTGCGGTCTTAGTGCCAGTATCTGTCTGTGGTGGTAAATAAACAGCCACGAAAAGTATAGCTGAGAACTCCCTAGGCAAATAGTGTGGCCTGCAGTTTATCACGATATAGTCTACTGTTTGTGTGTGTTTGTAAACTCAGCAAAAAAAGAAACGTCCTCTCACTGTCAACTGCCTTTATTTTCAGCAAACTTAACATGTTTAAATATTTGTATGAACATAAGTTTCAACAACTGAGACATAAATTGGAAAAGTTCCACAGACATCCACAACTAACCGAAATGGAATAATGTGTCCCTGAACAAATGGAGGGTCAAAATCAAAAGTGACAGTCAGTATCTGGTGTGGCTACCAGCTGTTTAAGTACTGCAGTGCATCTCCTCATGGACTGCACCAGATTTGCCAGTTCTTGCTGTGAGATGTTACCCCACTCTTCCACCAAGGCACCTGCAAGTTCCCAGACATTTATGGGGGGGAATGGCCCTAGCCCTCACCTTCCAATCCAACAGGTCCCAGACGTGCTCAATGGGATTGAGATCCAGGCTCTTCGCTGGCCATGGCAGAACACTGACATTCCCGTCTTGCAGGAAATCACACACAGAACGAGCAGTATGGCTGGTGGTATTGTCATGCTGGAGGGTCATGTCAGGATGAGCCTGCAGGAAGGCTACCACATGAGGGAGGAGGATGTTTTCCCTTTAACGCACAGCGTTGAGATTGCCTGCAATGGCAACAAGCTCAGTCCGATGATGCTGTAACACACCGCCCCAGACCATGATGGACCCTCCACCTCCAAATCAGTCCCGCTCCAGAGTACAGGCCTCGGTGTAACGCTCATTCCTTCGACGATAAACGAGAATCCGGCCAACACCCCTGGTGAGAAAAACCACGACTCGTCAGTGAAGAGCACTTTTTGCCAGTCCTGTCTGGTCCAGCGACCGTGGGTTTGCCCATAGGCAGCGTTGTTGCCAGTGATGTCTGGTGAGGACCTCCCTTACAACAGGCCTTCAAGCCCTCAGTCCAACTTCTCTCAGCCTATTGCAGACCGTCTGAGCACTGATGGAGGGATTGTGCTTTCCTGGTGTATCTCGAGCAGTTGTTGCCATCCTGTACCTTTCCCACAGGTGTGATGTTTGGATGTACCGATCCTGTGCAGGTGTTGTTACACGCGGTCTGCCACTGCGAGGTCGATCAGCTGTCCGTCCTGTCTCCCTGTAGTGCTGTCTTACGCCTCTCATAGTACGGACATTGCAATTTATTGCCCTGGCCACATCTGCAGTCCTCATGCCACCTTGCAGCATGCCTAAGGCACGTTCACACAGATGAGCAGGGACCCTGGGCTTCTTTCTTTTGGTGTTTTTCAGAGTCAGTAGAATTCCTCTTTAGTGTCCTAAGTTTTCATAACAGTGACCTTAATTGCCTTCCGTCTGTAAGCTGTTAGTGTCTTAAGCACCGTTCCACAGGTGCATGTTCATTAATTGTTTATGGTTAATTGAACAAGCATGGGAAACCGTGTCTAAACCCTTTACAATGAAGATCTGTGAAGTTATTTGGATTTTTACGAATTATCTTTGAATGACAGGGTCCTGAAAAAGAGACGTTTCTTTTTTTGCTGAGTTTAGATACAATCTGTATGAAAAGAGGCTCTTGTTTGGTTGTTAACAGCCTCTCTGTGCAGTAGTTGCTGCAAGGCAGCCAGTCTAGCTTAAGGGGGAAATAGTGGTCTCTCTTAGCAAGAATACAATGTACTGAAATTGTGTGATGATGCCTGATTTTGATTTAATCTCCCACGTTCTTCATGTAACGCTGACTCATCGCTATTTTACGCAAGTGGTATAAATAATCCAGTTTGCATGGTTGGCTGTCACACGCATTCATGTACGAGATTATGATCTACGGTAGACTGGGAGGCCAGCCTATATTCTCAGAACAATTCAGAGATGGTGAAATGGAAATATCAAGTACATCCAATCCATGATTACATACATGTGGAGTCAACCTGCATGGAGGTTATTTATGGAAGGGGGAGATACCGTAGGCTGTTTAGCCTGGATACACACAGTACAGTCTGCGTTTGTGTTCAGTGTGGCCTGGCGACAGGGCATACATACAGGGCATACATACAGGGCAAATGGGACACAGTGGACAATGAGGGAGAAGAGCGAGGGGACAACAGGGGTACCCTGGGACATGCAGGCATCTTATGGAATGTGACAGCAATGTATTATTTTAATGTTAAGCTGTCAACTCTTCCTGCCTTTCTATCAGGAGGAATCATCCATCTTCCACAGGAGAGCACCGCAGGCAGTGTGCCATGCATCTGGCTCTCATTGCAGAGGGAGACCACAGCAGTCAACAGATCATCTCTTCTCTCCCTGTCAGCACGGGGTGGGGAAAAATACCTTCTCCTCTACCTCGGTCCTAGGCAGTGGTGTGAAGTACTTAAGTCAAAAATACTTGAAAGTACTACTTAAGTAGTTTTTTGAGGTATCTGTACCTTACTATTTATATTTTTGACAGCTTTTACTTCACTACATTCCTAAAGAAAATAAATGTGCTTTTTACACCATACATTTTCCCTGTCACCCAAAGTTACATTTCAAATGCTTAGCAGGACAGAATGGTCCAATTCACACACTTATCAAAGGAACAATTACTGGTGATCCCTAAGGCCTCTGATCTGGCAGACTCACTCAACACATGCTTTGTTTGTAAATTATGCCTGAGTGTTGGATTGTGCCCCTGGCTATCCATATGTAAAAAAAAATAATAATAATAATTCAAAAATTAATTGTGCTGCCTGGTTTGCTTAAGATATGGATTTTTTTATTTTTTATTAGATACTTAAGTATATTTTAGCGATGACATTTACTTTTGATACTTAAGTATATTTAAATCAAAATACTTTTAGACTTCAACTCAAGTAGTAATTTACTGGGTGACTTTTATTTTCTATTAAGGTAACTTTACTTTTACTCAAGTATGACAATTGGGTTGTTTTTCCACCACTGGTCCTAGATCAATAGAAGACAACCAGAGGGGAGGGGGGGATTATTTTGTATTTATTGTATATAAATACAAAAAAAGTGTATATTGTATATTTATTTTCATACAAAACATACACAAACTCAGCAAAAAAAAGAAACGTTCCTTTTTCAGCACCCTGTCTTTCAAAGATTATTCGTAAAAATCCAAATAATGGTCCATCATGGTCTGGGCAGGTACAGGATGTCAACCACAGTTACAGTATCAGTGCGGACTGAGCTTGAGGGCTTGTCATTGCAGGCAATCTCAGCAACAAAGCTGCCTATGGGCAAACCCACGGTTAGGACAGGAAAACATCCTCCTCCCTCATGTGGTACCCTTCCTGCAGGCTCATCCTGACATGACCCTCCAGTATGACAATGCCACCACCTATACTGCTCGTCCTGTGCGTGATTTTCTACAAGACGGGAATGTCAGTGTTCTGCAATAGCCAGCGAAGAGCCCGGATCTCAATTCCATTGAGCACGTCTGGGACCTGCTGGATCGGAAGGTGAGGGCTAGGGCCATTCCCCCCAGAAATGTCCGGGAACTTGCAGGTGCCTTGGTGCAAGAGTGGGGTAACATCTCACAGCAATAACTAGCAAATCTGGTGCAGTGCATGAGCAGGAGATGCACTACAGTACTTAATACAGCTGGTGGCCACACCAGATACTGACTGTCACTTTTGATTTCGACCCCGCCTTTGTTCAGGCACACATTATTCCATTTCGGGGAGTCACATGTCTGTTAAACTTTTTCAGTTTATGTCTCAGTTGTGGATTCTTATGTTCATACAAATATTTACACATGTTAAGTTTGCTGACAATAAGGGCAGTTGACAGCGAGAGGACGTTTATTTTTTTCTTAGTTTAGTAGCTTTGATCAGTCAGTGTGCTATGTTTTTGATCAGCCTAAGGGATGCATTAACAACAGAGTAGGACCAACTGGAAATATAATGGGCTATCCCTTAATGTGCCGTGTTTTATTAGAATGTGTGTGGCCAGTACTTTCATAAACTCTGACATCACATTTTACGTCTCTACCAACCTCATAAAACTTTTTGGGGATATGAAACTGACTTCTTGAGGGGAATTGGCAGTTGGTGGTGTCCATGTCACCAGTATGAAAATAAACCAGTGAAAACCCATGTGAAGGTTCTGGAGTAGTTTGTCTCAGTTCCTGCAGAGGGAACACTTTCACATTCTATGGTAATAGTTTTGTTCCAAAGCTGTAATCAGTATGGGCACAGTAGGATGCTACAACATCCGTTTTTGTTTTTTGGGGGCAATGGACACAGGTATAGCTTACAGGTAGGCCTTTTTGTCTCAAAATGACTTTGATTCTGTAAGAGAGAGTGTAATGTACTTGAACAGAACTCAGGCCTGGGCAGGGTAGAAGGGGTCTGGTCCAGCTGTAACAAGTCAAGGTCAGAGGTATGTGAAAGTATTTAAACACTCTGAGGAGAGGAAAACAGCAGCCATCTCTAAATAAATATCAGCTGTCTGGAACCAGATAACCCTCACCACACACATTCCTTCACCCTGGAACGAAAGAGAGTGAGAAAGAGTGACGGAGAGAGGAAAGGAGGGGAGAGGCAAGAAGAGACTCACCTTTAAGGAATGTTGTTATGGAAGGAAGAGGACTGGAATGATTATCTATGACCTACCTGAATATTTGAAGCAAGCAGCCTATCTTCAGGGGTGATCCGTCTTCAGATATGCTGAAGTGGGGTTATCTTGAATGTGACCTTTCTGTCGCTGTATGATTTACTGTAACATTACTGTAATGTACTCTGTTCAGAGCTTGCCTTTGACCTCTATGGTTTTGTGCTCCAGTGCAAGTCATCATGATGTGTGCAAGATTGCCCCCTAAAATGGCTGCCGCAGGTAGTAAGAAACATCAGGGTAAGAAAAACAAAACAAAATGACAGTGAATATTGCGACCGACCATCTTATCTCGTACAACCTGTATATCCATGGTGGGTGGTTAGGTGGGGTATGGGAGTGATTATAGAGCAACAAATCAATAGGTGAAAGGTAGTCCTTAAAGTTCCTGATGATAGCAACAGTAATCTGTTTGAAGTAGTTTAACCCACCCAAAAAGCTCCCACTTCAACCCACTTCACCTCACAATAACAAGACGGTTTGTGTACATCAGTCATGACTTTGAAGCCGTTGGTAACTTTGAAGCACAGCACTTTCAGCACTCCCAGAACTGGTTTAGAGAGTGCCTAATTATATTTTCTGATAAGAGAAAATCATTGTATCCCTTAGAGCAGTTCACATGGAATCATGCACTCTGGTAAATATTGTAGTTTTGGTACAGTGCTTTTTGGCTGTGTGAAAATCTGAATGGTAATGGCCAAAGATTTTGACAGGGTGAGTTCCATCTGTCCTCCTTCCTCCCTCCCCTCCTCATCCTCATTCAAAATCTGGGCTGGAGCTGACTAGCGCTAGAATACATGAGAGAACCCTGGCTCTACCTCACAGAGATTATTCACAATACCTTCTATTTGTCGCTTTGATATGGAGAGGATAGTATCTCTCTGTTTCTGTACTCCATCCTTTTCTCTTTTTCTTTCACTAATTCACTCCCTCGTCTCTCATCTCCCACTAATCCGTCAACTTCTTAAACGTTGTGTTCTTTAAACTCTATATTGACTTAAATGACTTTCTCATGTGTTTCTATACCACCGCTCTCTCAAACCCTTTCTGTGGAAGATTGGCTCTAGCTGATGCCCAGAGACAAACAGGCAGAGATACCTGTTAGTTTCAGTGTTACTGTTGAGAGTTAGAATAGTGGAGTACACAAGGTGTACATTTGAAACGTGGTTGTGCATCAGCAAATTATCTCTTGTTATGTCAGTCACTGACAGTCATTCAATTAGCCATGTCAGTTAACAATTCTTAGATTAAAAAGTTAGTCTAGCCAGTTATCTAAACTTGTAGTAATCATGGCCAATACCGACCGAGCACGCAGGGCACATGCCCAGGGGCCCTGACCTCCAGGGGGCCCCCGTTGATTTTGTTAGTCACTCTCACTCAGATATCGTTACCATGGTGTAAGTCATGGAAAAATGGGTAGAATTGCAGGAAATTAACTTTAAAACTGCAACACGTTCTCTCTGCCCCATGGCAAAATGTGTAGAATTGAAGGAAATTAACTTTAAAACTGCGCTTTCTCTCTGCCCCATGGCAAAATGTGTAGAACTGCAGAAAATGTACTTTAAAACTGAAATGTTTCTATCTGCTGCCCCCTAACCAAATCTCGCTTTGGGCCTCCTGCCCACATCATATCCAGATTCTTCCCACGATTTACATTCAACAAGACAACAGAGATAACCTAGCCTAGGACATACTGACCCACCTAAACATTGCTTCAGGGAGGACCTGCTCCAATACTTTCTACCTGCTTTCTTTCTGTCTCTCCCCCCGTCTCTCTCTCTAGTTGGTGGGTCAGTAGGGATACTCTTCCCTCTGGACCCATTTAATATCACTTCTTCCTACGTCTTCAGGGACTGTGTTGTTGACAGTTCTGGCGTCCCAACAAAACATGCACTTCGTGTCTGTGGGGCGTTTCCATTGAAAACATCCTCCTCTAACTAACCCTACCAACTGCAGCCAGCAGCACCTGTTGAGTGAGGAGTCAGCGTAGACATGGAAAATAGCTGCCTGTCTGCCAGACATCACGTCTCCTTAGTGGATTCCACACAACATTCTCTGTTTATACCGTGTCACAGTGAAGGATCACGGTTTACATCATAGAGAGACATATGCTCTATTTAAATGACTTTACCACAGTAGCTACCAGTGGAATAGCCTATGTAATGATCCCATTATAAATTTTGGTTTACTTTTGATGATTGAAAAAAAATGTTTTATCCCTTTTTCGTGGTATCCAATTGGTAGTGGTCAGCTACAACAGAGCCTGGACTTGAACCAGGTTATGTAGTGGCACAGCTAGCACTGTAATGCAGTGCCTTAGACCACTGTTTCCATTTTGAAATGTCAGACTTCATTTGTCTTGACTAAAAATGTATCAACCCTTACAAAAATCCCCCTGAATTATAATCCACATAATAATTCATATTTCCTGTTGCTGCAGGTTTATTTTCCTGCTGTAGCAAATTGTCTCAAATTAAGATTCTACATCTGTATGTGACAGGGTCTGGTTTTTCCACATTGCAGATATTAGTTTGAGCAGTGAGGGCTTAAAAAACAGAGGCGTTCACACAGGTTTGTGATGTTGTTGTTGTCATCAGCCAAGAGAGAAGGCTCTGAGAAACACTTACAGTATCCTGTACCAGATTGTACTGTGCATGGCTTCTAGGCAGCTGTGATGAGAGATGATGATAATAATGAACTGAATGTCAGTATTCGTTTGTGACCCTTGTACCAGGTGATAGCATAATGACTGTTTGTGTGGCAGCTAAATCACCTGCTCGTTTGACATCTGTCACATCGCTACTGCTACGTGTTGCAGGGGACACAGGGATTTTCTAGAGGAGCTGGGGAGAAGTCAATAGGTTCAGTACCAATATCATTGGTCAGTCAATGGCTTTTTCAATCTTTATTTATATAGCACATTTCCGACAGGAATGCAATATAATGCACTTCACAAGAAAATAAATAAATAAGGAAAAACTATGAAAATAAAACATAAATATTTACTACACAACATACATGAGGATAAAAAAACAAAAGAATAACAATAAAAACTGAAAGACAAAAAAAGCACCTAAGGAAAAGCAAAGCTAAATATGTCCCCAGTTTTTGCTTTGGGTGTGCTTTGGGGACCAGAATGTGACTGGCAGAATGATTGTTGTATGTGGTGGGCGAGGGTTGCAGTAGATATGTCAGATAGGGGGGAGTGAGGCCTAAGAGGGTTTGTAAATAAGCATCGACCAGTGGGTCTTGCGACGGGTAAGCAGAGATGACCAGTTTACGGAGAAGTACAGAGTGCAGTGTTGTGTCCTATAAGGAGCATTGGTGGCAAATCTGATGGCCTAATGTTAAAGAACATCTAGCCGCTCGAGAGCACCCTTAGCCTGCCGATCTATAAATGATGTCTCCGTAATCTAGCATGGGTAGGATGGTCATCTGAATCAGGGTTAGTTTGGCAGCTGGGGTGAAAGAGGAGCGATTACGATAGAGGAAACCAAGTCTAGATTTAACTTCAGCCTGCAGCTTTGATATGTGCTGAGAGAAGGACAGTGTACCATCTAGACATACTCCCAAGTACTTGTATGAGGTGACTACCTCAAGCTCTAAACTCTCCGAGGTAGTAATAACACCTGTGGGAGGAGTGGCATTCTTCAAACCAAACCACATGATCTTTGTTTTGGAGGTGTTCAGAACAAGGTTAAGGGCAGAGAAAGCTTGTTTGGACACTAAGAAAACTTTGTTGTAGAGCATTTAACACTAAATCTGGGGAGGGGCAAGCTGAGTATAAGACTGTATCATCTGCATATAAATGGATGAGAGAACTTCCTACTGCCTGAGCTATGTTGTTGGGGTACTCCTTTGGTGACAGGCAATGGCTGAGACAGCAGATGTTCTGACGTTATACACTGCACTTTTTGAGAGAGGTAAACCAGGCCAAAGATCCCTCAGAGACACCAATACTCCTTAGCCGGCCCACAAGAATGGAATGGTCTACCGTATCAAAATCTTTGGCCAAGTCAATAAAAATAGCAGCACAACATTGCTTAGAATCAAGGGCAATGGTGACATCATTGAGGACATTTAAGATTTCAGTGACACATCCATAACCTGAGAGGAAACCAGAATGCATTCCAGAGAGAAATACTATAGACATCAAGAAAGCCAAGTTTTACAACACGTTTGATAAACAGGGAAAAATAGTTTTTTCATTTTTTATTATTTTTATTTAAACTTTATTTAACCAGGTAGGCCAGTTGAACAAGATTTCATTTAAAGCTGTGATCTGGCCAAGATAAAGCAAAGCAGTGCAACAAAAACAACACAGAGTTACACATAGGATTGTAATGCCCGGGGTGTAATGGAGGAAGGAGTCAGACCCAGGAGACAGAGAGTTCAGAGTAGGCTACTTCTTTATACACCGACCAGGTGAAAACAGACGCAACTTAAAACAAATGCCCCAAAACACAGGGGAACTAAACAGTCCCAAAAAACAGCTCACGTACAACAACAACCGTGACATACATGCGTGTACAAAGAATACACATAAAACAATCCCGCACACCCGGCAGGCGGGCCGGCTGGCTAATAAAGCCCAACTAATAAACCTAATTAACAACTGGTGTAACTAATAAACAGACAAGGAGGGGGAGGAAAAGATCAGTGGCAGCTAGTAGGACGGTGACGACGACCGCCCAGCGCCACCCGAACGGGAAGGAGAGACACCTTCGGTAGGAGTCGTGACAAGGATAAACAATCGTACAGTCAATAACACAACAGAAAAATGTATAGTGTGTGCAAATGTAGTAAGATTAGGGAGGTAAGGCAATAAATAGGCCATAGTAGCAAAATAATTACAATTTAGCATTAACACTGGAGTGATAGATGTGCAGATGATGATGTTCAAGTAGAGATACCAGGGTCTAAAAAGAGCAAACATAAATAACAATTTGGGGAATGAGGTAGTTGGGTGGGCTTTTTACAGATGGGCTGTGTACAGGTGCAGTGATCGGTAAGTTGCTCTGACTGATGCTAATGCTTAAAGTTAGTAAGGGAGATATAAGACTCCAGCTTCAGTGATTTTTGCAATTCGTTTCAGTCATTGGCAGCAGAGAACTGGAAGGAAAGGTGGCCAAAAGAGGTATTGGCTTTGTTTATGACCAGTGAAATATACCTGCTGGAGCTCGAGCTACGAGTGGTTGCTGCTATGGTGACATGTGAGCTGAGGTAAGGCGGGGCTTTACCTAGCAAAGACTTATAGATGACATTGAGCCGAAGTCAAGGATCGGTAGGATAATCAGTCAATCAGATAATCAGCATGAGCGAAGGAGGCTTTGTTTGCGAAATAGGAAGCCGATTCTAGATGTAATTTTGGATTGGAGATGCATAATGTGAGTCTGGAAGGAGAGTTTACAGTCTAACCAGACACCTAGGTATTTGTAGTTGTCCACATATTCTAGGTCCGTAACCGTCCAGATTAGTGATGCTAGTTGGGCTGGCGGTAAAGGGACCCGATTGGTTGAAAAGCATGCATTTAGTTTTACTAGCATTTAAGAACAGTTGGAGGCCACGGAAGGAGCGCTGTATGGCATTGAAGCTCGTCGGAGGTTTGTTAACACAGAGTCCAAAGAAGGGCCAGAAGTATACGGAATGGTGTTGTCTGCGTAGAGGTGGATCAGAGACTCACCAGCAGCAAGAGCGACATCATTGATGTATACAGAGAAGAGAGTTGGTCCAAGAATTGAACCCTGTGGCACCCCCATAGAGACTGCCAGAGGTCCGGACAACAGGCCCTCCGATTTGACACACTGAACTCTATCTGAGAAGTAGTTGGTGAACCAGGCGAGGCAGTCATTTCAGAAACCAAGGCTGTTGAGTCTGCTGATAAGAATGCGGTGATTTACAGAGTCGAAAGCCTTGGCCAGGTCGATGAAGACGGCTGCACGGTAGTCTTTTATCGATGATGGTGATGATATTGTTTAGAACCTTGAGAATGGCTGAGGTGCACCAATGACCAGCTCAGATACCAGATTGCATAGCGGAGAAGGTACGGTGGGATTCAAAATGGTTGGTAATCTGTTTGTTAACTTGTCTTTCGAAGACTTTAGAAAGGCAGGGCAGGATAGATATAGGTCTATAACAGTTTGGGTCTAGAGTGTCTCCCTCTTTGAAGAGGGGGATGACTGCGGCAGCTGTCCAATCTTTAGGGATCTCAGACGATCCGAAAGAGAGGTTGAACAGGCTAGTAATAGGGGTTGAAACAATTGCGGCAGATAATTTTAGAAAGAGAAGACCCAGATTGTCTCGCCCAGCTGATTTGTAGTGGTCCAGATTTTGCAGCTCTTTCAGAACATCAGCTATCTGGTTTTGGCCGGGTGGTAGCCAGGTGGTAGCCAGGTGGAAAGAAAGGCCATCCGTAGAAAAATTCTTGTTGAAAATCTTGATTATCGTGGATTTATCGGTGGTGACAGTGCTTCCTAGCCACAGTGCTGTGGGCAGCTGGGGGGAAGTGCCCTTATTTTCCATGGACTTTACAGTGTCTCAGAACTTTTTGAAATTTGTGCTACAGGATGCAAATTTCTGTTTGAAAAAGCTAGCCTTTGCTTTCTTAACTGATTGTGTATATTGGTTCCTAACTTCCCTGAAAAGTTGCATATCGTGGGGGCTATTCGATGCTAATGCAGTACACCACAGAATATTTTTGTGCTGGTCAAGGGCAGTGATGTCTGGAGTGAACCAAGGACTATATCTGTTCTTTGTTCTACATTTTTTTAATGGGGCATGCGTATTTAAGATGGTGAGCAAAGAACTTTTAAATAATAACCAGGCATCCTCTGCTGACCGGATGAGGTCAATATCCTTCCAGGATACCCGGGCCAGGTCGATTAGAATGTCCTGCTTGCTGAAATTTTTTAGGGAGCGTTTGACAGTGATGAGGGGTGGTCGTTTGACTGCGAACCCATTACGGATGCAGACAATGAGGCAGTGATCACTGAGATCCTGGTTGAAGACAGCAAAGGTGTATTTAGAAGACAGGTTGGTCAGAATGATATCTATGATGGTGCCTGTGTTTACAGATTTGGGGTTGTACCTGGTAGGTTCCTTGATAATTTGTGTGAGATTGAGGGCATCTAGCTTAGATTGTAGGATGGCCGCGGTGTTAATTAAGCATATCCCAGTTTAGGTCACCTAACAGTACGAACTCTGAAGGTAAGTGAGGTGTAATCAATTCGCATATGGAGTCCAGGGCACAGCTGTGGGCTGAGGGGGGTCTATAGCAAGTGACAACAGTGAGAGACTTATTTCTGGAAAGGTGGATTTTTAGAAGTAGAAGCTTGAACTATTTGGGCACAGACCTGGATAGCATTACAGAACTCTGCAGGCTATATCTGCAGTAGATTGCTACCCCGCCCCTTTAGTAGTTCTATCTTGGCGGATAATGTTGTAGTTGGGGATGTAAATTTCAGAGTGTGCTAAAGCAGTGAATAAAACAAACTTAGGGAGGAGGCTTCTGATGTTAGCAAGCATGAAACCAAGGCTTTTACGGTTACAGAAGTCAACAAATGAGAGCACCTGGGGAATAGGTGTGGTACAGGGGTCTACAGGGCCTGGGTTAACTTCTTGCGTCGAGCCATCCCGGATCCGGTATCGTGACTACAGCCTCAAGCTCATTACCATAACGCAACGTTAACTATTCATGAAAATCGCAAATGAAATGAAATTAATCTATTTGCTCTCAAGCTTAGCCTTTTGTTATCTCAGATTTTCAAAATATGCTTCTCAACCATTGCAAAACAAGCATTTGTGTAACAGTATTGATAGCTAACGTAGCATTTAGCGTTAGCATTCAGCAGGCAACATTTTCACAAAAACCAGAAAAGCATTCAAATAAAATAATTTACCTTTGAAGAACTTCGGATGTTTTCAATGAGGAGACTCTCAGATAGCAAATGTTCAGTTTGTCCTGAAAGATTATTTGTTTAGGACAAATCGCTCCGTTTTCTGCATCACGTTTAGCTACGAAAAAAAACCTGCAGTAAATCTATCCGCAAGCTCATTAGCATAACACAACGTTAATTCATGAAAATCGAAAATGAAATGAAATTAATCTATTTGCTCTCAAGCTTAGCCTTTTGTTAACAACACTGTCATCTCAGATTTTCAAAATATGCTTTTGAACCATAGCTAAACAAGCATTTGTGTAACAGGCAGGCAGTCAATCTAAGATTAGGATCAGCTTGATCTCCCCCGTTAAATAAAGGATGAACCGTGGCTGCCTTCCAAGCAATGGGAACCTCCCCAGAAAGGAGAGACAGGTTAAAAAGGTTGGAGATAGGCTTAGCTGTTATGCAGGTGAATGAGGACCCAAAAGCGACTTGGCGAAAACAGAGTCTTTATTCCAGTAAAGGATAAAAGCAATACTCCTGGACAATCAAAGCAGAAAACAAAACATGAAAAAACGTAAATCCACTCGTAGTGACGAGGACAGACTGGAGACTCGACCATTAACTGCAGGTTGCCTCGGGAAGGCACCGACCGTAGCAGACTCAGACACCTGCTCACACGCAGCATCTGAAGGAGACAAGACACGACAGGGCGAGACAATGACACAGCACAGCGAACATCATACAAGGATCCGACAGGACAGAAACGGAAAACAAGGGGAGAAATAGGGACTCTAATCAGAGGACAAGATAGGGGACAGGTGTGAAAAGACTAAATGAGTGAGTAGGAGAATGAGGAACAGCTGGGAGCAGGAACGGAACGATAGAGAGAGGAGAGAGGAGGAGGGGGAGAGAGAGGGATAGAAAAAGGGAACAAACCTAATAAGACCAGCAGGGGGAAACGAACAGAAGGGAAAGCATAATGACAAGACAATATAAGACAAAACATGACATTAGCGATGATAGGGGCAGCAACCTTAAAGAAGAAAGGGTCTAAACCATCTGACCAAGATGTTTTTTGGGGGGTCAGGTTTCAGGGGCTCCTTTAGCACCTCGGACTCAGTGACTGCCTGCAGGGAGAAACTTTGTATTAGGTCAGGGGAAAAAGAGGGAGAAGCATCGGGGATAGTCGCATTAGAAGGGGTGGGAGATGAGGAAATGTAGGATGGGCAAGGAGGCATGGTTGACTCAAATAAGAATCCCCCCCCCCTTAAGTTTTAGATGCACTATTGTTAAGTGACTGTCCCACTGGATGTCATAAGGTGAATGCACCAATTTGTAAGTCGCTCTGGATAAGAGCGTCTGCTAAATGACTTAAATGTAAATGTAAGAATCCAGACTTAATTAAGTGGTGATTAAAGAGCACAGCCATGTGCTTATTGTCAGAAACAACCACATCATCACATCATCACACTGCTATGCTTTATCTTGGCCAGGTCGCAGTTGTAAATGAGAACCTGTTCTCAACTAGCCTACCTGGTTAAATAAAGGGACATGGGCAGCTGTGAGGAGGAGGGTTTATTCTCTAGGTCTTCAACCGTTTTCCAGAACTTCTTGGGGTTAGACCCACAGAGAGAGAACTGCTCCTTAAAGTAACTAACTTTGGCCTTCCGGATAGTCTGAGTGCACTTATTTCTCATTTGCCTGAACGTTTGCCTGAGCCTTTCGCCAAATGCAATTCTTGAGGTGAAGTAACTCTGCAAGATCACGGTCGAACCAGGGGCTGAACCTGTTTTTAATTCTCATTTTCTTTATGGGGGCGTGTTTGTTAACAATTTCACTGAAAATATAAAAAAAGAAGGTCCAAGCGTCTTCGACAGAGGGGAACAAGCTGATTCTATACCATTTCACAGAGGCCAAGTCATGAATTAAGGCTTGCTCATTAAAGTTTTTTAGCTATGACAAATCAGGACAGGTCCTTTCACTGAGCAGCCATTACGAACACAGGCTGTAAAACAGTGAGCACTAAGGTCATTACAGAAAACACTAGATTGATACCTATCAGGATTACTTTTGAGGATTACATCGAGGAGAGTAGCCTTTTCTGGGTATTTGCAGTCATACCTTCTGGGATTGGTAATAATCTGGGAAAGATTTAGAGGTCCCATTGCTTTAGGACTTAGTCAGGTGGTTTAAGCATGTCCCAGTTTAGATCACCTAGCAGGACACATTCAGACTTAGTGTAAGGTGCGGTGTAATATGTGCTCTCCGTCTGGTCTTGGTCAGTACCCGTGCTGCAGCATTCTGTATGTTTTACAGTTGACAAATGGCTTTCCTGGATAGCCCAGACAGGAGAGCATTACAGTAGTCAAGCCTGCTTGTAATAAAAGCATGGATGAGTGTCTCTGTATCAGCCTGAGAGAGAAATGGCTGCACCTTGGCAATGTTCCTCAGGTGGTAAAAAGCTATTTTGTTCACATTGCTAATGTGTGATTCGAAATTGAGTTCAGAATCTAAAATGACACCTAGGTTTTTTATCTTTATCTTTATGTTTATTATCATTAAGAATGGAAGGTTGGAGATTGGCTGAACATTGCTTAAAGCTGAAGAATCTAGATAACCTTTCTTCAGAAGGGTTCACCGTAGCAGTTTTTAGTGCAGTGGAGAAAGTGCCCAGGAACAGGGAGTGATTAACAATAGCTGGCACTTCTTCAGATATGCAATTAAAAACTGTTTGAAGAAGGTGGTGGGTATAGGATCGAGAAGGCAGGTAGAAGGCTTAAGTTGTGATATGACTTTCTTGAGCATGTCTGTGTCAACCAGGGAAAATAACTCCATAGTGCGTTTGCGTGGTAGGCTACGGCACATATCATCAAACTTCTCATCAGGTCTTGCTTGACTGATACCCAGCCTAATGTTTGTTATCTTATCTCTGAAACATGTCGCAAACTCATCACATATACTGTAGATGTGGAGGAAATGTTATAAGAACAGATGTTATAAGAACAGATTGCTATCCTTTCCTGTTACTTGCGTGGTCCTCTGTCCAGCAACATTAGCAGCTGTACCCTGATTCTCATTACAAGTTTCCCTTTCCTGCCATTGTGCACCGCAGTGCTTCCTCTTTCCAGAGCTGGAAAAAACCTGCCTGCATTCACATCCTCACTCAAGCATTCACAATCACTCCCTCTCTCAAACTAGAAGAGCATGGGCCTTAGAAGTGCCCCCCAATCACAATAAACACGGTCAGAAGTGAACCCTATTACAGTAGCTCACTGCGATCTCTCTAGACAAGTGGTGGCTGGTGGATGTAAAAATGGGAAGGATGGGCTCATTGAAAAAGAGCTAATCTAAGCCCCCAAAATACCCATTGCTACCACACTATTTGCAAATATCTATCAGGTAAATACCAGAGGAAACAGTATACCATTAAATAATGTTCTACCCCATTTTGATTGCAGGTGGGTATCACAACCCCAGCAGTACCAGGATTGGAGGAAAGCCTGCTCTATAGTCGATCTTACTGTAAAGCTCTCTCTCTAGTGGTATCATAAACAGGTCTATTCTGTGTGGATCACTTCAGAGGGTGTTAGAAGCTATGTGTGTGTGTTTGTTTGTGTTCGTGCGTGCACTTGTGTGCGTGTGTGTGTGTGTGTTTGTTTGTGTTCGTGCGTGTGTGTGTGTGTGTGTGTGTGTGTGTGTGTGTGTGTGTGTGTGTGTGTGTGTGTGTGTGTGTGTGTGTGTGTGTGTGTGTGTGTGTGTGTGTGTGTGTGTGTGTGTGTGTGTGTGTGGGGAGGATGCTCGCGCGCATGCATTAGAAGCTTAAAACCAGGTGTTAAGCCTTGCCTCCCAATCAACATAGTGTTGTATATGCCGGTTTCCAAGGCTCAATTGCATTTGAGACCATACAGATATAACAAGAAAAGGGGGATACCTAGTCAGTTGCACAACGGAATGCATTTAACTGAAATGTGTCTTCTGCATTTAACCCCTCCGAAACACAGGTGCGCTGCCTTAATGGACATCCACGTCATCAGCGCCCAGGGAGAAGTTGTTTGGCAGAACAGCAGATTTTGCCACTTCTGGGACTCTCTCTCAAAACAAAAGTGAAATAAACAATTAAATATGAACGGTAAACATAACACTCACAAAGAGCACTGTTCCATCCCACTAATAAATGGTTTCTGTTCAACAGTCTCCCTCCTTCCACTGGGGCATTCTGCCTGCCATAACACTATAATCCTTTCATTAAAACTTCTTAGGGATAGTCCCCTTTTTTTTAAAATGTCGCCTAAATGACATACCCACATTTAAATGCCTGTAGCTCAGGCCCTGAAGCAAGAATATGCATATTCTTGGTACCATTTTAAATGAAAATCTTTTGTGGAAATGTGAATTGAATGTAGGAGAATATAACACAATATATCTGGTAGAAGAAAATCACCATCTTTGAAATGCAAGAGAAAGGTCACAGTTCAAGCCAATCCTAGTAGAAATTCCCTGTCTTGGGTCAGTTAGGATCACCACTTATTTTAAGAATGTGAAATGTCAGAATAATAGTAGAGAGAATGCTTTATTTCAGCTTTTATTTCTTTCATCACATTCTCGGTGGGGCAGAAGTTTACATACACTCAATTAGTATTTGGTAGCATTACCTTTAAATTGTTTAACTTGGGTGAAACATTTCGGGAAGCCTTCCACAATAATTTGGTTGAATTTTGGCCCATTCCTCCTGACAAAGCTGGTGTAACTGAGTCAGGTTTGTAGGCCTCCTTGCTCGAACACACTTTTTCAGTTCTGCCCACAAATTTTCTACAGGATTGAGGTCAGGGCTTTGTTATATCCACTCCAATACCTTGACTTTGTTGTCCTTAAGCCATTTTGCCACTTCTTTGGAAGTATACTTGGGGTCATTGTCCATTTGGAAGACCCATTTGCAACCAAGCTTTAACTTCCTGCCCAAAGTCTTGAGATGTTGCTTCAATATATCCACATAATTTCCCTTCCTCATAATATCATCTATTTTGTGAAGTGCACCAGTCCCTCCTGCAGCAAGCACCCCCACAACATGATGCTGCCACCCCCGTGCTTCACGGTTGAGATGACGTTCTTCCGCTTGCAAGCCTCCCCCTTTTTCCTCCAAACATGATGGTCATTATGTAAACTTCTGACCCACTGGAATTGAGATACAGTGAATTATAAGTGAAATAATCTGTTTGTAAACAATTGTTGGAAAAATGACTTGTATCATGCACCAAGTAGATGTCCTAACCAACTTGCCAAAACTATTTGTTTGTTAACAAGAAATTTGTGGAGTGGTTGAAAAATGAGTTTTAATGATTCCAACCTAAGTGTATGTAACCTTCTGTTTTTGTACCAACATTTGTTGTTTCTCTAAAATCTGCAATCTTAACATAACACACTGCATGATTTACAATTGTCCCGATGACGGGACGCTGATCCTTTTAAAACCAATAATTACTCCTCCATACAATCACACAATATGGGCACATACTCACACATTATAGACACACACTCACACAGTATGGACACACACTCACACAGTATAGACACACGCTCACACAGTGACACACACTCACATAGTATGACACACTGTCACGCCCTGGCCATAGAAAGGCTTTTATTCTCTATCTTGGTTAGGCCAGGGTGTGACTTGGGTGGGCATTCTAGTTTCTTTATTTCTATGTTGGTGTGGTTCCCAATCAGAGGCAGCTGTCTATCGTTGTCTCTGATTGGGGATCATATATAAGTTGTCCTTTTTTGTTTGGGTTTTGTGGGTAGTTATTTTCTGTTTAGTGTCTGCATCTGACAGGACAGTTTCTGTTTTCACTCGTTGTTATTTTGGTTGAGTGTTTTGAGTAATACATTTATCATGAACACTTACCACTCTGCGCTTTGGTCCATGCATGAGAGACGTGACACACACACTTACATAGTATGGACACACACTCACACAGTATTTCAAATAAACCAATTAGAGGCTCTTAAATGTAATGTTGGTATGTATGTTCCTTCTGTCCTTCTGTGTTTATCCTTCCCTATATGTTCTGGAGAGATCCCCTCTCCAATGCATTAACCAATCCATTAAACTGCAGGACTTGGTGGTGTATTCATATACACCCAGGATAAGTATCCCAATGCAATCTCCCAGTGTCAGTGTTAGATGAGGACACTTCTCTTTGTAGACCCTATAACCCAAACATTTATTCCACATGTTGTTCAAACTAAATGGCTCCCATTAACCTTTACGTTCAGTACCCTCTTTCATCTCTCCTTCCAAATCTCCATTCCACACTGCTCCTGTAGCAAGATACGTTTTTTCGCTTCCCAAATGGCCCCCTATTCCCTATATAGTGCACTACTTATGACCAGCACGTTCCTGGGTTAAAGGTAGTGCACTACATAGGGTGCCATGTGGGATGCGGCCTAGAATTCCCCAGAGTTTGGCGAGCCGACGGAACAGATTTTAAGAGCCAATAAATGTCCTCGGCAGGAATGTGTGGCTGCCTTGTATGGTAATAACAATTGAGGGCTGGTTCTTTATAGTTTCCCTTTTGTTTAATGCAGGAATCTAGGTTTGATACACGCCCATGAGAAAGGGATGGAGGGAGGGTATCCCTGACCCTCCCCTCAAGTTTGTGAGAGAGAGGCATAATATGAAATGGAGCACCCTCCACACACACACACACACACACACACACACACACACACACACACACACACACACACACACACACACACACACACACACACACACACACACACACACACACACACACACACACACACACACACACACACACACACACACACACACGATGGATCACAACAGGGTAACCCTCCCTCTCCTACTCCTCAGCTCTCCTTACCCTCCCACAGTCCCAACCCTCCTTCCATCATTACAGTGCAAACAGAGGGTGCTACTGACACGGAGGTGCCAATTGTACATGGCCCAGGTTGCTCTGGAATGTGTTCTGGTGATTTCGTTGAAAGACCCCCTCTCTCCGGCTGGTACTCTATAGCCGCCCTCTCTCCGGCTGGTACTCTATAGCCCTGCTCTGACGCCTCCCAGTAAACTATCTTCTGCTTGTGGCTGTGGAAACAGGGAAGAGAGAGAGTCAGCAGGAGGGGAGGTACCAGGGGGTCAAGCCCCTCCACTCCAAAATATCTCCAAAATGCCACTCCTCTTGATCGCAGTCTGACAGTCCTAGTACTGACCAATTTGTGCTTTTTGAGATCGATTTCAGTTTCAATTTAAAAAATGTAACAAATGCATTGTGAAATAATGACATTACAAGGATTTTAGAGCTTTTCAAGGGAAATTCCAAAGCCCAATATAGTGAACACACAATTGTCTCTGTCAGGTCCACATTGGATAGACGTCAATAGAAAAATAGAAATTGACTATGAAATAATAAAGTACTGTATTTCAGTTGTTTATATTACTTAGTTTGTATTTGTTTACATTAAAAAATGTAATTCCTTAAAATAATAATCTTGTCTCTGCTCGGGCAGTAGCAGTCAGCCAGCCAGGCCATCTAACGCTATATAAGATGAAGTCTAAAATAAGCCCATATTTATTTTGGCGAGAGTGAAACCTCTCGCTTCGCCTCTTCCTCTCTGATCAGTCTCTAAGCCGGAAATAAAAGTTACGATGGTCATTGTAGTTAATTATTGTCATTGTAGTTAATTACCACTTTCCTGAGCTGAACTATGTTGAATATTTGCATCATCAAAACTACACTTCCCTTCAGCCCAGTGTCCCATATAGTTCTTGACTTGATTTCTGGGATTTCTCTTGTGAATGACTTGAATTTTCTCTGGAGAAACAGCGTGTAGCACTTACAGAAACAAACAAAAAACTAAAACTAAAAACTAAAACTAAAAAAACTAAAACAAAACTGAACCGATGTTGGTCAATTTGTTTTATAACCCGGAAAAATAACATTTTTTTTCACTATAATTTTTTTGCCCTTCATATGCCGAGTCATGCTGAGACCACGGTCTCTTTTGCAGATGAGCCCTGGGATGAACACATAAACAAACAACAATTACACTATACATACAGTTGAAGTCGGAAGTTTACATACACCTTGGCCAAATACATTTAAACTCAGTTTTTCACAATTGCTGACATTTAATCCTAGTAAAAATTCCCTGTCTTGGGTCAGTTAGGATCACCACTTATTTTAAGAATGTGAAATGTCGGAATAAAAGTAGAGATAATGTTTTATTTCAGCTTTTATTTCTTTCATCACATTCTCAGTGGGTCAGAAGTTTACATACACTCAATTAGTATTTGGTAGCATTGCCTTTAAATTGTTTAACTTGGGTCAAACATTTCGGGTAGCCTTCCACAAGCATCCCGCAATAAGTTGAATTTTGGCCATTTCCTCCTGACAGATCTGATGTCAGGTTTGTAGGCCTCCTTGCTCGCACACACTTTTTCAGTTCTGCCCACACATTTTCTATAGGATTGAAGTCAGGGCTTTGTGATGGCCACTCCAATACCTTGACTTTGTTGTCCTTAAGCCATTTTCTCACAACTTTGGAAGTATACTTGGCATCATTGTCCATTTGGAAGACCCATTTGCGACCAAGCTTTAACTTCCTGAGTGATTTCTTGAGATGTTGCTTCAATATATCCACATAATTTTCCTTCCTCATGATGCCATCTATTTTGTGAAGTGCACCAGTCCCTCCTGCAGCAAAGCACCCCCAAAACATTATGCTGCCACCCCCGTGCTTCACGGTTGGGATGGTGTTCTTCGGCTTGCAAGCCTCCCCCTTTTTCCTCCAAACATAACAATGGTCATTATGGCCAAACAGTTCTGTTTTTGTTTCATCAGACCAGAGGACATTTCTCCAAAAAGTACGATCTTTGTCCCCATGTGCTGTTGCAAACCGTAGTCTGTTTTTTCTTATGGTGGTTTTGGAGCAGTGGCTTCTTCCTTGCTGAGCGGCCTTTCAGGTTATGTCGGTATAGGACTCGTTTTACTGTGGATATAGATACATTTGTACCCGTTTCCTCTATATTTGTACCACAATGTCCTTTGCTGTTCTTCTGGGATTGATTTGCACTTTTCACACCAAAGTGCGTGCATCTCTAGGAGACAGAATGCGTCTCCTTCCTGAGCGATATGACGACTGCGTAGTCCCATGGCGTTTATACTTGCGTACTATTGTTTGTACAGATGAACGTGGTGCCTTCAAGCGTTTGGAAATTGCTCCCAAGGATGAACCAGACTTGTGGAGGTCTGAATTGATTTTTTTCTGAGGTCTTGGCTGATTTCTTTTCATTTTCCCATGATGTCAAGCAAAGAGGCACTGAGTTTGAAGGTAGGCCTAAAAATACATCCACAGGTACACCTCCAATTGACTCAAATTTTGTCAATTAGCCTATCAGAAGCTTCTAAAGCCATGACATAATTGTCTGGAATTTTCCAAGCTGTTTAAAGGCACAGTCAACTTATTGTATGTAAACCTCTGACCCACTGGAGTTGTGATACAGTGAATTATAAGTAAAATAATCTGTTTGTAAACAGTTGTTGGTAAAATGACTTGTGTCATGCACAAAGTAGATGTCCTAACCGACTTGCCAAAACTATAGTTTGTTAAGAAGAAATGTGTGAATTGGCAGAAAAACTTGTTTTAATGACTCCAACCTAAGTGTATGTAAACTTCTGAGTTCAACTGTATCTATATACACATCAACAACACAATACATATCTATAAACACATCAATTACACTATACATATATATATATATATATACACATCAATTACACTATACATGTCTAATTTATCGTCACATCAATTACACTATACATCTCTATATACACATCAATTACACTATACATATATATATATATACACATCAATTACACTTTACATATCTATATACACATCAATTACACTGTACATGTCTAATTTATCAACACATCTATTACACTATACATCTCTATATACACATCTATTACACTATACATCTCTATATACACATCAATTACACAATACATATATATACACATCAATTACACTGTACATGTCTAATTTATCAACACATCTATTACACTATACATCTCTATATACACATCTATTACACTATACATATCTATATACACATCAATTACACAATACATATATATACACATCAATTACACTGTACATGTCTAATTTATCAACACATCTATTACACTATACATCTCTATATACACATCTATTACACTATACATCTCTATATACACATCAATTACACAATACATATATATACACATCAATTACACTGTACATGTCTAATTTATCAACACATCTATTACACTATACATCTCTATATACACATCTATGACACTATACATATGTATATACACATCAATTACACAATACATATCTATATACACATCAATTACACAATACATATCTATAAGCAAAAGATCTAGGACGTGCTTGACTTTTTTCACCATGGAGGGCGAGAGAGAGAAGAACAAAGAGAGAGAGAGTGAAAGAAACTAGCAGATCTTTCCATTCCAGACAAATTCCATTGTGGAATGATGAAGTGAGCGCCAGAACTGGCCTAGTGCTCACCTCATGACCTTTAAACTTTAGTCACGCCTTATTTTCTTTACATCATTGACCCAAGCCAAAATCCACACTCTTGTCTACTGGTTAGAGACGATTGTCCTATAACATCTGTCTTCTGTTTTGGCAGATAAACATAAGAAATACTACGTAAACAGAAGGTATGACCATTATTGAGCCATCAATGCACTGCAACAGTAACTGTCAGTTGAAGACCTGACAACGGATAACAAGAGATAGATAGTAGACCTTTCTATTGTAAGGGGCGGCAGGTAGCCTAGTGGTTAGAGATTTGGGCCAGTAACTAAAAGGTTGCTGGATCAAGTCCTGAAGGTAAGAATCTATTTTTCTGCCCCTGAACAAGGCAGTTAACCCACTGTTCCCTGATAAGCAGTCATTGTAAATAAGAATTTGTTCTCAACTGACTTGCCTAAATAAAGGTAAAGAAACAAATAAAAATGGAACCCTCCAAAATGTACTTGTCTAGTGATTTTTAACTTTATTTAACTAGGCAAGTCAGTTAAGAACAAATTCTTATTTGAACTTGCAACTTTTCTGTTACTAGTCCAACGCTCTAAACACTAGGCTACAATGTCCCTGTAGGCCACAATCTCCCTGTAGGCCCTGTACTTATTTCTGGTAGACATACAAGTTGATCCTTAAAATGCACCTTATCCTTCAATGGAGAAGTTTCTTTATAAGTGCCTAATTGTCCTTTTATGCACTGTACTTTATACAATGCCTTCAGAAGGTATTCAAACCACTTGACTTTTTCCACATTTTGTTACATTACAACCTCATTACAGCCTCATTTTATTCTAAAATGTATTAAATTGAAAAACATCCTCATCAATCTGCACACAATACCCCATAATGACAAAGTGAAAACAGGTTTTTAGACATTTTTGCAATTGTATTACAAATAAAAAACAGAAATACCTTATTTACATAAGTATTCAGACCCTTTGCTATGAGACTCGAAGTTGAGTGCAGGTGCATCCTGCTTCCATTGATCATCCTTGAGATGTTTCTATAACTTGATTGGAGTCCACCTGTAGTAAATTAAATTGATTGGATTTGGAAAGGCACACATCTATCTATATAAGGTCCCACAGTTGACAGTGCATGTCAGAGCTCCGAGACAGGATTGTGTCGAGGCACAGATCTGGGGAAGGGTACCAAAATAATTCTGCAGCATTGAAGGTCCCCAAGAACACAGTGGCCTCCATCATTCTTAAATGGAAGACCAAGACTCTTCCTAGAGCTGGCCATCCAGCCACACTGAGCAATCGGGGGTGAAGGACCTTGGTCAGGGAGGTGACCAAGAACCCAATGGTCACTCTGACAGAGTTCTAGAGTTCCTCTGTGGAGATGGGAGAACCTTCCAGAAGGACAACCATCTCTGCAGCACTCCACCAATCAGGCCTTTATGGTAGAAGTGGCTAGACGGAAGCCACTCCTCAGTAAAACCTGCCACCATCCCTATGGTGAAGCAAGGTGGTGGCAGCATCAGCATCATCATGCTGTGGGGATGTTTTTCACCAACAGGGACTGGGAGACTAATGAACGGAACAAAGTACCTGCTCCAGAGCGCTCAGGACTTCACACTGGGACGATGGTTTACCTTCCAACAGGACAGCAACCCTAAGCACACAGTCAAGACAACGCATGAGTGGCTTCGGGACATGCCTCGGTCCCATCCAGAGCCCGGAATTGAACCCAAACTAACATCTCTGGAGAAACCTGAAAATTGCTGCGCAGCAACGCTCCCCATCCAACCTGACAGAGCTTGAGAGGATCTGCAGAGAAGAATGGGAGAAACTCCCCAAATACAGGTGTGCCAAGCTTGTAGCGTCATACTCAAAAAGACTCAATGCTGTAATCGCTGCCAAAGGTGCGTCAACAAGGTATTGAGTGAAGGGTCTGAATACTTATGTAAATGTGATATTTGAGTTTTTAGCAAACATTTCTAAAAACCTGTTTTTGCTTTGTCATTATGGTGTATTGTGAGTAGATTCATTAGGGTGGGAAACTATTGAATCAATTTTAGAATAAGGCTGTAATGTAACAAAATGTGGGAAAAGTTAAGTGGTCTGAATACTTTCCGAATGTCCTGCAGAGATGACGCCTGTACCATGTTTGACTATGATTGTTTTTATGTCTCAAAACTCAATTTGAGTGGTCCACAATGTGGTTTCTAAAACATCTGCATTGTATATGATTGTATCATTGTGGATTGACTCTTATATAACATGATCTAACTCTACATAACACAGATCAGATCTAACTCTACATAACACAGATCAGATTTTGTAATTACGTGATCGCTGTCATATTGCTTTTCAACAATACAATCTTAGGATATGACCCCAGACAAATAATATATAACGTAACAGACCTGTTCCAACAGAGCTCAACTTTCCCATATTTCCGATGTTTGGCTTCTTCTTCCCAGTCAATCTGCTGACTCACGAACACCATGTTCCTGGTGAGCCGGTCCAAGCTTGCTGAAAGAATGTGGAGCTAGGAATGTTATTATTGCAACATTCATTGTTTCTACTTTGACTCCGATTGTCAGATACAGTGTCAGATATATTGTCAGGTATATTGCCAGGTATATTGCCAGGTATATTGTCAGGTAGATTGTCAGGTATATTGTCAGGTAGATTGTCAGGTATATTGTCAGGTAGATTGTCAGGTATATTGTCAGGTATATTGTCAGGTAGATTGTCAGGTATATTGTCAGGTATATTGTCAGGTATATTGTCAGGTAGATTGTCAGGTAGATTGTCAGGTAGATTGTCAGGTAGATTGTCAGGTAGATTGTCAGGTAGATTGTCATATATATTGCCAGGTATATTGTCAGGTATATTGTCAGGTATATTGTCAGGTAGATTGCCATGTATATTGCCAGGTAGATTCTCAGGTAGATTCTCAGGTAGATTGTCAGGTAGATTGTCAGGTAGATTGTCAGGTAGATTGTCAGTAATGTTGTCAGGTAGATTGTCAGGTATATTGTCAAGTATTTTGCCAGGTAGATTGTCAGGTAGATTGTCAGGTAGATTGTCAGGTATATTGTCAAGTATTTTGCCAGGTAGATTGTCAGGTACGTTGTCAGGTTCGTTGCCAGGTACGTTGCCAGGTTGTCAGGTACGTTGTCAGGTAGATTGTCAGGTACGTTGTCAGGTTCGTTGCCAGGTATGTTGTCAGGTACATTGTCAGGTACATTGTCAGGTACATTGTCAGGTATATTGTCAAATACATTGTCAGGTACATTGTCAGGTACATTGTCAGGTATATTGTCAGGTATATTGTCAGATACATTGTCAGGTACATTGTCAGGTACATTGTCAGGTATATTGTCAGGTACATTGTCAGGTACATTGTCAGGTACATTGTCAGGTATATTGTCAGGTACATTGTCAGGTATATTGTCAACATTGTCACATTGTCAGGTACATTGTCAGGTATATTGTCAGGTACATTGTCAGGTACATTGTCAGGTACATTGTCAGGTATATTGTCAGGTACATTGTCAGGTAGATTGTCAGGTACATTGTCAGATACATTGTCAGGTACATTGTCAGGTACATTGTCAGGTATATTGTCAGGTATATTGTCAGGTATATTGTCAGATATTTTGTCTGTTAATTGATCAGGGGCTCTGCACTTGACCTCTTCCCTCTGCAAAGTGTCATAAGTGTTAAGTATTGTCATTACTCATTTTTCGTGAAAGGAGGAACAATTGCAAAGACATTTATAATGTTTCAGACACATCTTAAGATGCACTTGCACTTGCACTAAGTTGTGTTTATGAGTAGCAATTACAAGATGGTCTTCTCATGAGTCTAGTCAGCCGTTTACTTTACTCTTATCGTCTTCTGAATGGAAAACCTTTTTGTGTTTCTGTGCCTGTGTTCATCAGCGTGACTCGACACCGCATTGATTTGTTTGATCAATTAGGGCCCACACACATCCCAGGATGCACAGCGTCATTTTTTTTAGAACACCACATAGAGAACGATAGAGGCCTCTAGTGGCCAAAAGGCAGTATTAGCATGGGCAGCGCAATTGAGGGCTTCCCCCCTTTTAAATGTAGTCAACTGGGTGGGACTTCTAATTTAATTCGCTGATCCCTCAAGGTGACCCTGTTGGAGTCATGTCCAACTGGATCATCAGGAGGGATCAGCCAATCGTAAAGATTGCCTCAATGGTGCTGCCCGTGCTATCAAAGGCGCTACAATGGCACAGATACAAAGATGTGTCCTCTATCTATCTCTATGGAACACCAACACTGTGGCTGGAACTGGACGTGAAACAGATTCATATTTGTTTCTTCAGGGAGAAACAGACCCAGAATTCCTATTCTCATGTTTCCTCTCTGTTTCTGACAAGTCTGCTCTCACATTTCATGAGCATGATGTCAATGCTCTGTGGGATACTTAGACAGTATGAGGCATGTAGTCATTATCAAACTCACACAAAATGTAATCAGATCCATGTCCCACTAGAGTAGATGTGTCCCCTTAGTAATGCGTCCCAATGGACCATTTGTCACTCTCCTCGATCACATTCAGGTTTCAGCGTCAACGTATACAAATCAAATCAAAGTTTATACCTTATAGTGAAATTCTTACTTACAGGCTCTAGCCAATAGTGCAAAAAAGGTATTAGGTGAACAAAAGGTAGGTAAAGAAATAAAACAACAGTAAAAAGACAGACTATATACAGTAGCGAGGCTATAAAAGTAGCGAGGCTACATACAGACACTGGTTGGTTGGCCCAATTGAGGTAGTATGTACATGAATGTATAGTTAAAGTTACTATGCATATATGATAAACAGAGAGTAGCAGCAGCGTAAAAAGAGGGGTTGGGGGCACACAATGCAAATAGTCCGGGTAGCCAGTTGATTACCTGTTCAGGAGTCTTATGGCTTGGGGGTAAAAACTGTTTGCCATGCGGTAGCAGAGAGAACAGTCTATGGCTGGGGTGGCTGGGGTCTTTGACAATTTTTAGGGCCTTCCTCTGACACCGCCCTGGTGTAGAGATCCTGGATGGCAGGCAGATTAGCCCCAGTGATGTACTGGGCCGTACGCACTACCCTCTGTAGTGCCTTGCGTCAGAGGCCGAGCAATTGCCATACCAGGCAGTGATGCAACCAGTGCACTCGATGTTTCAGCTGTATAACCTTTTGAGGATCTCAGGACCCATGCCAAATCTTTTTAGTTTCCTGAGGGGGAATAGGCTTTGTCGTGCCCTCTTCACGACTGTCTTGTTGTGTTTGGACCATTCTAGTTTGTTGTTGATGTGGACACCAAGGAACTTGAATCTCTCAACCTGCTCCACTACAGCCCCGTCGATGAGAATGGGGGCGTGCTCGGTCCTCCTTTTCCTGTAGTCCAGAATCATCTTCTTAGTCTTGTTGTTATTCTGGCACCACACGGCCAGGTCTCTGACCTCCTCCCTATAGGCTGTCTCGTCGTTGTTGGTGATCAGGCCTACCACTGTTGTGTCGTCTGCAAACTTAATGATGGCGTTGGAGTCGTGCCTGGCCATGCAGTCATGGGTGAACAGGGAGTACAGGAGGGAACTGAGCACGCACCCCTGGGGAGCTCCAGTGTTGACTATCAGCGTGGCAGATATTTTGCTACCTACTCTCACCACCTCGGGGTGGCCTGTCAGGAAGTCCAGGATCCAGTTGCAGAGGGAGGTGTTTAGTCCCAGGATCCTTAGCTTAGTGATGAGCTTTGAGGGTACTATGGTGTTGAACGCTGAGCTGTAGTCAATGAATAGCATTCTCGCATAAGTGTTCCTATTGTCCAGGTGGGAAAGGGCAGCGTGGAGTTCAATAGAGATTGCATCATCTGTGGATCTGTGGGGGCGGTATGCAAATTGGACTGGGTCTAGGGTTTCCGGTGTAATGGTGTTGATGTGAGCCATTACCAACCTTTCAAAGCACTTCATGGCTACGGACGTGAGTGCTATGAGTCCATAGTCATTTAGGCAGGTTGCCTTTGTGTTCTTGTGCACAGGGACTATGGGGGACTCACAACTTTTCTTAGTATATTGTGCATTTCACTTGGGTCCTATGGGTTATTATTAAGTGTCTGGTTGAGTCTGGTGAATTATGGTTGTATGTGTCCCGTTTTGCAAGGTGACAAACACAAGGAGACCAACATACCTTTTTAGCTCCAACAGCATATCCCCTTTGTCATGTCCTGTCTCCTTGAGCACCATTACACTATACCCTCTCCTATGGCACTCATGTTTCTGTCTGTCTGTCTGTCTGTCTGTCTGTCTGTCTGTCTGTCTGTCTGTCTGTCTGTCTGTCTGTCTGTCTGTCTGTCTGTCTGTCTGTCTGTCTGTCTGTCTGTCTGTCTGTCTGTCTGTCTGTCTGTCTGTCTGTCTGTCTGTCTGTCTGTCTGTCTGTCCGTCCTGTCCGTCCGTCTGTCTGTCTGTCTGTCGTCTGTCGTCCGTCCGTCCCGGAACTCTATCCCTCCGTCCGTCCGTCCGTCCGTCCGTCCGTCCGGCTCCGTCTCCGTCCGTCCGTCCGTCCGTCCACCACTAACAGTCCGTCCACCATCCGTCTGTCTGTCTGAGCAGTGTGACCTATTGTGAGTCCCAAATGGAACTCTAATCCCTATATAGTGCACTATTTTTGACCTGGTCAAAATGTCAGCACTACACCACCACTAACAGGCTCCCACTACACCATCACTAACAGGCTCCCACTACACCACCACTAACAGGCTCCCACTACACCACCACTAACAGGCTCCCACTCCACCATCACTAACAGGCTCCCACTACACCACCACTAACAGGCTCCCACTCCACCATCACCAACAGGCTCCCACTACACCACCACTAACAGGCTCCCACTCCACCATCACTAACATGCTCCCACTACACCACCACTAACAGGCTCCCACTACACCATCACCAACAGGCTCCCACTACACCACCACTAACAGGCTCCCACTCCACCACCACTAACAGGCTCCCACTACACCACCACTAACAGGCTCCCACTCCACCACCACTAACAGGCTCCCACTCCACCATCACTAACAGGCTCCCACTCCACCACCACTAACAGGCTCCCACTCCACCATCACCAACAGGCTCCCACTCCACCATCACTAACAGGCTCCCACTACACCACCACTAACAGGCTCCCACTCCACCACCACTAACAGGCTCCCACTCCACCACCACTCCCCCACTCCCACTCCACCACTCCCTTTTATCTTCAAATCTCTGGCCGATGCTTGGTAGCCTAGTCTGGCATGACAATGACCATAGGGACTTGGCAAGACAGCACAGATCTGGAACCAGGCTAAGTTTTCTGTACTCTTTTTTAAACTTTTTTTTTCTCAGAGGCTGATTGTTCAATCAAGGCGAGACATATCAAATACGTTGTTTTGGCAACAATTGTCAACCAACTTCAGGCTCTCAGATATGAGTCAGTTGGGTAATCACTAGAGCACACTTAGGCTTGATAGACAAAGTGGAGCTTGTCTCATTCTTTCTCAGCTGCATAATGTCCTCAAGGCATGGGAGTGTGTTCACAACAGCCTGCCAAGCATTCATTCACCCACAACAAGGTTGCAATGAGTCAAACAAACACACTTGGAGATAAAGCAAGCTTGGTAAAGAGTGAAATGTTTCTGCATGTTTGCATGTAACATCTGAACACTCCTCACACGGGCCACCAAATGAGGTGAGGTCACATTGAGATACAGGTGAATTACCTGCATGACTGACTTACTGGCTAACCAAACAACTTCCCAATGGTACTGACTGTAGGGGCAGCAGGTGGTTAGAGCTTTGGGCCAGTAACCACAAGGTTGCTAGATCGAATCCCTAAAAATCTGTCATTCTGAACAAGGCAGTTAACCCACTGTTCCCTGGTAGTCTGTCATTGTAAATAAGAATTTGTTCTTTAACTGACTTGCCTAATAAAATAAAGACTTGCAAACTATCTGTCTTGCAAACTATCTGATTCACTGGCTGACTTATTATTTGACTGACTGGCAAACTAACTGTTTGACTGACTGCTTGACTGACTGACTGATTGGCTCACTGTCTGGCTGATGGACTACATGCCTGCCTGGCAGGCTAATTGGCTGGCTGACTAATGAGTTTACTGGTAGCTACAGGGTGATCTATAACCCACTTCTGTCAGTTGGCTGGCTGTGTTTGAGCAATAATCCCCACAGCAACCTCTGCATTCTGACTGGGTCATGTGTTTCATGGTGTTTCCCAACATTCCTCCTGCTACCAGACATACGGCGCTCTTAGCCTGGACCCTGTATACTACAGTAATTACCCCCCCCCCCGGTGGAAGGGTAGTTGGGCTGGGCCAGCCAGGGCCTGCAACACGAACAAGCCCCCATTGACAACCCCAGGCCCACGCTTTCCACAATGTAATTAGCTAATCCCTTTCAAAGTCTGGCAAGCTATGCTCTCCCTCCCACCCTCATAGGCCTACATGAAAGCCAACCAAGGGCAGAGGATCACACACACACACACACACACACACACACACACACACACACACACACACACACACACACACACACACACACACACACACACACACACACACACACACACACACACACACACACACACACACACACACACACACACTTAGATATAGATTCACGCACACACACTCACTTTTCACTGGACAGCTGGAAAATTCCTCTCGATGACAGCTTTTAGGGAAAGGTATTCCCCCAACCCCCCCCACCACCCCGCACACATGCACAAAAAACACGTACAGACACACCTTTGTTTGGGAGGAGGCAATGCAAGAAGTTAGCTTTAGTTGTGAAGAATGCTACATACACATAAGCACCTTCTCACCGTTCTCCAGGTGGTACCATGATCATCATCCTAGATGGTCATATATTAGCTAGGGAGTATTTCACTCTGTCACTCTCACACCCAAATTAACATAAAGTGAGTGGCCTGATGCAGCTGTGATTAAATTGGCAAACAGTATTAACTTTGACATTTTGTGAATTTCTAGCACTGATCATAAAAACAAATCCACATTTTTTCCCCTCCCAGGTAAGATATATTTAGCATATCTTTATAAAAGGGAACCCTATGATCAAACCATTATTTCTAATTAAATATAATTTACAGAATGTTTATGACTCACTGCCATAGCTCAACATCTAACTAACTTATTGTAATACAAGAAAATGGGTTTTGTCCCAATCAATCAATGTTATTTGTCACATCTGCCGAATATAACAGGTGTTTGACTTTATCGTGAAATGCTTACTTACAATAATGCAGAGTTAAAATGTAAGAAAACGATTCTAGATTAAAAAAGGAAACAGTAACACAATAAAATAACAATAATGAGGCTATATTACAAGGAGTACCGGTACCAGTCTATGTGCGAGGTACGAGGTAGTTGAGGTATACAGTGCCTTCAGAAAGTATTCATACCCCTTGACTTATTCCATATGTTGTTGTGTTATAGCCTGAATCCAAAATGTATTGTATCAATTTTTTACATACAGTACAATGCACCATAATAACAAAGTGAAAACATGTTTTTAGAAATGTTAGAAAATGTATTGAAAATGAAAAACAGAAATACCAAATTTACATAAGTATTCACACCCCTGAGTCAATACTTTGTACTGGAGAATCCCCTTTGGCAGCGATTACAGCTGTGAATCTTTCTGGGTAAGCCTCTACGTGCTTTCCACACCTGGATTGTGCAACATTTGCCCATTATTCTTTTCAAAATTCTTCTAGCTCTGTCAAATTGATTGTAGCCCATTGCTAGACAACCATTTTCAGGTATTGTCATATATATTCAAGTAGGTTTCAGTCAAAACTCTAACTCGGCCACTCAGGAACGTTCACTGTCTTCTTGGTAAGCAACTCCAGTGTACATTCGGCCTTTTGTTTTAGGTTATTGCTCTGCCGAAAGGTGAATTCATCTCCCAGTGTCTGGTGGAAAGCAGAATGTACCAGGATTTCCACTAGGATTTTGCCTGTGCTTAGCGCCATTCTGTTAATTATTTTTATCCTGAAAAACTCCCCAGTCCTTAATGATTATAAGCATACCCATAACATGATGCAGCCACCATGCACTCTAAGCAACTCACAAAGCTCACGGCTCTGGTACTGAACTTCTCCGTTTGCAACTGAGTCTTGGACTTCCTGACGGGCCGCCCCCAGGTGGCCCGATGCTGACCTTCAACACGTGGGCCCCTAGGGGTGCATGCTTAGTCCCCTCCTGTACTCCCTGTATCTCCACGACAGCGTGGCTGCGCACAACTCCAACACCATAATTAAGTTTGCAGATGACACAATGGTTGTAGGCCTGATAAGACAGCCTATAAGAAGGAGGGGGCAGCCCATCAGGAAGTCCAAGATCCAGATGCAGAGGGAGGAGTTCAGTCTCAGGATCCTTAGCTTAGTGATGAGCTTCAAGGGCACTATGATGTTGAACGCTGAGCTGTAGTCAATGAATAGCATTCTCATGTAGGTGTTCCTTTTGTCCCGGTGGGAAAGGGCAGTGTGGAATGCAATAGAGATTGTGACATATGTGAATCTGTTGGGGCAGTATGCAAATTGGTGTGGGTCCAGGGTGTCTGGGATGATGGTGTTGATGTGAGCCATGACCAGCCTTTTAAAGCATTTCATGGCTACAGATGTGAGTGTTACGGGGCGATAGTAATTTAGACAGGCTACCTTTGCGTTCTTGGGCACAGAGAGAGGAGAGAGGGGACCAATTCCAGAAAGAGGGGACTGGTTTTCCCACGATACATTTGAGGTTAGTGTTTGTGGGCTCCTGTGTTTTAGCCCCTGACCATTTCTCTTCCACAGAGACATGTCAATAGCGGAGGCCCTTTTCCCTGTATGAGAGTGGTGGTTTGGAGAGAATACACATGGCGCGCTCTGTGTAATAAATCGTAAGTGCTCACAATGTAGTACACCCTGGAGCTTTGGAAGGATTTAGCGCTCTCTGCCCATATATCTCCACGGTCACCATGCGACTAAGTGTTGCGTGAACAGCTCATGCATTTGTCGAAGGAGTGTGTGTGTGTGTGTGTGTGTGTGTGTGTGTGTGTGTGTGTGTGTGTGTGTGTGTGTGTGTGTGTGTGTGTGTGTGTGTGTGTGTGTGTGTGTGTGTGTGTGTGTGTGTGTGTGTGTGTGTGTGTGGGTGGGTGGGTCCGTGCATGTGTGTCTGTGTGCATGCGTGCGTATGTGTACTGGCGTGCGTGTGCCTTCAGTATGTCTTCGACCGTTCAAGACACCCCGTTTGGAAACACTAACCTTTTCCACAGCTTCCAGATGAAATATGATTGGGCTTCGTACTCTTCTCTTGTCTCTCCTGGTGCAAAGCATTATCCTCACTCTTACTCTATTGTTTTAGATATGTATTTTGGCTCGGTGAGGACATTCCTTAGATTCCACCAGAGGAACCGTCCCTGTGGGAGGTATGTTCACCCATCTAACGTCCAACATTTACATTGTCTGACAGACCCTCTGTAGTCTGCTGTTGTTAATGTACAGAAGCCACTTTAGATAATGCCTTGGTAGCATAACAAATATATGGTTGCAGTACAATAAATAAATATTGATCAAAGTGGTCACTACAACATAGTAGTCTTACAGAGTGGTCTCCACTACAGAACAGTCTATGACTAGGATAGTTCATTGGTGGTACAACAGTAGGTCTCATAGTACTGCTGTTCTCATGTCTGGCCTGTTGGGGCACAGTGGAGCAGGATACTGACCTATTGCCCTAAATTAGATCCGGAAAAGTGCATGCGCAGCACAGGTGGCTGGTGGCACCTTAATTGGTGAGGACGGGCCCGTAGTGGTGTAGCGGTCTAAGGCACTGCATCTCAGTACAAGAGGAGTCACTACAGCCCCTGGTTTGAATCCAGGCTGCATCACATCCGGCTGTGATTGGGAGTCACATAGGGCGCTGCACAATTGGCCCAGTGTTTTCTGGGTTTGGCCGGGGTAGGCTGTCATTGTAAATAAGAATTTGTTCTTAACTGAAACGCCTTGTTAAATAGAAAAGTAATGGCTGGAATGGAATCAATGGAATGGTATCAAACACATGGTTTCCATGTTGATGTGCCGTGAACATCACGTCAACTGTACTCCTGTAGCTTACAAATATAGAAGGTAGTTACAACTTTGCTGCTTGCCTCAAGCAGGTGGTTGATCTACTCTACAATCATTCAACCTGAAGTTTCTTTTCTAATATTTAGTGCATTAGGTGTATTTGAATGGGGCGGTTGGTTATTTGAATAAGGTCTGATGTTTTGCATTTCTTGTTTGTGACATTGAGGAAAACAAGCTGAAGGGAGGAAGTGAGGACCAGGAAAATAACCTCTTCCTCAACGTCAACAAAACAAAGGAGCTGATCGTGGACTTCAGGAAACAGCAGAGGGAGCACGTCCTTATCCACATCGACGGGACCGCAGTGGAGAAGGTGGCAAGCTTCATGTTCCTCGGCGTACACGTCACTGACGATCTGAAATGGTCCAGCCACACAGACAGGGTGGTGCAAAAGGCGCAACAGCGCCTCTTCAACCTCAGGAGGCTGACGAAATTTGTCTTGGCCCCTAAGACCCTCACAACCTCAGGGTTCTCCAGAGGGTAGTACGGTCTGCCCAATGCATCACTGGGGGCACACTGCCTGCGCTCCATGACACCTACAGCACCCTAAGTCACAGGGAGGCCAAAAAGATAATCTAGGGCATCAACCACCCGAGCCACGGCCTGTTCACCCCACTATCATCCAATAGGCGAGGTCAGTACAGGTGCATCAAAGCTGGGACATCAAAGGCCATCAGACTGTTAAATAGCCATCACTAGCCTCCTACCACCGGTTACTTAACCCTGCACCTTTAGAGGCTGCTAGCCTATATACATAGACATGGAAACACTAGTCACTTTAATAATGTTTACATACTGCTTTACTCATCTCAAATGTATACTGTATTTTAGTCAATGCCACTCCGACGTCGCTCGTCCTAAAATGTATATGTTTCTTAATTCCATTCTTTTACTTTTAGATTTGTGTATTGTTGTGAAAAGCTTTAGATACTACTGCATGGTTGGAGCTAAAATATGTGTATGTGACCAATACAATTTTATTTCATTTCATTTAATTTGATTTGATGGGAGGAAATATCCCTTTCAACGAGACTCAAAAAATAATTGTAGAGTAGACGAAGCAACTGCTTGAGGCAAGCAGCAAGGCTGTAACTATCTTCTATATTGGTAAGCTACAGTATGCTATCCTCCTCCAATTCAGCATGATGGAAAAGTTAAACACTCAATCTTCAGCCCTCAGGGAGATTTTTCTCCTTCCTAGTGTGTTTTGATCTTTTCTTCCCTTGGCTCCCAGTCTGGCCTCAGAGCCATACGTAACATACTTTATGTATTTCTGAGCACTTACCAATTTCTTTTAGACAGAAACAGAAGTAGGGAGATTGGCCAGGGAGAATCCAGGGAGAATGGGTGGGCGTAATCTGAGAACGTCTAGCAATCCAAAGGTTGCGTGTTTAAGTCTCGTCAGGGACAACTGTAGCATTTGAGCTATGTCTTCCCCTAACCCTTACTCTAATCTTAACCCATTTCACCTAACCTGCTACATGAATTCTCCTAACCTTTGTAGTTTTAGTTCTCCTAACCTTTTACATAAATGATCCTAGCGTTTGTCGTTAGTTCCCTTAACTGGCAACGTAAATTCATCCTTTGTTGTTATTGCGCAACAAGCAACCTGGTCTCAGAGAAAGACGTATAATACTATACATACTCCGAGATGTATGTCTGAGGTACATCATCCAATTCGTATGCTATTGTACAACTGCCAACTTGGTAAAATGTATGATACTATATGTCCTATCATTTATATGATATTGCACAGCCGCAATTCCATTCATAATGTAACTTATTGCAATATAATATATCATACTAAATGGAGTGAAACAGATTTACATACAGAATAATACGAATTGCCCTGAGACCATGTTGTGGCTCCTGATAAAGTTATTGACAATATCATCATGGAGTAAGTTCTAGCCCCTAGCCTCCTTCACACCCCTGCTGCTACAATGGTCGGAAGCTGTGAGCCCAGACCTTGTGGGTAACAAGAAGGCTCTCTAGGGTGTCGTTTTCAAATACAGCACTCCAAAACATGATGTCATATCCTCCAGCTACCGAGGAGAACACACAATGGTTACAGCAAGAGCAGGACAATGCAGGCGAGCCAGAGGATGAGGGTGTGTACACACACACACACACACACACACACACACACACACACACACACACACACACACACACACACACACACACACACACACACACACACACACACACACACACACACACACACACACACACACACACACACACACACACACACATTGTGGCTCTAAGGAGAGATTTATACACTTAATGACCCCATTACCATTGCCGTTTTCTACTGACAGACCTGAGGAAATCCCAGCTCCTGATCCGCAGCCAGACGCAGATGGTACATTCCATCATGCGCCTCATCAGCCCATCTGGACCGGCCCACGTGGTTATGGGGGTGTCTTCAGATGGTTTTGGCCGCTGACGACCCTCTGCGCCTATGCTTTGCATCTGTCTAATTCTTTTGTGTTGGAGATCTAAAGTCTAGCATGTGTTCCTGAGGGACAATCCTAGCACAAACAGAGAAATGTGTGTGTGTGTGTGTGTGTGTGTGTGTGTGTGTGTGTGTGTGTGTGTGTGTGTGTGTGTGTGTGTGTGTGTGTGTGTGTGTGTGTGTGTGTGTGTGTGTGTGTGTGTGTGTGTGTGTGTGTGTGTGTGTGTGTGTGAGAGAGTTCTTGTGAGGAGTGAGGTTTTGAATGATAGGGTTTCCCTTCCATACACACTCTAGCTTCCAACGGAATTCCCTCAATGGCAGCAGGTGACATTCCAATGTTTTTCCCTGAATGTGGCTCTACTTTCCTTTGTTCATATTTATTTTTCAGCATCTTTTAATTTAGTCTTGCAGGGGAACACTCCTCTAAGAAAAAAAATATTATACTCAACCTTAGATACCTTCCCAATCATACCCATGCAGTCATTTCTAAACTGGTCAATGCAACAAACAGAAAAATATGAACAGTGTGTAGCTTATATGAGGGAAACGTGTATCAGTGACACAAAGGCTCATCATACAGTAGAAGATGGATTTCACTACTGGCATATCTGAATTCCCTGTCATGCCCTTTGGAGTGATGAACAAAGCAACAGTGGAAACATAGCACAGAAAGGAGTGTATCCACTGTTGAGTCATTTAGTGAGCATGGTATCTCTGTGTTTCTATAAGAGAGCCCAGTCAGAATACACACATCCTGCCTGCTTCACACATTACAGGACGGAAAGAGACGGTCGCCCCAAGTTATGTAACAGCCTCACCATTGTCATGGCAACCCACAGTGAACGGGTTCCATTTATTTGTGAAAGGCGGGAAAAGCGAAAAGGGAGACACCCATGTTGATGGAGACAGAGAGAGATGTAGAGAGCTGGAGAAAGACGTCATACACAGAACCTGGCATGTCAGCATGGTGGTGTGAGTGTGTGTTTGGAGCAGGGAGAGTGTGCTGAGTTCATGTGTATCTGGTATTTCCTGACGTGGGATTAGGAAAACGTAGTTGGCATCAAAGGGGTTGAGGGATGAGGAAAGACCTGTGACGTGGAGCCAAAATGTCCGCCGCTGGACAGAGACGAGGGCAGCCAATCGCACCTAAAATTACTAAGCACTTCATGTTCTGAGCACAGCTGGGAGGAATGGGAGGTCTCACAGAGGTATTATGACCTCATCCTGTCTGTCACTCAATTCAGAGACTGCATGGTCTACATTATCTGCTTGCATACTGTACATTCCACGATGTCTGGATTTTCCACGTTGAATGTTCCCTCAGACTGTTTCTGCAGCCTACTACTCTCTATTTAAATACTACTGTTTAAGCTAACGGTTGCAATGCTATCACATAGCTGCTCTCAGCGCACAATTTAAAGTGTCATTCATCCTTGTAATTGCTTTCTTTCTTTCTCTCCTTTCCCTCCCCCTCTCCCTTTCCCTCTCTCTCTCTCGCTTTCATTTTCTCTCTCTCTCTCTCTCTCTCTCGCACTCTCTCTCTCCCTCGCTCTCTCTTTCTCTCTTGCTCTCTCTCTCTTTCTCTCTCTCTTTCTCTCTCTTTCTCTCTCTTTCTCTCTGAGGATGTGGTGTTGGGGGTTGACAGAGTGGGCCTCTCCCTCTCCCACACTAGGGCACACACAAATGCACACACACTAGGGCAGACCCGCACACTAGTGCACACACAGACCACTTGAAAGCTGCCCAGCTGCAGGCAGCTTAGAGACCTCCTTGTCAGACACAAGAGAGGGAATAGAAGAAGAAGGGGAGGAGAACAGGGGGAAGAGGGGAAGGAGGGGAGGAGGAGGAGAGGGGGAGGAAGGGGAGGGGAGGAGAACAGGGGGAGGAGGGGAGGACAAGAGGGGGAGGAGAAGGGGGGACAAGAGGGGGAGGAGGGGAGGTGGATGAGAGGGGGAGGAGGGGAGAGGGAGGAGGGGAGGAGAAGAGGAAGAGGAGGGGAGTGGAAGAGGGGGAGGAGAGGGGAGAAGAGGGGATGAGAAGAGGAGGGGAGGGGAGGAGGGGGAGGAGAAGAAGAACAGGGGGAGGGGAGGAGAAGAGGGGGAGGAGAAGAGGAGGAGAGGAGAAGAGGGGGAGGAGAAGAAGAACAGGGGGAGGGGTGGAGAAGAGGGGGAGGAGAAGAGAAAGGGAGGAGGAGAGGGGGAAGATAAGGGGGCAGGAGGAGGAAAAGAAGGGAAGAGGGGGAGGAGTGGAGGAGAAAAAGGGAGGAGAAGAGGGGGAGGAGAAGGGAACTCTGTTTTTCAAGGCAAGAGTGACTCACTGGCATTAGAAAAATAGAGAGGAAAAGGAACCAGACATTTTCCCTTTCAGTGAAACAGAATGAGAGAGAGAAAAAGAGAGAAAGTAAGAGAGAGTGCAAGAGTAAGATAGAAAGTGAGAGAGAGAGAGAGAGAGAGAGAGAGAAAGAGAGAGAGAGATAGAAAAGAGATAGCGGGAGAGAGAGAATTAAAAAACATTTCTCTGTTCAAAGCATTAGTGTTCATTAAGGGTGTCTGGTCTTGTAGACTAGACTTAACATCTGGGACACTTCAATTAGTGTGATATGTTACGTTTGGTATGGTTATGTAAGACAGAAGGTTACTTAAGGCAAAAACAGAAGGAGGGTGGATGGTCAGGGTGGGCATATAATGTGAACGTCTAGTTACCCAAAGGTTGTGTGTTTGAATCTCATCACAGACAACTTAAAAAATAAATAATAATAATTAAAGTTGGGGCATGGATCAGAAAAGTAGTAAGTATCTGGCGTGACCAGCATTTCCCTCATGCATCGTGATACATATAGCTTGCATAGAGTTGATCAGGCTGTTGATTATGGCCTGTGGAATGTTGTCCCACTCTTCTTCAATGGCTGTGCGAAGTTGCTGGATATGACGGGAACTGGAACACGCTGTCATACGTCGATCCAGAGCATCCCAAACATGCTCAATGGGTGACATGTCTGATGAAATGCAGGCCATGGAAGAACTGGGACATTTTCAGCTTCCAGGAATTGTGTACAGATCATTGCAACATGGGGCGTGCATTATCATGCTGAAACATGAGGTGATGGCGGCGGATGAATGGCACAACAATGGGCCTCGGGATCTCATCACGGTATCTCTGTGCATTCAAATTGCCATCGATAAAATGCAATCATATTCGTTGTCCGTAGCGTATGCCTGCCCATACCATAACCCCACCGCCACCACACGTCACTCTGTTCACAACGTTGACATCAGCAAACTGCTCACCAACACAGTTGAACCCGTGATTCATCCATGAAGAGCACACTTTTCCAGCATGCCAGAGGCCATTTTGGTTGTGCAAACCCACAGTTTCATCATCTGTCCGGGTGGCTGGTCTCAGATGATCCCACAGGTGAAGAAGCCGGATATGGAGGTCCTGGGCTGGTGTAGTTACACATTGTCTGTGGTTGTGAGGCCGATTGGACGTAAATTCTCTAAAACGAGGTGGTTTATGGTAGAAAAATTTACATTTAATTCTCTGGCAACATCTCTGGTGGACATGCCTGCACAAGGCATGCCAATTGCACACTCCCTTAAAACTTGAGACATCTGTGGCATTGTGTTGTGTGAGAAACTTCACATTTTAGAGTGGTCTTTTATTGTCCCCAGCACAAGGTGCACCTGTGTAATGATCATGCTGTTTAATCAGCTTCTTGGTATTCCACACCTGTCAGGTGGTTGGATTATCTTGTCAAATGAGAAATGCTCACTGACATAGATGTAAACAAATTTGTTAACAACGTTTAAGAGAAATATGTTTTTTGTGCGCACAAAACATTTCTGGGATCTTTTATTTCAGTTCATGTAACATGGGACCAAGCATTTTGTTCAGTGTGAATGTAGTGTCTCAGAATTACATACAGAATAATATGAAATGCACTGAGACCTCGTTTGTCTGGCAGTAATATATGGTAATGGGCACATGGGGTCCTGCCTGATAAGAGAAGTGTCCTGAGGGTAAACCTGATGTTAAAGGAGGCAGTGTCTAGCCCCCTTCTCTGAATCATCAGACCCTGTGTTTTATTGTATCCTGGCAAAGAGCCACTCTAAGTTTCCATCCTCAGGCTCGGAGTAGCACTTTCCTGAAACTAAGCCAGGAAACTGTGTGTTGGCTTGGCAGCAACGACTGTGGGAGGAATATGGGAAAGGCAAGGAGGGCTGAACGGAGCTGAGCTCTGAGGCTTTATATAGCCACGCTGATCCACACTGCTCTATCCCCGATCTGAGACACCTGGGCCTGTTCTGCTGTTAGCACCAATGATCCACACTGCTCTATCCCCGATCTGAGACACCTGGGCCTGTTCTGCTGTTAGCTAGCACCAATGATCCACACTGCTCTATCCCCCATCTGAGACACCTGGGCCTGTTCTGCTATTGGCTAGCACCAATGATCCACACTGCTCTATCCCCCATCTGAGACACCTGGGCCTGTTCTGCTGTTAGCACCAATGATCCACACTGCTCTATCCCCCATCTGAGACACCTGGGCCTGTTCTGCTGTTAGCTAGCACCAATGATCCACACTGCTCTATCCCCGATCTGAGACACCTGGGCCTGTTCTGCTGTTAGCACCAATGATCCACACTGCTCTATCCCCCATCTGAGACACCTGGGCCTGTTCTGCTGTTAGCTAGCACCAATGATCCACACTGCTCTATCCCCCATCTGAGACACCTGGGCCTGTTCTGCTGTTAGCTAGCACCAATGATCCACACTGCTCTATCCCCCATCTGAGACACCTGGGCCTGTTCTGCTATTGGCTAGCACCAATGATCCACACTGCTCTATCCCCCACCTGAGACACCTGGGCCTGTTCTGCTGTTAGCACCAATGATCCACACTGCTCTATCCCCCATCTGAGACACCTGGGCCTGTTCTGCTGTTAGCTAGCACCAATGATCCACACTGCTCTATCCCCCATCTGAGACACCTGGGCCTGTTCTGCTGTTAGCACCAATGATCCACACTGCTCTATCCCCCATCTGAGACACCTGGGCCTGTTCTGCTGTTAGCTAGCACCAATGATCCACACTGCTCTATCCCCGATCTGAGACACCTGGGCCTGTTCTGCTGTTAGCACCAGTGATCCACACTGCTCTATCCCCGATCTGAGACACCTGGGCATGTTCTGCTGTTAGCTAGCACCAATGATCCACACTGCTCTATCCCTGATCTGAGACACCTGGGCCTGTTCTGCTGTTAGCTAGCACCAATTATCCACACTGCTCTATCCCCCATCTGAGACACCTGGGCCTGTTCTGCTGTTAGCTAGCACCAATGATCCACACTGCTCTATCCCTGATCTGAGACACCTGGGCCTGTTCTGCTGTTAGCACCAATGATCCACACTGCTCTATCCCCGATCTGAGACACCTGGCCTGTTCTGCTGTTAGCACCAGTGATCCACACTGCTCTATCCCCGATCTGAGACACCTGGCCTGTTCTGCTGTTAGCTAGCACCAATGATCCACACTGCTCTATCCCCGATCTGAGACACCTGGCCTGTTCTGCTGTTACCACCAATGGCTAACTCAGCATGCATAGAGAAAAGGGTCATGGTATCAATAAGAGAGAATGAAAAAGAAAGACTGAAAGGAGGGAGAAAGAGAGAAAGAGTCAGCAAGGCAAAGAGATTAAAGCAAAGTGAAACAGAGAAATAAAAATACATTAGAATCAATAAACACCCAGGTTTTCTACTGTAGTTAGTGTCCTTTGGGTGGATAAAAAGGCTATTAATTCCCCCACTCTTCCTCGATCTTTCTCTTTCTGACTCACTCCCATTCCCTCCCTCTCGTACCCTCTCCCCTCATCTCCCTCTCCTTCTCCCACCCCATCCACTTCACCCTCTCCACCCCCTTCCTCCGTCCACCTCATCCTCTGCCTCCCCCTCCCTCTCTCCCTCTCTCTCTCCCTCCACCCCCCTCCCCCTCCCTGTTTGGAGTGAGCCATGCCTCCCTCTCTGATAGTCCTAAATGGTGTATGTGTCATGTCATCTGGTTCTCTTGGTCTGGTTCCATGAGTTTGACCCCAGGAACAGAGAGCTTGACGGAGTCTGACAGGCTGAGATAAAGCCCTAATTTCATGTTCAGCTGCTCAACAAAAACAAATCCTGTTTCCTGGCCATTATTAATTAGCTCTCCGTTTCCATGTCTGGGGGTCTCAGCCAAACAACGCACCGCCTATAGAGCGTGTCTTCTCTTCATCTCTCTCCCTCCTCTCCCACATCTCTCCCTCCTCCCTAACCTCTCTCTTTCCTCCTCTCCCACATCTCCCCCTCCTCCTGCACCTCTCTCCCTCCTCCTCCACCTCTCTCTCCCTCCCCCTCTCTCTTTCCTCCTCTCCCACATCTCTCCCTCCTCCTCCACCTCTCTCTTTCCTCCTCTCCCACATCTCTCCCTCCTCCTCCACCTCTCTCTTTCCTCCTCTCCCACATCTCTCCCTCCTCCTCCATCTCTCTCTTTCCTCCTCTCCCACATATCTCCCTCCTCCTCCACCTCTCTTTCCTCATCTCCCACATCTCTCCCTCCTCCTCCTCCTCTCTTCTCCTCCTCCATCTCTCTCCCTCCTCCTCCACCTCTCTCTCCCTCCACATCTCTTTCCTCCTCTCCCACATCTCTCCCTCCTCTTCCACCTCTCTCCTTCCTCCTTCACCTCTCTCCCTCCTCTCCCACCCCTCTCCCTCCTCTCCCACTTCTCGCCCCCTCCTCCATTTCTGTCCCTCCTCCTCCACCTCTCTCTCCCTTCTCCTCCAACTCTCTCCCTCCTCTCCCACCTCTCTCCTCCTCCTCCACCTCTCTCCTCCTCTACTCCTCCTCCTCCTCCTCCTTTTCCAGCTCGCTCCTCCTCCTTCATTTCTCTTTCCTCCTCCATCCTTTCCCAACTAAATCCCTCCTCCTCCATCTCTCTCCTCCTCCTCCTCCTTCTCCTCCACCTCTTTCCTCCTTCTTCTCCTCCACCTCTCTCCCCCCTCTTTCACCTCTCTCTTTCCTCCTCTCCCACATCTCTCCCTCCTCCTTCATCTCTCTCCCTCCTCTTTTACCTCTCTCCATCCTCCCCCACCTCTCTCTCCCTCCTCTCCCACCTCTCTCCCTCCTCTCCCACCTCTCGCCCTCCTCCTCCATCTCTCTCCCTCCTCCTTCACCTCTCTCTCCTTCCTCCTCCACCTCTCTCCTCCTCCTCCATCTCTCTCCCTCCTCCTCCATCTCTCTCCCTCCACCTCTCTCTTTCCTCCTCTCCCACATCACTCCCTCCTACTCCACATCTCTCCCTCTTCTCCCACATCTCAACCCTCCTCCTCCACCTCTCTCTCTCCTCCTCCACCTCTCTCCTTCCTCCTCTCCCACATCTCTCACTCCTCCTCCACCTCTCTATCACCTCTCTCCCTCTCTCTTCCTCCTACACCTCTCTCCCTCCTCCTCCTCCACCTCTCTCCTTCCTCCTCTCCCACATCTCTCCCTCCTCCTCCACCTCTCTATCACCTCTCTCCCCCTCTCTCCCTCCTCCTCCACCTCTCTCCTTCCTCCTCTCCCACATCTCTCCCTCCTCCTCCACCTCTCTCTCCCTCCTCTCCCACCTCTTGCCCTCCTCTTCCATCTCTCTCCCTTCTTCTCCACCTCTCTCCCTCCTCCTCCACCTCTCTTCTCGTCTACCTCTCTTTCCTCCTCACCTCTCTACTCCTCCTCCTGCTCCTCCTCTTCCACCTCTCTCCTCCTCCTTCACCTCTCTTTCCTCCACCTCTCTCCTCCTCCTCCTGCTCCTCCTCTTCCGCCTCTCTCCCTTCTCCTCCAACTCTCTCCCTCCTCCACCTCTCTCCTCTTCCTCCTGCTGCTCCTCCTCCTCCGCCACCTCTCTCCCTCCTCTTCCACCTCTCTCCCTCCTCCTCCACCTCTCTCCATCCTTTCCCATCTAACTCCCACCTAAAATCTCACCAACTTTCAACTCTAAAAACTTTTGTCGTTTGGCTTTGCTATGGTCCTGCTTCTCAACAGTATCATAATATCATTACATCACTCAAAGTATTGTACAATTGGTAGCTGTATAACTGGGGTACACAACTCTAACTTATAGTAAATTCATGTAATAATTGGAAAGAGTGTTCATATGCCTGGTTGCCTAGAAAGAAGAGTGTGAGAAGGTATATTTCCAATAACTGAGAAAGCAACAGCAGCACAGGAGGTTGGTGGCACCTTAATTGGGGAGGATGGGCCGAGGTAATGGCTGGAAATGAATCTCATGTGGCTGGAGCCATTCCATTTGCTCTGTTCCAGCCATTGTAATGAGTCATCCTCTCCTTAGCAGTGTATCTGAATCCAGTCTTATGACACAGACAGTTTAAGCCCTGAAGCCTCTGCTCCCTAGTGAATGTCCTCCTCTTATGTTGACGCATGGTGGGACTTCATGAAAACATATGTGAAGGTTTCAGAGGGCAGTACGTTTAGATTAAATAGTCATCTTCAGGTTGATGTAAACTTACGCGTTGCACCAAAAACCCTCAAAATCATTGTCTGTTTTTCCTCCCATTTCCAACAATCCCAAGAGAACCACAGTCTTTACTTTTGACCTTTGAGTTCCAAAATAAACTTCATTTAAGGCAAAGAGAAGAGAAGAAGTCGTTTGACAAAAAATATGTCTGGGCTGAAAATAAAGTCTCTCATAGAATGTCAAGCTCAATGTACAATATGTCCACTGAAGCTGACATGTGTATGACGAGGCTCTGGAAGAATGTCCGTGAAACACGGCTACGGGTTCGTACCAAATGGTACCCTACAATATTCCCTACTTAGTGTGCTACTTTTGTCCAGGGCCTATAGGGTTTTGGTCAGATGTAGTGCACTATGTAGGATATAGAGTGCCACTTAGGACTTATCCTAAATGTTTCATTAGTTGGGCATTCCACATCTGGTTGTCTATAGAACTGACAAACACAGTTTGATACAGAATGCTGAAAGTAGAATGAGTTGACAGTTGAGTTGGGATGATTACACAAAATATATGGTGATGTTCCTTTTCATTGTGTGTGTTTGAGCTGTTACAGGAATGTAGCCCGAGGCATGCTTGCACACACATGACTTTTCCATTATCGAATGTACATTTTCCACAAGCTGTTGAAGAAAATATCAGAGTTTTGCACCTCAATAATGACCAGCAGACTAATAATAAATACTTGGCTCCTTGGCACTTGGCATACTGTTCACCTCGACAGTTATTCCCTTTTACACACACACACACACACACACACACACACACACACACACACACACACACACACACACACACACACACACACACACACACACACACACACACACACACACACACACACACACACACACACACACACACACACACACACACACACACACACACACACACACACACACACACACACACACACACACACACCTCCAGGATGAATATGACACATTGTTTTGACATTTTCTGACAAGTGAGCTCTTAGATATGACCATTTTCACATTTTCATAAGTTCTTAGAATGATTAGGAATTACATATACTAAAGCGTTTGTAAAACTTCTATAGTAATGTAGAGCGGGAAAGCGGCCGTGAGCTAAATTCTAACGAAGGAACATTAGATAAGACCTCTCAAACTTTTTCAGCTCGTTGGCCGTCAACATTGCACTGATGAACGATGGGGAATAGCCTGCTCGTTCTTCTGCAGCTTGCCTGCCAATGCATGTGTTGTCCAAACCAAGCACCTTAAGCTAACTGGCTAAAGTTTGGTAGCTTGTCAGCTAGCTACTTCTAGAAAATAATGAGGGAACACCTCACTAATCATTCTACTTCCCCTAGCAGAGCTGGTTAGGCTGTTTACTTGTTATATAGAGCATTCGAGACTAACCATTACTTTTTTTTGCCTACGTTTACCAACATATCAAATACAATTGTATTTGTCACACGTGGCGAATATAACAGGTGTAGGTAAACCTTACAGTGAAATGCTTACAGTGTAATGCATATTCAGTGGGAATCGATGTTCATAAATTCATCAGTTATTCTGTGCTCTGGCACACTCAGACAAGAGTGCTCTAAAATCAGAGTAGATACAGTGGCTTGGGAAAGTATTCACCCCCTTGGCATTTTTCCTATTTTGTTGCCTTGTATCACTTGATTTACACAACATGCCTACTACTTTAACGTTGCAAAATATTGTTTATTGTGAAACAAACAAGAAATAAGACAAAAAAACTGAAAACTTGTGCGTGCATAATTATTCACCCCCCAAAGTAACTACTTTATAGAGCCCCCTTTTGCGGCAATTACAGCTGCAAGTCTCTTGGGGTCTCTATGTCTCCATAAGCTTGGCACATCTAGCCACTGGGATTATTGCTCATTCTTCAAGGCAGAACTACTCCAGCTCCTTCAAGTTGAATGGGTTCCTCTGGTGTACAGCAATCTTTATGTCATACCACAGATTCTCAATTGGATTGAGGTCTGGGCTTTGACTAGGCCATTCCAAGACATTTAAATGTTCCCCTTAAACCACTCGAGTGTTGCTTTCGCAGTATGCTTAAAGTCATTGTCCTGCTGGAAGGTGAACCTATGTCCCAGTCTCAAATCTCTGGAAGACTGAAACAGTTTTCCCTCAACAATTTCCCTGTATTTAGCACCATCCATCATTCCTTCAATTCTGACCAGTTTCTCAGTCCCTGCCGATGAAAAACATCCTGGTGCTCTCGGGGTGATGAGAGGTGTTGGGTTTGCGCCAGACATACAGTGGGGCAAAAAAGTATTTAGTCAGCCACCAATTGTGCAAGTTCTCCCACTTAAAAAGATGAGAGAGGCCTGTAATTTTCATCATAGGTACACTTCAACTATGACAGACAAAATGAGGGAAAAAAAATCCAGAAAATCACATTGTAAGCGGCTACATTGCGCAAATGGTCACCTGATGCTGCCAGAGAGATTCTCACATAAAATACAGAGGTAGCCATTACTCCAATCGGTCCTACTGAAAAACTAATTGTCCCGATGGATATATTATCGAATAGATATTTGAAAAACACCTTGAGGATTGATTATAAACAACATTTGCCATGTTTCTGTCGATATTATGGAGCTAATTTTGAATATTTTTTGCCGTTTTCATGACTGCAATTTCCGGGTTATTTCTCAGCCAAACGTGAAGAACAAACGAAGCTATTTTGCCTACAAAAACAATATTTTTGGAAAAAAGGAACATTTGCTATCTAACTGGGAGTCTCGTGAGTGAAAACATCCGAAGCTCATCAAAGGTAAACGATTTAATTTGATTGCTTTTCTGATTTCCGTGACCAAGTTACCTGCTGCTAGTTGGACAAAATGCTATGCTAGGCTATCGATAAACTTACACAAATGCTTGTCTAGCTTTGGCTGTAAAGCATATTTTGAAAATCTGAGATGACAGGGTGATTAACAAAAGGCTAAGCTGTGTCTCAATATACTGTATTTCATTTGTGATTTTCATGAATAGGAATATTTTCTAGGGATATTTATGTCCATTGCGTTATGCTAATTAGTGTCAGGCGATGATTACGCTCCTGCATGCTGGATGGGGAGTCACTATTAAGTAGTGTACTAGGGAATAGGTTGCCATTTCAGATGCACATCTCGACACCTTGTCTCTCCACAAGAGGTGCTGTTTGGATCACAATGAGCTCTCGAGTGTGTCAGACTCTCTCTCTCAATCTCTCTCAATCACTCCCTCACACATAAACACATCTGTCTTCAGATTCCTATTACACCTCTCTGACCAACCATCAGATCACAGCACTACTTTAGCAGCAGCTATCCACCTCCCTACGTTCCTCCCTTGAAGTTTCCCTGAGTAGTCCACTTTGAACTCCCAGAGTCCATCCTCCTCCCACTCAGAACATTCATAAACAGAGGAAGTGTGTGGTCCGATATAGCCAGCGAAGGTCTTTCAGCTATGCACTCCCTTTTTCCAGGAATGTTCCATGTTCCCAGCTCGACCTTAATGTACTGTAGCAATAAAATCTTTAGCTGACCAACGCCCATCTCTCCAACACAAAAGCCAGGGACCTTCGGAGCACCTGACCCTCAGAGTGAAACCCCATGGACTGACTATTGACCTCACACTGGGCCTCTGTAATGCTGGCCTCCTCTCAACCAAGTATAATGGAGGTGGTTCAGTCAGTGAACAGTGTGATGAGTAATAATGCCTGAAACCTGAAGACTTGTGTTAGCTCCCCAAGGTAATGCCTAGGTTTTAACTTTATTGGGCTAATGCCCAGTCTTGTAACAGTGTTTTCCACCACCATCAACAAAACACCAAACTATAGAATTTATTGTGGAAGGATGGTGTCGCATCCCTCCAATAGAGTTCCAGACACTTGTAGAATTTATGCCAAGGCTCATTGAAGCTGTTCTGGCTCATGGTGGCCCAACGCCTTATTAAGACACTTTATGTTGGTGTTTCCTTTATTTTGTCAGGTACCTGTAGCAGGATGCACTGTGCTGTGTCTACTGTAACAGACAACTCAGTGGTGCCCTCAACACTGTCTGTTTGTTCTTGTTTATATCACATGACCCAGTAAATCTTCTTTAAACACGGCACCACTCCTGGGAGATCAGATCTGGTTTGAATCTCCATCAGTCCATTGACAAGGAGGGGAACGCAAACACCAGCATCTGGCCAGAGAAGTTAGCTATGCATGAGAGATGAGGGAGTAATGACTGAGCGAATTGAGTTTACCTCTACAAGTGGAGTGGAGTGTGTGTTTGTGGAACGAGGTGGGAATAAATGGGAGGGAATGGGCAACCCTAAAAATATCCCTACCAGACCAGCCTTTTAGTTAATCCAGCAGCCTGAATGTGAGAGAGAGGGGAGAGGAGAAAGAGAGAGGAAAAGGCAGGGACAGATAGAGTGAGAGTAAGAGAGTGGGTCGTGGGGTTGAAGAGAGAGAGAGAGAGAGAGAGAGAGAGAGAGAGAGAGAGAGAGAGAGAGAGAGAGAGAGAGAGAGAGAGAGAGAGAGAGAGAGAAAGAGAGAGAGAGAAATAGAGTTGGAGGAGAAAGAGAGGGAGAAGAACAGAGTTGGAGGGGCAAAATGTGAGGAGAGAGAGAGAAAGAGAGAGCAATTAAGAGAGAGGTGGAGAAAGTTGAAGGAGAAATAGATAGAGAGAGGGAGAGAGAGAGAGAGAGGGGTCTGAGGAAAGAGAGAGAAAGAGAGAAAGAGAGAAAGCCAGAGTAAGAAAAATTACATGGCTAACGGCGAGTCAACCGTATTTAGCATCGGGAATTCCATCCATCCACACTGAAGAGGGTTATGACTCACTGAAGAGACTGTTTGTTTGATCCAACCCTGCCTGCACTGCGGTGCGGTCTGTCCTCGGCATGCAACCGCCTGTTGGCAACATGGCAACCAGCCTCCGCCCACCACTACGGGGAGATTCCACCCCAAATGTATCATTCTGCTAAATGAGAAACAGACAGCAAGACAGTCCTTGTTCTCACTGTAACCCAGGCAACCTGGTGGGACTTGGGAGGCCTAGGGTGCATCCAAAATGGCACCCCGTTCCCTATTTAAAGCCCTGGTCAAAAGTACAATATAATAAATATGGCCCTATGGGTCCTGGTTAAAAGTAGTGCACACTATAGGGAATAGTGTGCCATTTCAGACATATGCAGACATGGCCTTGGGGCATCCCACCACAGCACTGCACATCATGAAAGCAGGAGGAGTAAACTTAAAGGAACACTTTGTGCCTTTTAGACTGAGGGCTGCAGTCACTCAGAGCTAAAGGTGGCCATTTTGTTTTGTGTGAAAGCATCATTCACATTCCCGGGTGAGAGTTGTGTGGAAAACTACCAGGAACTGGGGTTAGTAACACCAGGTGTCTATTGGCTCTCACATCACCACACCTATCTTGTGTCTGTGTGTCAGGTGTGCTCTGTGTCAGGCGGTGAGAGTTTGTTGATAAAGTGAAGACAAACCGAACTCAAAGGGAGGATGTAGCAGACAAATATTGACACAATGACACAATCCAACACCATGAAGTTTCTGGCACATTCAACTTGCAAATGTTTTATCAGTTCTAGTCTACGTTTATTCCCGATATGACAATTCTAGCATTTTCTGTATACTATTAATACTTTCTTGGCTCACTGTTTTTGCCAAGTGAAGCAAAGCCCTGCATTCCTCTTTCTGACAGAGACGGATAACAACATGGACATGGATACCTCCTGAAAACAGATCTTTAAACACACACAGAGAGAGAGAGAGAGAGCGATAGAGAGAGAGAGCGATAGAGAGAGAGAGACAGAGAGAGAGAGAGAGAGAGAGAGAGAGAGAGAGAGAGAGAGAGAGAGAGAGAGAGAGAGAGAGCTATGGTTTGGACTAGGACAGATGTGTGTACATCTTGCAGAGGGCGTGATGACGGGGCGCGGTGTGGAGGGGTGTGGCACACCCACACTTATTTGTGTTGATGAATGCATGAATAACACTGAGTGGGATGAGTGGGAGCTTCCTCTAGGGCATAGGCTATCAAAAACACATCATCCACCGTGTTATACTATGTAAAACACGAGTTAAACTCATCCCACGGAACTATTTGGTATTTTATTAGGATCCCCATTAGCTGTTGCAAAAGCAGCAGCTACTCTTCCTGGCGTCCACAAAAAAAAAAATATAATACAGAGAATTAATAGACAAGAACAGTTCAAGTTAAAAAATATATATAAAAGCAGACATAGCCTACATACACCAAACTGTCTAGAGGGTTGAGTGTCTGCAGGTTTTCGCTCATCTCTTGTACTTGATTGATGAATTAAGGTCACTGATTAGTTAGGGACATTCTCCTCACCTGGTTGTCTAGGTCACACTAGGCCCTCCATGGAATGAGTTTGGCCCCCTGGTGTACCCTCACACTCAACTCTGGACCTCGAAGCCAGTTCCACTGTGTTGTTTCATTGTTCCCTTCTACTCAGGGACTGATGTAGACCTGGGACACCAGGTGGATGTAATTCGTTATCAGGTATAACAGAAAACCAGAAGGAATTAAGGAGCAGCAGTAAAATAACAATAACGAGACTACATATGGGGGGTACCGGTACAGAGTCAATGTGCAGGGGTACCGGTTAGTTGAGGTAATATGTACATGTTGGTATAATTATTAAAGTGACTATGCATAGATGACAACAGAGAGTAGCAGCGGTGTAAAAGAGAGGGGGCAATGCAAATAGTCTGAGTAGCCATTTGATTACCTGTTCAGGAGTCTTATGGTTTGGGAGTAGAAGCTGTTTAGAAGTCTCCTGGACCTAGACTTGGCGCTCTGGTACTGCTTGCCGTGAGGTAGCAAAGAGAACAGTCTATGACTAGGGTGGTTGGAATCTTAGACCATGTTTAGGGCCTCTGGTATAGAGGTCCTGGATGGCAGGAAGCTTGGCCCCAGTGATGTACTGGGCCGTTCGCACTAACCTCTGTAGTGCCTTGTGGTCCGATGCCGAGCAGTTGCCATACCAGGCAGTGGTGCATGGTGCATCTCTAGAACCTTTTGAGTATCTGAGGACCCATGCCAAATCTTTTCAGTCTCCTGAGGGGGAATTGGTTTTGTTGTGCCCTCTTCACGACTGTCTTGATGTGCTTTGATCATGTTCGTTTGTTGGTGATGTAAACACCAAAGAACCCTCAACCTGATCCACTGCAGCCCCGTCGATGAGAATGGGGACGTGTTCAGTCCTCTTTTTCCTGTAGTCCACAGTCATCTCCTTTGTCTTGATCAAGTTGAGGGAGAGGTTGTTGTCCTGGCACCACGCGGCCAGGTCTCTGACCTCCTCACTATAGGATGTCTCGTCGTAGTCAGTGATCAGGCCTACCACTGTTGTGTCATCGGCAAACTTAATGATGGTGTTGGAGTCGTGCCTGGCCTTGCAGTCATGAGTGAACAGGGAGTACAGGAGGGGACTGAGCACCCACCCCTGAGGGGCCCCTGTGTTGAGGATCAGCGTGGCAGATGTGTTGTTACCTACCTTTACCACTTGGGGGCGGCCCGTCAGGAATTACAGGATCCAGTTGCAGAGGGAGGTGTTTAGTCCCAGGGTCCTCAGCTTATTGATGAGCTTTGAGGGTAACATGGTGTTGAATGCTGAGCTGTAGTCAATGAATAGAATTCTCACATAGATGTTCCTTTTGTCCAGGTGAAAAAGGGCAGTGTGGAGTGCAATAGAGATCGCATCTTCTGTGGATCTGTTGGGGCGGTATGCAAATTGAAGTGGGTCAACGGTGTTGATGTGAGCCATTACCAGCCTTTCAAAGCACTTCATGGCTACAGACGTGAGTGCTACGGGTCGGTAGTCATTTAGGCAGGTTACCTTGGTGTTCTTTGTTCTTGGGCACAGGCACTATGGTGGTCTGCTCAAAACATGTTGGTATTACTGACTCGGACAGGGAGAGGTTGAAAATGTCAGTGAAGACACTTGCCAGTTGGTCAGCTCATGCTCGCAGTACACGTCCTGGAAATCCGTCTGGCCCTGCGGCCTTGTGAATGTTGACCTGTTTAAAGGTCTTACTCACATCGTAGAGCGTGATCACACAGTCTTCCGGAGCAACTGGTGCTCTCATGCATATTTCAGTGTTATTTGCCTCGATGCGAGCATAGAAGTAGTTTAGCTCGTCTAGTAGGCTCGTGTCACTGGGCAGCTCTCGGCTGTGCTTCCCTTGGTAGTCTGTAATGGTTTGCAAGCCCTGCCACATCGAATGAGTGTCAGAGCCGGTGTAGTATGATTCGGTCTTAGTCCTGTATTGACGCATTGCCTGTTTGATGGTTCGTCGGAGGGCATAGCAGGATTTCTTATAAGTTTCCGGGTTAGAGTCCCGCTCCTTGAAAGCAGCAGCTCTAGCCTTTAGCTCAGTGCGGATGTTGCCTGTAATCCATGGCTTCTGGTTGGGGTATGTACGTACGGTCACTGTGGGGATGACGTCATCGATGCACTTATCGATGAAGCCAATGACTGATGTGATGTACTCCTCAATGCCATCGGAGGAATCCCAGAACATATTCCAATCTGTGTTCGCAAAACCACTCTGTAGTTAGCATCTGCTTCATCTGACCACTTGTTTATTGTTCTAGTCACTGGTGCTTCCTGCTTTCATTTTTGCTTGAAAACAGGAATCAGGGAGGATAGAATTATGGTCAGATTTGCCAAATAGAGGGCGAGAGAGAGCTTTGTATGCGTCTCTGTGTGTGGAGTAAAGGTGGTCCAGAGATTTTTCCCTCTGGTTGCACATTTAACATGCTGATAGAAGTTTGATCAAACGGATATAAGTTTCCCTGCATTAAAGTCCCCGGCTACTAGGAGCGCAGCCTCTGGGTGAGCATTTTCCTGTTTGCTTATGTCGGAATACAGCTCATTCAATGCTGTCTTAGTGTCAGCCCGTGACTGAGGTGGTATGTAAACAGCTTCGAAAAATACAGCTTATCATGAGATACTCTAAATCAGGTGAACAATTGCTCGAGACTTCCTTAGATATCATGCACCAGCTGTTATTTACATAAATACATAGTCCGCCGCCCCTTGTCTTACCAGACGCTGCTGTTCCGTCCTGCCGATACAGCGTATAAACAGCCAACTGTATGTTGATAGTGTCGTCATTCAGCCACAACTCCGTGAAACATAAGATATTACAGTTTTGAATGTCCTGTTGGTAGTTTAATCTTCCACGTAGTTCATCTATTTTATTGTCCAAAAATTGCACGTTTGCTGGCAGAATGGAAGGAAGTAGGGGTTTATTCGATCGCCTACGAATTCTCAGAAGGCAGCCTGCCCTCCGGACCCTTTTTCTCCGCCTCTTCATGCAAATCACGGGGATCTGGGCCTGTTCCCGAGAAAGCAGTATATCATTCGCGCCAGGCTCGTCAGACTCGTTATTGGAAAAAAGGATTCTGCCAGTCCGTGGTGAGTAATCGCAGAATGATGTCCAGATGTTATTTTCGGTCATAAGAGACGGTAACGACAACATTATGTACAAAATAAGTAAAAAAATAAGTTACAAATAACGCAAATAAATGACCAAAAAAGCAAGGTTGGGGGCACGTAAAACAAATGCCTTCATCTCCGGATCCGTTTTAGATGTGCACGCTTACGTATGAATATTGTTGTTCTGCATGAACTACCACAAGGTTATATTGCAAAATTTGCAGTAAAGTTAACATAAAGGGGGACATTAGTATTTTGGGTTAAGCAATGATCATTTTTGTGGTACATGTGGCCTGTTTTACATTATGCATCTACATTGGTCTGGTTGTGGGCCAATTTCTCAATAGCATAAGGTTTGGGTAACTTGGGATGTAAATGTGTGGCGTGAGTCCTTTTGACAATGGCTGAAGGAGGCTGCAATAGATGGCAATCATGTAAACACTTACCTAAGGCACGTGTTCCAAATTCTCACCCAGTGGAATGGAAACTATTTCTGGGTGGAAACTCTTCAGCCCAGAGAGTGACTCTAGGGTACAAAAAAAATCACCAGATAGTCACAGGTGTGGGCAATTCCAGTCCTCAAAGGCCTGGGCTAGTGCATTCTGTCTTCTCCTTACAGTTTTCAGCCACTAGCTTCGCCCATGACTACCTCGTGTGAACTACAATCCCAACGTGGTGTTTTAACGTTTAGAAATGTCAATCACGTTTCATCGGTGAGAAAGAATAATAATAAAAAAAGATATACACTTACTGTAGCAGTTTTGCAAAGATCTATACAACTCAGGACAACTGAGCTTTGGAGAAATACGCAGATTTAAAGAGGAGTTCGTAATTTGCTTTCTAATGATCATGATCTTTTCGTAAAAGAAGTTCATGAATTTATCACTGCTGAAGTGAAAGCCATCCTCTCTTGGGGAATGCTGATTTTTAGTATTTAGTATCAAAACTCTATTCTGATTTTTAGTATCAAAACTCTATTCTGGATTGTTCTTAGTTTCCTCAATTAAGTTGGAAAATAGGATGATCGAGCACCAGTGAGGGCTCTTCGATACAGCACAGTACTGTCTTTCCATGTTAGTCGGAAGACTTTCAGTTTGGTGTTGCGCCATTTTTGTTCCAATTTTCTGGAAGCTTGCTTCAGGGCTTGGGTATTTTCTGGAAGCTTGCTTCAGGGCTTGGGTATTTTCTGGAAGCTTGCTTCAGGGCTTGGGTATTTTCTGGAAGCTTGCTTCAGGGCTTGGGTATTTTCTGGAAGCTTTCTTCAGGGCTTGGGTATTTTCTGGAAGCTTGCTTCAGGGCTCGGGTATTTTCTGGAAGCTTGCTTCAGGGCTTGGGTATTTTCTGGAAGCTTGCTTCAGGGCTTGGGTATTTTCTGGAAGCTTTCTGGAAGCTTGCTTCAGGGCTTGGGTATTTTCTGTATACCAGCTAGTTTCTTATGACAAATGTTTTTGGTTTTTAGGGGTGCGACTGCATCTAAGGTATTACACAAGGTAAAATGTAGTTCCTCAGTTAGGTGGTAAACCGATTTTTGTACTCTGATGTCCTTGGGTAGGTGGAGGAAGTCTGGAAGGGCATCTAGGAATCTTTGAGTTGTCCGAGAATTTATAGCACGGCTTTTGATGATCCTTGGTTGAGGTCTGATGAGATTATTTGTTGTGATTGCAAAGTTAATAAAGTGGTGGTCCGATAGTCCAGGATTATGAGGAAAAACATTAAGATCCACAATATTTATTTCATGGGACAAAACTAGGTCCAGAGTATGACTGTGGCAGTGAGTAGGTCCGGAGATGATGTCTCCGAATGCCTTTTGGAGTGGGTCTGTGGACTTTTCCATGTGAATATTAAAGTCAACAGAAATGTGAATATAATCTGCCATGACTACAAAGTCCGATAGGAATTCAGGGAACTCAGTGAGGAACGCTGTATATAAAGGCCTGTAAACAGTAGCTATAAAAAGTGATTGAGTAGGCTGCATAGATTTCATGACTACAAGCTCAAAAGACGAAAACGCAGTCATTTACTTTTGTAAATTGAAATTTGGTATCGTAAATGTTAGAAACACCTCCGCCTTTGCGGGTTGTGCGGGGGGATATGGTCACTAGTGTAACCAGGAGGAAAGGCCTTATTTAACACAGTAAATTCATCAGGCTTAAGCCATGTTTCAGTCAGGCCAATCACATCACGATTATGATCAGTGATTAGTTCATTGACTATAACTGCCTTGGAAGTGAGGGATCTAACATTAAGTAGCCCTATTTTGAGATGTGAGATATCACAATCTCTTTCAATAATGACAGGAATGGAGGAGGTCTTTATACCAGTGAGATTGCTAAGGCGAACACCGCCATGTTTAGTTTGCCAAACCTAGATTGAGGCACAGACACGGTCTCAATGGGGATAGCTTTGCTGACTACACTGACTATGCTAGTGGCAGACTCCACTAAGCTGGCAGGGTGGCTAACAGCCAATATGTTTTGACCATGACAGTTTACAATCTAGGGTTACTCCAAGCAGTTTAGTCATCTTAACTTGCTCAATTTCCACATTATTTATTACAAGATTTACTTTAGGGTTTAGTGAGTGTTTTGTTCCAAATACAATTATTTTAGTTTTAGAAATATTTAGGGCTAACTTATTCCTTCCCACCCACTCTGAAACTGACAGCAGCTCTTTGTTGAGTGTTGCAGTCATTTCAGTCACTGTAGTAGCTGACGTGTATAGTGTTGAGTCATCCTCATACATAGACACTCTGGCTTTACTCAAAGTCAGTGGCATGTCGTTTGTAAAAGTTGAAAAAAGCAAGGTGCCTAAACAGCTACCCTGGGGAATTCCTGATTCTAACTGAATTATATTTGAGAGTCTTCCATTAAAGAACACCCTCTGTGTTCTGTTCAACAAATAACTCTTTATCCACATTATAGCAGTGGGTGTAAAGCCATAACACATACGTTTTTCCAGCAGCAGACTGTGCTCAATAATGTCAAAAGCTGCACTGAAGTCTAACAAGAAACCCCCCCCCAATCATTTTATCATCAATTTATCTCAGCCAATCAGTCATTTGTGTAAGTTATGTGCTTGTTGAGTGTCCTTCCCTATAAGCATGCTGAAATTCTGTTGTCAATTTGTTTACTGTGAAATAGCATTGTATCTCGTCAAACACAAAAACATTTTTCCCAGAAGTTTATGAAGGGTTGGTAACAGGCTGATTGATTGGCTATTTGAGCCAGTAAAGGGGGCTGTACTATTCTTGGGTAGCAGAATGACTTTATAGCTTCCCTCCAGTTCTGAGGGCACATGCTCTCTAGTAGGCTTAAATTGAAGATGTGGCAAATAGGAGTGGCAATATGGTCTGCTATTATCCTCAGTAATTTTCCATCCAGATTGTCAGACCTCAGTGGCCCCGGTGGCTTGTCATTGTTGATAGACAACAACAAAAAAATTCACCTCTTCCACACTGACTTTACGGAATTCAAAAGTACAATTATTGTTTTTCATAATTTGGTCCGATATACTTGGATGTGTAGTGTCAATGTATGTTGCTTGAATGTCATCCCTAAGTTTGCTTATCTTGCCAATGAAAAAGTAATTAATGTTGTTTGCAATATCAGTGGGCTTTGTGGTGAATGAGCCATCTGTTTCAATGAATGAAGGAGCCAAGTTGGCTTTTTTCCCCAAAATGTAAATTAAGGTGCCCCAAAGCTTCTTCATTTAATTTATTTTTGTGGCATTGTATTGTTTATTTTTATTTTTATTTAGTTTTGTCACAAGATGTCTTAATTTGCCAATCAGTTGGGCTTGCAGACTTAATTGCCATACCTTTTGCCCCATCCCTCTCAACCATACAAATGTTCAATTCCTCATCAATCCATGGGGATTTAACAGTTTTTACAGTCATTTCTTAATGGGTGCGTGCTTATTAGAACTGGAATAAGTAGTTTCATAAATGCGTCAAGTGCAGCATCTGGTTGCTCCTCAATTACACACCACAGACCAGCAAATATTGTTTACATCATCAACATAGGAATCACAACAAAACTTATTGTATGACCTCTTATACACTGTAATAGGCCCAGCCTTTGGAACTTTGGCTTTCCTAGATATGGCTATTATATTGTGATCATTACATCCTATGGATTGCGTCTGAAGCTGGGCTTGCAGCACGGCTATCCTCGCCATAAGGCGAGGATAGTTCTCCTGTATATTATGAGTACAGCGACTGCAATTAGAAGGCATAATGTTAATGTTACTACTTAGCTTCTGCTGGTGGAGGTTGTGTAGAACCATGTCCAGATAAAGTGTCCGGGGTGAACAAGTTGAATGATTGAGGGAAAAATACGGTAACGGTAATTAAAAAGTAAAAACCGTAAAGTTGTCAGGTAGCAAAGAAACTTTAGCAACAAACCGCACAGCAGCATGCAAACATGTCTACAAGTTGTGACCGAAAATGACGATAATGTATGTTTTGTTTTGACAATTATTTCTCGTTGATATGAAAGAGAAGGTCCTTATGCTTCCAAAACTGTACCGCAAGAGACGCGTCTTAATGTTAATGTAAATACTGTTTGCCGCTAAATCTGGCGAAATGAGGGACCATGTAAAAATGGCTAGCTGGAGCTTGTGTGAGCGGTTGCCTGTGAATGACCTCACCCGCTATTACTTAATGCTGATTGGTTTTGGTTCTGAGTCGTTACAGACTGTCTGGCAAGAACAAGGTGAATGTGTCCATAACCAGAGGTTTATTACACACTGAACAACAATATCAACACAACATGTAAAGTGTTGGTCCCATGTTTCATGAGCTGAAATGAAATCCCAGAAATGTTCACAATTTGTTTTTTGCATCCCTGTTAGTGAACATTTCTCATTTGACAAGATAATCCATCCACCTGACAGGTGTGGCATATCAAGAAGCTGATTAAACAGCATGATCATTACACAGGTGCACCTTGTGCTGGGGACAATAAAAGACCACTCTGAAATGTGCAGTTGTCACACAACACAATGTCACAGATGTCTGAAGTTTTGAGGGAGTGTGCAATTGGCATGCTGACTGCAGGAATATCCACCAGAGCTGTTGCCACAGAATGTAATCCTAATTTATATACCATAAACCGCCTCCAACATTGTTTAAAAAAAATTGGCATTACGTCCAACCGGCCTCATAACCACAAACCACGTTTGTGTGGGTGAGTGGTTTGCTGATGTCAACGTTGTAAACAGAGTGCCCCATGGTGGCGGTAGAGTTATGGTATGGCAGGCATAAGCTATGGACAACAAACACAATTGCATTTTATTGATGGCAATTTGAATGCACTGAGACGAGCTCCTGAGGCCCATTTTCATGCCATTCATCCACCGCCATCACCTCAGCATGATAATGCAAGGCCCCATGTCTTAAGGATCTGTACACAATTCCTGGAATCTGAAAATGTCCCAGTTCTTCCATGGCCTGCATACTCACCAGACATGTCACCCATTGAGCTGTTTGGGATGCTCTGGATTGACGTTGTCAAGGAAATGCTTACATAGTGGGACATGAAGTCAAAGTTAAATGAATCATTGTTTAATAACAGTTAACTGGAGATGTTCCAACCAACTTCGTGCACCATGTACACATGTCGATTAGAAGCTCCAACAGGGCAGTCCTGTTAGTTCTCTTATATACTTACACAGACAGTAATATTTGCATGATTTAGCTTATTCATTATTCGTTTGCTATCATTCATGTGACTGATTGCTATCATTCATGTGACCAATTGCTATCATTCATGTGATCAATTGCTATCATTCATGTGACCGACCAATAATGGTTCATGCATGTGGCAAACCAATACCTCACGAGGCTTCTTCTCTCCAAGCTGAGTGTCACGGATTCCCCAGGTACTGCCCCAGGTACTGCTGCTCGTTGTGTGCACCAGTTACGGAGGTCTACATCACCGGCCTCTAGGCGTCACTGAACTGTCTAATTACGCATTAACCCTCCCGACAATAAATCTTCCTAAAACACAGTCAAGACTTGTTCCCCAGCCAAACTTTGCTTCCTCATTGGCTGATGATGATAGCCAATCTGACCTGGAGAGGGAGGGATCAATAAAACTAGTCTTTTGTCTCTGTGTTTCATAATTTTCCTTCAATTCACAAGAGGCTGAATGTATCTCACTGGAGAAAGCAATGGAGCGAGAGAAACATCGCCCCTCTGTCTCTTTATGTGTAGGGCATCTATCCGATGATGTCTGGTCAAAAAGAGTATGACATTGTTGCAGCCCATAACATTGAATGAAATGGAAGCCAGTGAGCATCTCGTTGTGTTGTTGTCCTCCGGTGGCCAGTTAGCTAGCTAAAATTGGCCCTTTCCTAAATTAGCCATTGATGGAGATAGGGATTTGCACATTTTAACTAGAGTTTTACTTAATTCTCTGTACTGGCCAATGATAATAATGGTGATTCTGATCCAACCATAAATTCATATATTGTGTCCCTGGAATATGTAGCTACCGTTAGATGTAGAAAGCTAATAATTAGCTAACGTTGCCCCTGAAAGGAAGATAGGCTAGCAAACAAGTATTTTAGCCAGGTAGGCTAGGACAACAAAAAAAGGGTGTACTGTATTACAGAGTGGGAGGCTGTTTTGCCAACATGAAAGAGAGCAGGATGGGATTGAAGTTTCTCTACAAGTAAGTTAGGGTGAGTCAACATGTTTTTACTACTTCCGCGCACGCACACATACAGAGATCAAAACCATGGACAGCCACATCATATTAGGCTTACATTGATTGGACTAAATTGTTTTTGCTGTCTTTTAGTCACTGTATTAGACAAAGCGTAGGTCATTTGATGTTGAGGTTGAAATGGTGAAGTTGAAATGGTGCTGTAATAATGGTGGCAGCTCCTGTTTTCTTTGCGACTTGTGTTAACTCTCCATGGTTCTATGTAGGAAACATTAACTTACTTGACCATGCTGTAGTTCATGTAACTGCTTGTTACATGCAATATGCTTTGTGGACTTCACTGGACAGAGGATCTTCCCGGTTTCGTGATGAAACAAAGGTCTGATTGAATTCATTCTACCAATGTGTCTTCTTATTGTCTCGACCTTAAGCCCTATATATCATGGTCGCATGGCATATTTTTTGCATGACCGAACTGCTGTTGTGCATACCATCCTATGCTGTCATCCCTCTCTCCATCCTATGCTGTCATCCCTCTCTCCATCCATCCTTCCTTTACACTGTTACCACTGATACTTTATACAGGAAAGAAAAAAGAGAACCACGCTGTTGTCTTCCACCTGGTTGGAACTCGCACTCATCACTTAGGAGCATATTCCTTTCCCTCCAACCGCGAGGGGAAATTACCCAGCTAACACATACCATTCTGAGTAACATATGTTTCTCAGAGCTAGGTGAGATTGTGGTTGTCCTATGGTTATTTTGCATACGACTTTCCCACAACTTTCTGGGAATGTTGAGTTTAAATGCTCACGTTTGGAACATTCTCAGCATATTTAAGGAACTTTAACAAAATCAATTTTCTTGGTATTTAATTACTTTAACAGAATGTTTCCTAAAAGTTCAAACATGGAAGGAACATTCTCCAACAGGTTTGACATTGGGAATGTTCTCAAATAGTTCAGAGAATGTTAAGAAACAACGTTATTCTGTGGGAATTTCAGTACTTCAGCCTAACGTTTCCTACAGGTTTCATCATGGTTCTATTTAAAGTCATGTTCTCAAATTGTTCTGAAAACGTTAAGAAAACTTTCTATAAAAAAACACAAGAAAACTTTAGTAACATTCAGATATTGTTCAAAGAATGTAATTTAAAAACATATACATTCCATTCTCAACAAGAAAACTCTCTGTCCTCTATCTTGTGAATTGTGTTCAGGTGTGCTGGCCAAGCCCACTAATTGGCAACACCTGATCATAATGAGCAGTTGTTTCCTTTGAAATGGGTTCTGTTTGAATAGACTATAGTGAACAGCTTTGTATGCATAAAAATAAATGGCAAGCTAGCTTTATCCTGGTGGAGCAGTGGACTAATTCCATGGATAGATAACAGAAGGTGATAGGTTTGAATCCCACTGATGCCATGTCACAATACAAATAAATGTATGTGCATGATTAATGCCTAAGGAAATACATTTTCATGTGTCCTAACTGTGCTTAGAAATCTCTATCTCTCTTCAGATGACAAGTGCTTACCAAAAGATTAGGAATGAATGTAGAGTAAGCTTTGTTGTTTGCTATTTAACTCTTTTGCTTCTACAACACTTTAGTTCTCAATGAGAAATATTCCACACTGGTGGCTTTCCAGACTCCATGGTTAAAAATAGTCCTTGTAGGCTACTGTAATCTCGGCAAACAAAGACCTGTAGCCTTACAGCATTACGTTCTCCCTCTAAGCTCCACGGTTGAGTGTATTTACTTTTTTCACAGGGGAAAGAAGCCATAACAGGTGTATATAGTATTTCATTTCACCGTGAGGTAATATTTTCCAGGTAAAAACAGGCACGCATCCACATGTTAGTCATTATGCATGTATTCTGTGTTGGCCAATGAGGTGTGATGGTACGCCATAACAGGATGCAAGTCCTACTACAAGAAGAGACGGAAGAGTCTCTGAGGTTTGCCACTTGTCAAAGTGTGGTGCACAGTGTACTTGTAGGTGGCACATGAGTTATGAGTTACATTCTGCTTTAGTCTACCTGCTAGTCACAAACCTCAATATGCCCTACTTATCATTTGTGAGAGGTTAGGAAACAGTGGGTACTGCTATACTTTCAAGATTTAGAGAGCTATTTTCTTTATTTCTTTAATATTTTTTTAGAAAGCTATTTAGAGGGAACTGATTCCATCTGGTTTAATTTGGACATGTATATTTTATACAGTCCAACTCTGCTTCCAGATGGGAGTGAGAACAGAACACAGCTCCTCTCCTCTTTGACATCTGTTGCTCACCTGCATAGTTCACGCAGGATAACAGGAATGAATTGACATCATCTAATGAGTTACATGGGCTAAACTCTGTACGCTACCCACAATGCTCTCAGATGACCTTGGATGAACTGAGACGAAAGAGCAGGATATAATTGTTTACCTACTGGTCCTATATAGCTGTGTCTGTCTGTTCTAGAAACTAATAACAACATTACCCATTGGCCAATGCAACAAAATTATCTGTGTCTGTCTGTTTTAGAAACCAATAGCATGAAACAATACACCAATACAACCCAACCTGTCTGTGACCCTCTCTGATTTATAATAAAACGGTGTCAAGGAAAAATAAAGATGTCAGAATGAGACGATCTAAGGCGTTGTTGCCCAACGTTGCAATATCAGTCGGAGCTATTTTGGAAAATGGTTGGAGGGGCTGTCAAGTTCAGTCTCCATGCTAGGAGGCATTAACACCCCCCCTCCTTCTAACCACCTACCCCCCTCCTCCCATACCTCCTTCCCCCATCACATCTACCTCTTACCAAAGACTTGAGAGAGAGAGTGTGTTGCCACAAGAAAAGGGCAACCAGTGAAGAACAAACACCATTGTAAATACAACCCATATTTATGTTTATTTATTTTCCCTTTTGTACTTGTGTACTTTTGCACATCATTACAACATTGTATATAGACATAACATGTCATTTGAAATGTCTTTATTCTTTTGGAACTTCTGTGTGTGTAATGTTTACTGTTCATTTGTATTTGTTTATTTCACTTTTGTTTATTATCTACTTCACTTGCTTTGGCATGTAAACATGTGTTTCCCATGCCAATAAAGCCCTTGAATTCAATTCAATTAAAAGGTGGGGAGAGAGAGGGGGGGGGGGAGAGAAATAGAAGGGTGGGGAAGAGAGAGAGAACAGGAGAAAAAGGAGTGATACATGTTGTTTGTGTGTCCTCTCTCAGGGCATGTTGCTGTAGGCGATGGCTGGGCGGGCGGGCGTGGCCCAGGTGTGTTATAACTCTGTGAACAGTGGAGGTATAAGGGTAATATCCCCAGCCTTGAAGATATTACTCTCGACAGGTTTAAAACTTTTTGGAAGAGGCAGTCTATGTTCTCACCTGCCAGGAAAAACAAGATATCAGAAGAGATATCAATGTTGAGGCAATATGTTAATTAGCCTGTTGCTTCACTCAACATTGAGTGTGATTCAGACAACAAGCAAACACATCTTCTTTAAAAATGGAATGGAGTGAAATTAAAGCATAATCTTTTTCAATGCTAATATCACACAGTATTTTTATTCTACACGTCATTCTGTGGCACATTGATGCAAAAGAGGCCCTGTTACGCTTTGTTTGAGGTCGTTTTCTCTATTGAAAGGCCTTATTTTAACTAGAAAGGGTCTGTGCCAGAAAACCACACTCATTATTACTGGAAAGAATGTTCAATGTGTCAGTCCCAGAGAGTTAGAGAGGGAACAGAAAATGTTAGGAGCGGGGCTTCCACCCTGCGAGGCCATCTCTCTGATGCCCACCATGCAGAGAACTACTGGAATATCGCAGAGACAATTAACATACTGTATGTGAACACACACAAACATACACTCAAAAAACTACACATGCATTTCATGAACATACACAAGCAAGGCCACCCTGGTAGCTGTACCCCTGCTATGTAAACCCCCACCACCCACAAACATACATACATACACAATGTCGTGTCTTTGGCTATGCTGGATTAAGTGATATGACATGCTATCCTATAAAATCCTTTCTCCGTAATTAATATTACTTGATTTAGCTAATCATGTAAATGTAATTAACTAGAGAGTCGGGGCACCACAAAATAATATTTATAGGGCTGTTATCTTCCAAATAAACTCTTAAAGACCTAGTAATATTTTACATCAATAGCAGTCAATATTAATCGTCACCTTAATTCAGTCTCATCTGAATGTTGTAAATTCTTGGTTATCTTCACGAACCCTGGCTAACAAGTTGAATCAGCAATACAAAATTGGGTTTAATTATTTATTTACTAAATACCTAACTAATCACACAGAATTACATATGCACAGAATGAATTATACCTTGATTACAAATTACGTCATAAAGGAAAACGTCCCTAGCAGGAGGAACAGATATCACAGCTGGTTACACAAAAGAAAAGGGGCTGGGTTTGAGTGAAAGAGCGGGAAGACTGAGGAACAAAGGGCGAATCTGTGCTATCCTAAATACAGTATCTTATGCATTCTAAATTACCGCCCATTTGGAAAAGGAAAATGCAATAAATATTTACTCTGAGCAGCGCTTTGGTAGGTTGGTGGTAGATGGAAGGCCGTGTTGCCAAACCGAGTCCTTTGTCCTTTGTAGAATGTCTATGGTGGTAAATTGGATACGTTGTAGTAACGTTGTTGTGTGGTAGACGGGATACTCTGTCTGTTCTTTCCTAGCCTACGTTTGCAGCAGCTGTTGCTAAGTCAACAGCTAGGAGGTATCACTTCTGTAGTGAACAAGAGTTCAAAGTTCATACCATTCGCAACCAAAGCTCACGCTGAGGTTGGCTTAGTTCTGTAGTTGACATGTTAGTCCTTTAAACGCAGAGGCTGCAGACCTCACGTACTTGGAACAGGAGGTTACATTTTCGTCAAGGCTTTATATAGTGAAGCGAGAAGGGTGTGTTTGAAAAGTTTTATAACCCATGTCTCTTCACAGGGGCGGGCCACTGATTGAGCAGAGCCCTAACCTTATGAAAACCCAAATCTCTCATTTGGAAGCTAAAATGACATTTCATCTTTTCACCAATAATGATATATTCAAACATTTAAATTGAACAACAATTCCATGTGAATCCGATAACTCTGATGTGTAGACTTTCCACTGTAGAGTTTATGTCATCCTATCATCGATGAGAATGTCTCAGATGACAACCGAACTGACATCATAATCATTAAGTACCACCGTATATGTTCAATTGGTTGGATTACCAGAATATAGTTAATTTCCTCCCACCTTCTGATGTTCCCAGAATCTCTATGTTAACCAAGGGGGTTTCAAATGGCTCATCAGTCAGGTTGAGAGAAGAAAAAGGGGGGAAGAGGTATTTATGACTGTCATAAACATACCCCCAGGCCAACATCATGACAATACATACAGTGGGGCAAAAAAGTAGTTAGTCAGCCACCAATTGTGCAATTTCTCCCACTTAAAAAGATGAGAGAGGCCTGACAGACAAAATAAGGGGAAAAAAATCCAGAAAATCACATTGTAGGATTTTTAATGAATTTATTTGAAAATTATGGCGGAAAATAAGTATTTGGTCAATAACAAAAGTTTATCTCAATACTTTGTTATATACCCTTTGTTGGCAATGACAGAGGTCAAACGTTTTCTGTAAGTCTTCACAAGGTTTTCACACACTGTTTCTGGTATTTTGTCCCATTCCTCCATGCAGATCTCCTCTAGAGCAGTGATGTTTTGTGGCTGTTGCTGGGCAACACGGACTTTCAACTCCCTCCAAAGATTTTCTATGGGGTTGAGATCTGGAGACTGGCTTGGCCACTCCAGGACCTTGAAATGCTTCTTACGAAGCCGCTCCTTCGTTGCCCGGGCGGTGTGTTTGGATCATTGTCATGCTGAAAGACCCAGCCACGTTTCATCTTCAATGCCCTTACTGATGGAAGGAGGTTTTCACTCAAAATCTCACGATACATGGCCCCATTCATCCTTTCCTTTACACGGATCAGTCGACCTGGTCCCTTTGCAGAAAAACAGCCCCAAAGCATGATGTTTCCACCCCCATGCTTAACAGTAGGTATGGTGTTCTTTGAATGCAACTCAGCATTCTTTGTCCTCCAAACACGACGAGTTGAGTTTTTACTAAAAAGTTATATTTTGGTTTCATCTGACCATATGACATTCTCCCAATCTTCTTCTGGATCATCCAAATGCTCAACAAATGGATATGTTTATTTTTGAACCATTCCATTGTAGATTTTGCTTTATGTTTTGGATCGTTGTCTTGTTGGAAGACAAATCTTCGTCCCAGTCTCAGGTCTTTTGCAGACTCCATCAGGTTTTCTTCCAGAATGGTCCTGTATTTGGCTCCATCCATCTTCCCATCAATTTTAACCATCTTCCCTGTCCCTGCTGAAGAAAAGCAGGCCCAAACCATGATGCTGCCACCACCATCTTTGACAGTGGGGATGGTGTGTTCAGGGTGATGAGCTGTGTTGCTTTTATGCCAAACATAACGTTTTGCATTGTTGCCAAAAAGTTCAATTTTGGTTTCATCTGACCAGAGCACCTTCTTCCACATGTTTGGTGTGTCTCCGAGGTGGCTTGTGGCAAACTTTAAATGACACTTTTTATGGATATCTTTAAGAAATGGCTTTCTTCTTGCCACTCTTCCATAAAGGCAATATACGACTGATTGTTGTCCTATGGACAGAGTCTCCCACCTCAGCTGTCGATCTCTGCAGTTCATCCAGAGTGATCATGGGCCCCTTGGCTGCATCTCTGATCAGTCTTCTCCTTGTATGAGCTGAAAGTTTAGAGGGACGGCCAGGTCTTGGTAGATTTGCAGTGGTCTGATACTCCTTCCATTTCAATATTATCGCTTGCACAGTGCTCCTTGGGATGTTTAAAGCTTGTGAAATCTTTTTGTATCCAAATACGGCTTTAAACTTCTTCACAAAAGTATCTCGGACCTGCCTGGTGTGTTCCTTGTTCTTCATGATGCTCTTTGCGCCTTTAACGGACCTCTGAGACTATCACAGTGCAGGTGCATTTATACGGAGACTTGATTACACACAGGTGGATTGAATTTATCATCATTAGTCATTTAGGTCAACATTGGATCATTCAGAGATCCTCACTGAACTTCTGGAGAGAGTTTGCTGCACTGAAAGTTAAGGGGCTGAATAATTTTGCACACCCAATTTTTCAGTTATTGATTTGTTAAAAAAGTTTGAAATATCCAATAAATGTCATTCCACTTAATGATTGTATCCCACTTGTTGTTGATTCTTCACAAAAAAAATACAGTTTTATATCTTTATGTTTGAAGCCTGAAATGTGGTAAAAGGTCGCAAAGTTCAAGGGGGCCGAAAGGTACATACATGCATTCATACATGCATACACTACATGACCAAAAGAATGTGGATACCTGCTCGTCAAACATCTCATTCCAAAAGCAAACACCTCTCATCACCCCGAGAAACCGTCAAATGACACAAACCCCCCAAAAAATTGATTTTAATTCCTGGTTGTAAGGCAAAAAAATAGGAAAAATGCCAAGGGGGTGAATACTTTCACAAGCGACTGTACATATGAGATGAGTAATGCAAGATATGTCAACATTATTGAAGTGATTGGTGTTCCGTTTATTAAAGCGGCAAGTGATTTTAAGTCTATAAATAGCCATCACAACCTATGTGCTAGTATTGGCTATTTAACAGTCTGATGATAGTGGGGTGATCATGCAGTGGCTCGGGTGGTTGTTGTCCTTGGCAAGCTTGAGATATAAGCTGTTTTTCAAATCCAAACAGTCTCAAAAATCTGTCCCAGCTTTGATGCACCTGTACCTTCTGGATGATAGTGGGGTGATCATGCAGTGGCTCGGGTGGTTGTTGTCCTTGATAATCTTTTTGGCCTTCTTGTGATGTCGGGTGCTGTAGGTGTCCTTGAGGGCAGGTAGTTTAAGACATGATAATAAATGACAAACATGACACCCCCACTCACCGAGCGCCTCCTGGCGCACTCGAGGAGGAATGATACAGTCCCGCCCCAACTCCTCTCCTCAGGACCGTAACCCTCCCAATCCACTAGGTATTGGTGACCCCGCCCGAACGATGCTCTCAATTGTGCATCTGTAAAAGTTTGTGAGGGTTTCAGGTGCCAATCCAAATTTCTTCAGCCTCCTGAGTTTGAAGAGGCGCTGTTGCGACTTCTTCGCCACACTGTCTGTGTGGGTGGACCATTTCAGTTTGTCTGTGATGTGTACACTGAGGAACTTTAAGCTTTCCACTAGAGGTCGACCGATTATGATTTTTCAATATCGATACCGAATATTGGAGCCCCAAAAAAAGCCAATACCTGTTAATCGGCCGATTTTTATATATATATTTGTAATAAAGACAATTTCAACAATACTGAATGAACACTTATTTTAACTTAATATAATACATCAATACAAATCTATTTAGTCCCAAATAAATAATGAAACATGTTCAATTTGGGTTAAATAATGCAAAAACAAAGTGTTGAAGAAGAAAGTAAAAGTGCAATATGTGCCATGTAAAAAAGCTAACGTTTAAGTTCCTTGCTCAGAACATATGAAAGCTGGTGGTTCCTTTTAGCATGAGTCTTCAATTGAAGTGGGTCTAGGGTGACAGGTAAGGTAGAGGTGATATGAGCCTCGACTAGTCTCTCAGAACACTTCATGACAGAAGAGAGCGCTACGGGGCGATAGTCATTTAGTTCAGTTACCTTTGCTTTCTTGGGTACAGGAACAATGGTGGCCATCTTGAAGCAAGGGGGGCAGCAGACTGGGATAGGGAGAGATTGAAAATGTCCGTAAACACACCTGAGCTAGCTGCATCCTATGACAGTGCCACATTGAAAGTCACTGAGCTCTTCAATAAGGCCATTCTACTGCCACTGTTTTTCCTAAGGAGATTGCATGGCTGTGTGCTAGATTTTATCCACCTATCACCAACAGGTATGGCTGAAATAGCCAAATCCACTCATTTGAAGGCGTGTCCACATACTTTTGTATATATAGTGTACTTGAACATTAACAAACTTACACACAAGTACACATTCCCTCAAATACACACACAAACACATACAGACACGCATACAAACAGACATGATAGTACTTGAACATACACTCAAGAAAACACACACACCTCAGGCAGATAAAAACTGTCACTCAAAGTTCAAGTACAGTGGTCCTAAAATGCACTCCCCAGGCATTTCCCATAATCATGCTAGGGATTTTAGACCAAAACTCTATAAGATGTACACTGCAATGGGAATCGGGTGCCATCTGAGAAACATCAGGGAAGTTGCAGTCCTCTCCTCTAGGGTCCGTCAACAAGATGCCCCACATCCACAGTGAGTGCACTGATTGTTCCCCCTGTCCCCTAACAAGCATGCACACATTTGTTCCTCATTAAGTCAGAGGAAGCCCTCATCACCGTTCCAGCGGTTCCCCATTAGGGCACTGGTCCTTTAGGGACCACTGGAGGTCCTGGACTGCGGCAGATCTGGGTTCAAATACTAATGCTCGACTGAGCTTGCCTGTTACAATCGAACCAATGGAAAAGTCACAAATGTGCAAACCCTGTTCATCTGGGACTAAAGCAAACTCTAAAAGTATTTCAAAGATTTTCAAATAGTATTTGAATTCAGGTCCTGGAATGTGGTGGCTTCATTAAACATTCCAGGGAATGAGCATCAAAAATAGCACCCAAGCCACAGGAAGGTCATCGATGACGCTGCTGGTGGAACCTCATCTGCTGTTCACATTAGCAGCGAAAACTAACACGTCTATGGAATAATATGCGTGAGAAAACAATAGGGGCTGCATGTCATTACAGGTGTATGCAAGGGAACAATATGTCAGCTTATGTCTAAGAAAAACAATGACCACATACATGTACATAGGTCACTTGGGCCTATAGCCTGGATCCATGCCAGTAGGACAGGGTGTATCTGGGTTGTGTCTAGACCCTGTTTGTCTATGACCTAGAATTACTGACAATATGAGTGACATTTTCACTGGGCAGTTACTTTAAGAATATTTAAAAACAAAATGTTTTTGTTACATATAGATAACTAGAAGCTATCTAGAAGTTACTTCCTTGTTGAAACACATTCGTCATTATACTAAGTAAAATTGCAGGGTGCAGTTTTGAACATGCAGTTGTACGGTGTTTTTAGATGTTCTCTGGATACTACAGTGTGTCTTATGTCACCGAAGGGAACATGAACATGCCATTGATGGAGTATGTAGTAGTTATACCCTATTCCTGTTTAATTATGCCTGGGACCACTTTGTTTAATGGACTACTAACATACTGACAGATACTGATACTGTATGAAAAAAAAAGATCACCACCACCACCACTTCCACTACCATCACCACCACCACCACCACTACCACTACCATCACCACCACCACCACCACCACTACCACTACCATCACCACCACCACCACTACCACTACCATCACCACCACCACTACCACTACCATCACCACCACCACTACCACTACCATCACCACCACCACCACTACCACTACCATCACCACCACCACCGTTACCACTACCATCACCACCACCACCACTACCATCACCACCACTACCACCACCATCACCACCACCACCACCACTACCACTACCATCACCAACACTACCATAACCACCACCACCACCACTACCACTACCATCACCACCACCACCACCACCACCACCACTACCATCACCACCACCACCACTACCATCACCATCACCACCACTACCACCACCATCACCACCACCACCACCACTTTTCACCACTACCATCAAAAACAAAATGTTTTTGTTACTACCATCACCATCACCACCACCACCACTGGACCACTTAGTCATCACCAACACTACCATCACCACCACCACCACTACCATCACCAACACTACCATCACCACCACCACTACCACTACCACCACCATCACCACCACTACCACTCTACCATCACCAACACTACCATCACCACCACCACTACCACTACCATCACCACCACCACTACCACTACCACCACCATCACCACCACTACCACTCTACCATCACCAACACTACCATCACCACCACTACCACTACCATCACCACCACCACCACTACCATCACCAACACTACCATCACCACCACCACTACCACTACCACCACTACCATCACCAACACTACCATCACCACCACCACCACCACTACCACTACCACCACCACCACTACCACTCTACCATCACCAACGCTACCATCACCACCACCATCACCACCACCATCACTACCACCACCACCACTAACATCACCACTACCATCACCACTACCACCACCATCACCACCACCACCACTACCACTACCATCACCACCACTACCATCACCACCACTACCATCAACACCACTAACATCACCACCACCACCACTACCACCACCACCACCATAACTACCACTACCATCACCACCACCCACCACCACCACCACCACCACTACCACCACCACCACCACCACCACCACCACCACCACCACCACCACCACCACCACTACCACCACCACCACTACCATCGCCAACACTACCATCACCACCACCACCACCACCACCACTACCATCAACACCACTACCATCAACACCACCACCACTATCATCACCATCACCACCACTACCATCACCACCACCACCATCTCCACCACCATAACTACCACCACCACCACAACCATCACCACCACCAACATCATAACCACCACCACTACAATCACCAACACTACCATCACCACCACCACCACCACCACCACCATAACAACCATCACCACCATAACTACCACCACTACCATCACCATCACCATCCACCACCACTACAATCACCACACTACCATCACCACCACCACTACACCACCATAACAACCACCACTAACAATCCATCACCACCACACCACCACTATCCACCACCAACACCATCACACACCATCACCACCACCACTAACACTCCATCACCACCACCACCACCACTACCATCACCAACACTACCATCACCACCACCACCACCACCATAACTACCACCACCACCATAACTACCACCACTACCATCAACACCACCACCACTCCACCACCACTACCACTACCACTACCATCACCACCACTACCATCACCACCACCACCACTACCATCATCACCACTACCATCACCACCACCAACACCATAACTACCACTACCATCACCACCCCCAACACCATAACTACCTCTACCATCAGCACCACCACCATAACTACCACTACCATCACCACTACCATCACTACCACCATCACCATCACCACTGCCATCACCACCATCACCATCACCACTGCCATCACCACCACCACCACCACCATTTGCCCCCATCACCATCATCACACCAACACCACAATCACCACTACCATTTCCCCCCACACACCACCATCACCACTATCACTACCACCATCACCACCACCACTAACAGCCACTTCCCCTGTTGCTCCCTAACTCTATCCTTACCCGACCCTATCCCAGCCAACTAGCCAGCCAGGCCTCCCTCGTTGAATGCTTGGCTGTCAGAAAAGCCCTGTGTGTTTAATCCTAGGGATTGTGGGTTTGTATTGTTGCACCACGCTTGCTGACTGGGTTTCTGCCTCGCTGTCACACACACACACACACACACACACACACACACACACACACACACACACACACACACACACACACACACACACACACACACACACACACACACACACACACACACACACACACACACACACACACACACACACACACACACACACACACACACACACACACACACACACACACACACACAGCCCTGACCTACTTTTTCTATATACAAAGGCCCCTGTTGTTTATACTACGTCCACTCTACAGACAAGAACAAACAACTGACCTTGTTCATCAACAAATAAAATGCAAAGTGGTGGAGAAAAGAGTTGACAGTCACACACACACATATGCATACATGCTGGGCAGGTTCCAGGCATAAGAAACATAAGTAATAGGGCTGGGAATGTCCAGGGATCTCAGGATACGATATTATCACTGTACTTAGGCGCGATACGATATGTATTGCGATTCTCACGATTCTATATGTATTGCGATTTGATACTGTGACTATATTGTGATTTGATGTTCCAAACATATTCCTCACCATATGTCTGCTGCAGAGAGACAAGAGTCATGAGAAAATACATTTTAAATCAGTCATAGAAATAAAAGCACTGAAAACAATTTGGCTTCCTGTTTAAAAAGATGATAGAGGACAAGATATGAAGGTGCAGATACAGCCAACTAGCGCAAAAATAATATTGCGATTTTATCAAAATGATACGATATATTCAAAATAATAATATCTCGATATGTAATATGTAATTGTATGTATTTTTTCCCCCGTCACTAATAAGCAATTTATCTCTTGTCAGTCACTGACAGTCATTCTATTAGCCCATGTTAGCTAACCCTTTGTAGATTGGTAAATTTGTCTAGCCAGCTATCTAAACTTGTAGTAATCATGGTTGACTTTCAAACCGGGCACATAGGGTACGTGCCCAGGGGCCCTGACTTCTAGGGGGCCCTCATTCATTTGTTATTCACTCTCACTCAGAGAGTGACCTATATTAACATGGCATAGGTCATGGCAAACTGTGTAGAATTGCAGGAAATTAGCTGTAAAACTGTAAATGTTTCTCTCCATCCCATGGCAAAATTTGTAGAATTGCCCGGAATGAGTTATAAAACTGCTAAGTCTTCTCTCTGCCGAATTGCAAATGTGTAGAATTGCAGCAAACCTGCTTTAAAACTGCCACATTTCCTCTACCCCTTCCATTGCAAAATGTGTAGAATTGCAGGAAATTAACTCTAAAACTTCTATTTTTTCTGTCCACCGTCAAGAGAGGGACCATTCAAATGTTTTGCTCGTGAGGTGGGAGGGCCCCACAACAAAATGTTGCTTAGGACCCGCAAAAGGCTCAGCCCTGAATACATGCATGCAGGCACACACACGTGTGGTATATGTGGTCATTAGAAATGCATTTGGGTCACTGTGAGAATAATCACAGCAAGATGTCTTTCCCACTGTATGTATATCCTGGTTTTAAAAATCTGAAGTCAGAGCGATTCTAAAATTGCTCCCAGGTATGTTCAGAAACAGCAGAGAAGAAGGTCACTGAACTCAATCTGTGCAATGAATTTGCAAGAATATCATGATGACTTGCACAAAATGCACTCAATGTTTGTTTATGCTCTCTGTACAGGTAAACAGCCTCTGTAGGCCTACTCAGTTGCTGTGTAACCCAACGTTTTTTTCTCTGCCACAAACACATACACACATACATATACACACACACACACAATCCTCTGCCTCAGACATCATCACACCATAAAGGGTTTTTCTCTACCAGGGTGGGGGTTGGGAGCACTACAACATTCAAACATAGCCTCTATGTGTGTCCATGTGTGTGTGTGTTTGTATTTGTTCTATTTGCCAACCTTACATGCACGTCTCCCTTGTTTTATCCTCCTCTCCTCCTCTCTCCTCCACATCACTCTTATTTGGAGAGTGTGTGATAGTGGATGGAGACAGGAACAAATAGAACAAGAGGAAGTGAAGGAATGAGACCATGATGATTGAGGCTGATGATTGAAGCTCTTTGTGACTTGGCACTCAGGCACCACATGCTTATCTGAATGGGAATTCGTTTATTTCCAGGGTGGTCAGTGTCCAGTTGATATACATATTGAGATATTAACAAATAATGTCCATTACAATCTTGCAAGATTGGCCTAGTTCAATATAGGCTAGTTCAGATAACTCGATTCTAATCAGACAAATGTATAAATAAATACAGTGTCAAATATAAAAATGTTTGTCCTCTAGTTTAACATTTCATGGCGACATGACTTTTGGTTGTTGTGTCTACTACCCCACATTGCGGTGCTTTCCGCGCGGGGCGTGGGTCCGTTTCAGATGCGCACGGCACGGGCACAGTTCTAAATGCAAAGAGCGCTCCCAGCTTCTGACCAACGACAGCTTTACGCCGCTCACCGCGTCGCAGGATTGTCAAGTGAAAATGGGTCTCGAAACGGTGAATTACGAAACGAGCATTATCATGGACGAGGACGAGTTCAACAGATCAATCGAACCGATTCTGTCGAAAAATGACAAAGTATATGCGGCGATTCCAGATCGAGATCCCAATTACATAAACGCGCACTTAAAGGTAAGCTACCCTATCAGTGTATCAGCACACCGTGCGCTTCGGGTTTCACAAAGTAAACTACAGTATGTGGATATGCCTATATCAAGCCATAGTTTGATACTTTCATCATGTCATTGTTACTTTTCCATAAGTAATAAAGTAATAACAACATTGTATGCTGTGCATGCGAAATAGCTGCACAAATCATTGATTTTGCCTATGAGTATAGTTTATAAATTGGCTGTGAGTTTTCATTTGGAGTTTTCTTATCCATCCATTTCCTGAACCAACCTGGTCTCAGAGCATTTTGGATGATTCTATACGTAAACCCAAGATCCCACTTTAATATGATATGTCACGTTTCCTATGTATTAATTTGTGTATTAATTTGTTAATTTGTGGATGACCGTCACCCATTTTTTATTATATGTTATGGATTACAATTCATATTATATGTTACGAATTTGCAAATTGGAAAAAATGTTTGAAAAACACATGATATGTTACAACTTCTTGATAGACTAGGGGTTAGGGTGAAGGTTAGGGTTAGTGTTAGGGTTAGGGGAAGATTTAACTAACATGCTAAGTAGTTGCAAAGTAGCTAAAAAGTAGTAATTAGTTGAAAAGTTGCTAATTAGCTAAAAGTTGTCCAGGATGAGATTCCAGCTTGTAACCTTTGTGTTGCTAGACATTTGCATTATACGCCTACTCATCCACCCCAACCAAACACCCCATTTTCGTTTTTGCCTTAAGTAACCATCTGTCTTATTTAACCATACCAAATGTAACATATCATACTAATGTGTGTGTTTTGGATTTTTCATTTACTATGTTACATCTAGTCTATGAGACCTGGCTACCTGATCAGACACTTCAGAAACATCTGATTGTTTGTTTGTGATTTTACAGGACAGATGGTGACAGATGGGTATATGAATGAATGATTCCTGACAAGATATCTCCTTCCCCAGGTTGGTTTTGACGATGTGATAGCAGAGCCCAGTTCGAGCCACAGCTTCGACAAAGTATGGATAGGAAGTCACGCTGTCTTCGAACTGGTCAAATATGGCTTCTACCTAATATTGACCACCATCCTTGCTGTGCCCATGGCGTTTATCCTTGGTATTGTCTTCGGGGTCTTCAGCTGTGTTCATATTTGGTATGAACATCACATGCTATCTTGTTGTTTCGGTGCCAAGGGCCAATGTTTCCTTTGCCTGATTTGCTGCCTAAATGTTTTGTCCCATTGATGACAGAGAGGGTGGTATACTGCGTGTCAGTTTGCACAGTTGAGCTGGTATATTGACATTAACATAAGCTATTTAGTTCACATCATAGGGAGGGTAAAACTGTGAATAAGTTTGAAGTGTTTTAACTTGATTTTGGTCATTATTTGGTAACCTTTCCATATGCAGGTATATAGGCCTATTTTCCATGATGTACTATTTGTGTGCCAGTGGTCACAGGTGCCTAAAATATCACTCAAAATCTATATTTTGGTATTTGTTTCAATTGTCCACTGTTGATATAGTTCAGAAATGTTTTGCATGTCAACAATCACATTTTCAAGATATAGAACACAAAAAAATACAGAAAGTGTCACAGTATGATGTGTTTTGCTATATCAACAGTGGTCGAATGAAAACAAATACCAAAAGATCGTTTTTGAATGGTATTGTCCTTTAAGTTGTAGGGATATCGTGCAACTCCTTACATTCACAAACTGCCTGAGAGCCACTTAGTAGGCTGGCTACTTGCTGAAACAACACCAAAAGTGAGGCACTGTATAAAAAGTTAGGAGGAATGCAGTGTTCCAGTAGTAGTGGAAAAATGCCCCCATAACCCCTGCCAGACAGTTGGCATTCTAGTCTGCCTTGCAGCACCGTAGGCCTATTTTCAGAGGAGAGTGGGACATTCCACTAGAATAGATAGGCTACGTATTGTTTTGGGCATTGTTTTGTGGGCATGTCACAAAGAAACTTTCATCTGATCTTTACTACAGTTTCTGGACTCATTTCTCCATGTCTCAATGTCTCAGTCTCTCTACAGAATTTATTCTGCTTAAAGCCATTGTCTGCATCCCAAATGGCACCCATAAGACCCATAGTGCTTTGGTCAAAATTAGTGCACTATATAGAGAATAGGGTGCAATTTGGTATGCAGTTATTGTGTAGAGGAAGAGGAAGTCGGCACTGTCTGTCACAGCTTTTATGGCGGATAAGCAATGTAAATATGGCGTTGGTGACATAGGCAGAAATCAATAGAGGGTGGAATGGCAACTGTAGCAAATAGTTGACCCTGTGTCTGGTCAATAGATGGCTGGGGTTTGGCTGAGTGTTACAAGACACAGTGGCACTAGAGAAAGGCACATTGATAACAACACACTCCCTAGCCTTAATACATATTGCAGGCTACTAGCATTAGTCAGCTTTAACTGTTTACGATTATGAATATCCCAAAGGGACAAATTAAGACGATGAAGAAGGCTGTGTGTTGAATGCATGTTAAGAGGTACTCTGCGGTCTATAACAAGCACAACTTGGCTTTCTCATGCACTTGATATTAAACTCAAGGTTATAGGTTTCTCGTAATGTAATACCATATACGTATGTGTAATAGCTATGCAGGACTACACACTATGTGCACTGGAAGAATACTGCATGTTTGTGATGCACAGTTGAACCTATCGTTGTGGTCCTTCCTTTTCTCCTCCCTCCAGGGTGCTAATGCCGGTGGTGCGGAGCTGTCTAATGGCGCTGCCCTCTGTCCAGGTGGTCTGGAGCAGCCTGACAGACATGCTCGTCACCCCTCTCTTCCACAGTATGGGCCGGTGTCTGTCATCAGTTCACGTCAAGACCACAGACAACTGATAGGGGCTTTCCTTCCCTGTCATGAAGAAACACAGAGGGGGAAAGCAGGGGGTCGGATGAGAGAGACTTAAAAATGATTTATTTAAGGCTAGAACTTTTTTTGACATGTCTAAGTGGAAAAATAAGATATCCTTTACTCAATGTTTGTGTTGAAATATATAAGCTCTTTATAAAGCCAACATCAACACTCCATAATATCTGCTAGAATTATGATATAATCATTTATGAGAAGGCTAACGGCTACCTGTAAAGTAATGGTATGTTTTTAAGTGGTCATAAAGGTTGATTGGGGTAAACTTCCCTTATACAACACCATGACACCATCTGGGTAATAACATGATCCAACATGATCATTTATATCATCTGGAATTTCACAAAATATTAATAATAAGGATTGATGTTTATAGAAGTTATTGTGTCCAGCTTTATAAAGGGTTTTATGTATACTGCCAAAAGGACCATTTTGCATTTGTGACCAAAACAAATTATTGTCATTCCAATAGTTCTGATTCTGATTCTAAAGAACTGTTTTAATCACATTCGATCAGATCAGGGCAACATGGTTTTTGACGATAAGGCATCATACCATCCCTGACAGCAGACATGTAATATTTGTGTAGTTTCTGCTTTTTATGTGATGTATATATAGCAGAGAATTCAGCTGGAAATTGAATGAATGAATTCCTTCATATGTTTTCTGTAATAGTGTACATAGATCCAAGATTCTGGGATGCAGCTTATTGCATACTTGTGCAGCCTTATTTTGCTACTGCTGTGTTGATCTCGCAGTGCTTTGGATATATTTTTGGCCGTTAGCTTTTATACTAAGGGGCAGTTTCCCGGATATAGATTAAGCCTAGAAATCCTCTATTAAGCGTCCTTTTTTGTCTCCATTACGCTTGCTTTTCTGTGCCCGGGAAACCGTCCCTAAAAAACCTACGGTAAAAACCTAAGACAGTTATATACATTTAAACAAGAAGTGGACTAAATGTCCAATATAATATAAAACACAAGTATTGGCTCTCTAACTTACTATTTATATGCCACGCACATTTGTCATGTTTCATGATTGTCCATGTTTTGATTGAAGTCCTGAAAAACTGGACAGAACTTGCTGCTTGTGTTCCTTAAGATAATGAGGTGAATACACTCCAGTTAATTCTATTGAGTGAAGCCTTGATACACTTGTCAGGTACATGGCCTACACACTTAGAAAAACATCAAATGTACTATCTAGAACATAAAAGAGTTCTTCAGCTGTCCCCATAAGAGAACCATTTGAAGAACCCTTTTTGGTACCAGGTAGAACCCTTATGTGTTCCATGTAGAACCCTTTCCACAGAGGGTTCTACATGGAACTCAAAAGGGTTATACTTGAAAACAAAAAGGGTTCTCTTATGGGGACAGTCGAAGAACCCTTTTGGACTACTTTTTTCTAATATTGTAGGTGCTGCTGAGCTTGTTTTTAGCAGCTAGTAGTAGCTAGCGTGCATGCTTTACTTCAAAACCCAACTCCACAGACAGATAACTGACAGAAATATCTGGCAGATAGTGCCACCAGTTTTTCACAGCTCATATCAATAATAGGACTCACACAAGACCCTGTACTTTGTTTCGCCTTTTACTGCAGTGTGCTGAATCAGGGTCACACTGACTGTTTCTTGGTAGTCTTTAAAACATCTACTTTGAAACAAAAGTATACCTCACACGTGGTTATGGGCTTAAAAAAAGACACCTGTACCATGTCAGATATAGAGTTGGAATGTTTTCATTCATGGAATGTATCCCATTATTAGCCTTTACATACATCACAGAAGACTAAAATATCCAAAAAATCATTTGACGTAGAAACACCGGATTTTCTGTTATAAACTAAATGTATGTTTATTCATTATAAAATGATAAAAATGATGAATAACATTCCACCCATGAGGCCACTAGAGGGCAAGTTTGTAATTTGACTGCAAGAAAGGGACAATCAAGCGCAGCGGTTCTCTCAGTAACTTCTAATCATTCGGCTATAAAGCAAGACAGTTCACAGACCATGTCTGTACTTGGCTGAGTTGGTTCTTCTCTACCGAGAGAAAATTGCAGGTGGGATTGTATCGGTGTTGAGTTTGGGCTGGAGGTTTTTTTTATGAGATGAAACAATGTAGTAAAAATGGACAACGATATGATTCTAATTCTGCTCAACAAGTATTCATTGATTTGTGTAAAGTACCAAAAATAAAGATTATTATTTCTAAATTGTTCTGAGTATTGATATGTCTGTCTGTCATAGAAGGTAATGTGAACTGTGATAGGAGGTCTAGGGTAATGTTTCTCAGTCTCAGTGCCAGAGAAAAGTCATAAATTACTAACTGAGCTGGTCTGATTGCACAAGACACAATCCTATATAGAGAGGAGAAGAGCTGCCTCTGCCTGTGGGCCTATGGAGCATGACCTGGGGCTCAGTTTATAACCTACAGGTTTACACACAGCACAATACTGACCTGGGGTTCAGTTTATAACCTACAGGTTTACACACAGCACAATACTGACCTGGGGCTCAGTTTATAACCTACAGGTTTACACACAGCACAATACTGACCTGGGGCTCAGTTTATAACCTACAGGTTTACACACAGCACAATACTGACCTGGGGCTCAGTTTATAACCTACAGGTTTACACACAGCTCAATACTGACCTGGGGCTCAGTTTATAACCTACAGGTTTACACACAGCACAATACTGACCTGGGGCTCAGTTTATAACCTACAGGTTTACACACAGCACAATACTGACCTGGGGCTCAGTTTATAACCTACAGGTTTACACACAGCACAATACTGACCTGGGGCTCAGTTTATAACCTACAGGTTTACACACAGCACAATACTGACCTGGGACTCAGTTTATAACCTACAGGTTTACACAGAGCACAATACTGACCTGTCAGTTTATAACCTACAGGTTTACACACAGCACAATACTGACCTGGGGCTCAGTTTATAACCTACAGGTTTACACACAGCACAATACTGACCTGGGACTCAGTTTATAACCTACAGGTTTACACAGAGCACAATACTGACTCGGGAATCAGTTTATAACCTACAGGTTTACACACAGCACAATACTGACCCGGGGCTCAGTTTATAACCTACAGGTTTACACACAGCACAATACTGACCTGGGACTCAGTTTATAACCTACAGGTTTACACACAGCACAATACTGACCTGGGGCTCAGTTTATAACCTACAGGTTTACACACAGCACAATACTGACCTGGGGCTCAGTTTATAACCTACAGGTTTACACACAGCACAATACTGACTTGGAAGAATATTATATTATGATAATCTGCAGGTTTACACACAGACAACGTTCTACTGATTCGGTAGAATGTGAAAAATATTCCATCCTGCGATGATGGTTCTACAAAGTCCGTCCAGCGAAATCCCCCAGATTTATGAGTTGTTTGACTTATGAGCCTTCAACGTATCTGGGTCAACACATGTACCTTCTGCCTATGGTTATCCCCCTGGTTTCAGGCCTTCAGTCTAATGTGAAGGGGATTCATCTACTTCTCTCTGTTCCCTGATGCCAAAAACAAGAGGAAGGGCTCTTCTTTCTTCTACATTTGGGTGCTCACTGTGTGATCCGGAGCCAGAAGGCATATTTTCCAGAACCATCTATCTTGCACAAATAGCACTGATACATGACTGATAAGAAAAAGCAGCTGTCTCCCTTTTTTGCATACAGCAGTACAGTTTTCCCCTCTGGGACATTAAAGAACCTTTTAATACATGAAAGCTGGACACAGACTTGTTGCATAGTCTAGACCTTAGCTAACTCTGCATTAGATTCCCACTGATCTGGTTCTCTTCCCTAGAGAATAGCTACAGTCAACTTCTAGTAACTGAGTTCTGCAATGAAGAGGGACAGTACTGTGTAGCCTAGGTTACCAATTACAACCCCCATAAACTCTTTCACACACATACACACACAAGCACACAGGCTGAAAATACCCCTGACATGACTGTTATGTCTCTGGGACTGATGTCATTTCCAAACCAAGCTGAGTTGTTTCCCTGAGCCGAGAATCAGATAAAGGAATGTAAACAGACCACCATGACCAGAACAGGTTCATAATCGTGACAGAGCATAGGGCTGGGGGATACCAATCTCTCAGTTTATTCAGGAACGACAGCAGCCAGCAGAAACGACACATAGTACACACACAGGCCAAATTAGTAGTTGAACAGATCAGGTCAGTTTCTCCACCACTAGCTCCTGCGTAATGTGTTGAGCAGTAGGTTAATGACGGGTTACAGTCTCATCCCGCTGCACTGCTTGTCTAAACAGGTGACTACTGAATGAATAAGAAGAGCATTCATTAAGTCCATGCAGAGGCACGCCGAGATTTCTCACTCGGGTCTCTCCGGCGCCTTAACTTGAATTTAGCGTTCAATGAGCGCAACGTAAAGATAAGCGATAGGATTTGATCATATCCCCGGAGGAGCCCCCAAGTCGTTAACAAACAGTCCCCACGCCTCCTTCTGTTGATTTGCTCCCTCTGTTAAGCTGACACGGTCTTGCTTCAACAACAAACGGGTGTGTTAGCACTTCAGGCGCGGGACAGCATGACTGGCGGACTCAAGGACGGAGAAACTGACGAGGTAAGGTTTTCTTTTGGACTCTGTATCCTGTCACAATCCAACTTTTTATTTTACAGTTTTTATTTTTACTGTATTTATACTTTTATTATGAATATTGGAAAATCTGTGACCAACACATTTTCTCTGGCTCGTTCTCATTGTGACATTTATCGAACATGCCCTTGGAAGATTGGGAAACTGGAACATTTTTAACTCCAAAGCGCTAGTTGCCAATCTTTTTTGGCACCGAGTTGTGAACGTTACTCCCACTCCTACTGGGCAAATGTGCAAGCCCCTCTCGTCTCCATTAGCACGGGCATGATATATTTACAGTTATTTATTAACTAGCCTACGCTTCTAAGATTATGTACGTTATTTCATTTTTAATCCACTTGAAACACACATTTTGTGCGCATTTAGATGTCTGTCAAAGTTTTGGCTAGATCGTTAATTATATTAGACTAAGTCAATCGAAAATGCAATTCCCATTAAAAGTTGATGACAGTTTGCATTAGTGTAAATACGCTTTTGATGCCTTATGTGAGAAAGGTTCTGCGTTTAAAGAGAATGGCCAGCCGAACGATCTTTACGCACGCATTGTGTGAGCGCTTGGAGATGACCCCTTGCGGTGAGAAACGGATCTCTGCTATTGAGGGGTGTGGTGCTACTCTTTTAAAACCATCTCAGGCGGGGACAGGCTGCTAACTCTGGTGCGCTCCGGTCAATTCGACCTTCTCTGCCTCTCTGCCCGTCTCTCCACTAACTTAGAAACTTATAACGCTTCTCTTCTCCACCACCCCCCACAGGAATTTCTGCACTCGCCGTTCATCAGAAAACAAGGGAACATTTATAAACCTAATAACAAAGACATGGATAATGACAGTATGAGCGGGATGAAGACGATGCAGGATGTCCATACAAAAGAGATCGACCTGGTGAACCGGGACCCCAAGCACATAAACGACGACGTTGTAAAGGTGAGTCCCTAGACGGTATATTTACCCATGAAGGGAAATAATTGTTCATGGATTTTTTTCGCCTAGTAAGATTTCACTTTGGATCCTTTCATTTACTTTATTTATTAGACTGGTTTGATACTATTATACTGTTTTTTTAAAAATCAAATCGTGGTTTAGACTAAAACTAGTTCAGTTCCAATATTGCATGTGAGTTGGTTTTGTACTTGGACACATTATATTACGAATGTTCCCATTATAATATACCCAGGAAGACTGGAAATTGTCACTCGCACGATTACTGGGCAGGCTAGGAGCTGCTAAATACGCATAGTAAACTGCGCGAGTACCAAAGTAGTGGTTGGTGGATCGCATGGCATTCTCGTGTGTAGACTATACTATGAGTTTTTCGGATTCATTACCCCAGTTTACAATGGTTTACATGGATCAGATTAGGTTTGTGAAGGCCTCAACACATGCGTAAATGTGATGCGTACGCAGCAGCGTCTCTTGCCTATTTTGCTGGTGCGGCTGCAGTCTTTAGTTGAACATCCTTGCTCCAGTTTTGGAATGGAGGAAACATCACGAATGTTCTGTTGTTTTAACAAAAATGTTCTTACAGTCCTTGTTTTATAGTTACACGTGCCTCATATTCAGTGAGTGCGTTATTGCAGAGCAAACTTATTTCCAAAGTAGACTCCAACCACACTGTGCCCATTTTGTGTTTATGGAGACAGAATTTGTTGAGAGAAACCCTCGCTGACGTTACTGTGGTACTTGTGAAAACGACCTGTCATGCGTTGGTGGGAACAGAAAGGCTCAGGTGACACAGTCAGAGTCTGTGTCCCAAATGGCATCATATGCCTGTTCAAAAGTAGTGCACTACATAGGAAATACGGTGCCACTTGGGACATAGACTGTCCGTCTATCCTCATGCCCAGCTGGGTTATTGTTTCATCTGTAAAGAGTCCGTTACCACTGGGAGAGGGTCAGCCGTTTGAAGTAGTGAACTTTGCCTTCATAAAACTGGGAAACACCCAAGTAGCTGCAGCAGCAGGCAGGCCAAAGGGATCTCCCTCTCTCTCCCCTCTCCTCCCCCCCCACTGCTCTGTCCTATACCCCCCTTTGTCTCTCTCCCTCCCTCTCTGCAATTCACAGGGATGCGTCAACTAGGGAGCAATGACCACATTCTCTCAATTCAATTCAGGGGGCTTTATTGGCATGGGAAACATATGTTATTAACATTGCCAAAGCAAGTGAAGTAGATAATATACAAAAGTGAAATAAACAATAAGCTCTCACCCTTGTCTCCTAGTCTCCCTCCTTGTGTGCAGTTTCTCCATTTCATTTCAATAAGAGCGTTCATATAAAAATATAATATTGTATGTTAATGGTAACAGGGAACCCAACCCACACAATTTAGATAAAAGTAGAGACAATTGTAAAAATAATGTTTTACCTGTCTTGCAGTAATCCTCTCTCTCTCTCTCTCTCTCTCTCTCTCTCTCTCTCTCTCTCTCTCTCTCTCTCTCTCTCTCTCTCTCTCCCTCTCCCCCTTTCTCAATTCAAATGGGTTTATTGGGCATGAGAAACATATATTTATGCAAGTCAAATAGATAATAAACAAGAGTGAAATAAACAATAAAAAAATGAACAGTGAACATTACACTCTCTCTCTCTGTCTCGTTCTCTGGCTTCCTACCAACCCATTGTGACAGTGAGTCAGACTCTCCAGTATGCTCAGAATAGAATACAGCCTTATGATTCTGCTCTTTTAATCAAATCTACAGACCACTAGTGTAATCATCTGAAATCACATGTTTCCTCCCAGGCTATAGAGGTTTGGAGTTCTAAAAGTCGTCAATGGAGGTGTGTGTTTGGGGTGCCCTAACTATTTTGCTATTATGCAGAACAGGGAACACACACACACACACGCACGCACGCACGCACGCACGCACGCACGCACGCACACACACACACACACACACACACACACACACACACACACACACACACACACACACACACACACACACACACACACACACACACACACACACACACACACACACACACACACACACACTACTCTCTCTTCTTCTGCAGAGCCATGTGGACCAGTAGATCTTATAGTTGTAATTTCGGCAGCTGAACTCCCTCAACCGGCCACATCAAAGAATCACCATCAATGAAATCCATGCAGAGTTTGGAGAGTTTGCCCTGGGAATAGAATATTTTCCTCTCATAAAGCCTGGTTCTTTATATAGCCTATGGCCAGGCAGCCTTCTGTTAAACCCCGATGGGGCTGAATCTAAGCTGAGCAGACATACCCACGGCCACACAGTGCAATGCAGACAGCAGCGATCGGCTCGCTAACCAGCCGCTAGTTAACATCTCCCTGCCAAACTCTCAAGAATTCCGGGACTCCCTGAGGGAGGCGGGAGGTACATTATATTGGGAAATGAAGACATTCAGACTTAATGGACAAGCTGAGGCAGTGTTTTCCTTAGATTGTCCAGGCCGGGTGTAAACAAAGGCCCCAAATCAACATTCAGGGCTAATTTATTCAGCAACAATTTCAGTTGAAATCAATTGAAGCCAAATGATTTATTTTAGGTGGGGGCAAACAGAGCTAAGTAGGGAGGGACTGCCCTACTTACACAATGGTGGAGGAAACACTGAACTGGGGCATTCAGCACTCTAGGGACAGAATAGAAAAATATATTACAGGTCTTTCTCCAGATTTCAGCCAACCAGACTGCTCACATGTTGTCCCTGAGAACTAGTTTGGTGTACTGTATGCCAAATCCCTAAAGGGGTGATAGGTGCTGAGACATTGTATCTATCTAGCCAAACATGACTTGCCCACCAATAAATTAATAAGAAAGAAAGAATATAATTCCCTCCATATTACCTAGGGGTGTTTCTAATGAAGAATGTTCTTCTCTGTCCACTATAGTTCAATCACCCATAGCAAAGTTATAACAACTGCCTGAAAAAAATGGGATCTTATCTTATAGTTATGTTTTTCTAAACTGGGCTTTAGAAAAACATAGGCACTCTTGTTTACAATTTAAAAGCTTTGTAGTTATTTGCCATGTCTAAAAGGTTACATTTCAGCTGCTGACAGCCCTCATCAGAACCATTCTACACAGACCTCTCATTTATTCGCCATGGAAGTGATGGAAGCTGCTGACAGCCCTCATCAGAACCATTCTACACAGACCTCTCATTTATTCTCCATGGAAGTGATGGAAGCTGCTGACAGCCCTCATCAGAACCATTCTACACAGACCTCTTATTTATTCTCCATGGAAGTGATGGAAGCTGCTGACAGCCCTCATCAGAACCATTCTACACAGACCTCTCATTTATTCTCCATGGAAGTGATGGAAGCTGCTGACAGCCCTCATCAGAACCATTCTACACAGACCTCTCATTTATTCTCCATGGAAGTGGTGGAAGCTGCTGACAGCCCTCATCAGAACCATTCTACACAGACCTCTCATTTATTCTCCATGGAAGTGATGTGTCTGTGAGCCGACACTGCCTTCGGAAAGTATTCAGACCCCTTGACTTTTTCCACATTTTGTTAGGTTACTGCCTTATTCTAACTTTCTTGAAGCACCTTTTGTAGCGATTACATCCTCGAGTCTTCTTGGGTATGACGCTTCAAGCTTTGCACACCTGTATTTGAGGAGTTTCTCATATTCGTCAGATCCTCTCAAGCTGTAACTGTACTTTTCTCTGTCATGATGGACGCACAGCTATTTTCAGGTCTCTCCAGAGATGTTTGATCGTGTTCAAGTCCGGGCTCTGGCTGGGCCACTCAAGGACATTGAGACTTGTCCCCGAAGCCACTCCTGCATTGTCTTGGCTGTGTGCTTAGGATCGTTGTCCTGTTGGAAGGTGAACCTTTGCCCCAGTCTGAGGTCCTGAGTGCTCTGGAGCAGGTTTTCATCAAGGATCTCGTTGTACTTAATCTTTGCCTCAATCCTGACTGGTCTCCCAGTCCCTGCCGCTGAATAACACCCCCACAGCATAATGCTGCCACCAGCATGGTTCATTGTAGGGATGGTGCCAGGTTTCCTCCTAACGTGAAGCCTGGCTTTTAGGCGAAAGAGTTCAATCTTGGTTTCATCAGACCAGAGAATCTTGTTTTTCATGGTCTGAGAGTCTTTACGTGACTTTTGGCAAACTCCAAGCGGGCTGTAATGTGTCTTTTACTGAGGAGTGGCTTCCATCTGGTCACTCTACCATAAAGGCCTGATTGGTGGAGTGCTGCAGAGATGGTTGTCCTTCTGGAAGGTTCTCCCATCTCCACAGAGGAACCAGAGCTCTGCCAGAATGATCATCGGGTTCTTGATCACCTCCCTGACCAAGACCCTTTTCCCCCAATTGCTCAGTTTGGCCAGACGGACAGCTCTAGGAAGAGTCTTGGTGGTTACAAGCTTCTCCCATTTACTTCTTCCAACTTCTTCCAGAATGTTTTTGGTACCCTTCCCCAGATCTGTGCCTCGACACAATTATGTCTTGGAGCTCAACGGACAATTCCTTGGACCTCATGGCCTTGTTTTTGCTCTGATATGCCCTGTCAACTGTGGGACCTTATTTGACAGGTGTGTGCCTTTCCAAATCATGTCCAATCAATTTATTTTACCACAGGTGGACTCCAATCAATTTGTAGAAACATCTCAAGGATGATCAATGGTAAAAGGATGCACTAGCAGAGGGTCTGAATACTTATGTAAATAAGGTATTTCTGTTTTTTATTTGTAATAAATTTGCCAACATTTCTAGAAAACCTGTTTTTGCTTTGTCATTATGGGGTAATGTGTGTAGATTGCTGAGAAATGTATTTTATTTCATCCATTTTAGAATAAGACTGTAACGTAAGAAAATGTGAAAAAGTGAAGGGATCTGAAACCTTTCCAAAGGCTCTGTACAATACAGTACACAAGATGTATGGCTCTGGAAAATAAAATGGATGTTGCTGGGTTTTGCAGCGTAAAGAACGATGAGATTTATATTAAAGAGCTTCACCACCAACTGTTATTTTATCCTATAAGTTTAGCCTGTTTAGTTTAGCAAGTCCCCTGTGTACACAGTAATAGCTGGAAGGATTGGCTACTGAATAAAATGAACAAAGACCTATTTTGATATTGAAAATGCATTTTTACTTGAAAATGCGCTGGACACAGGTGATGTTAAACCCTTTGACAGCGTCACGTCTCTCGCAGACAAAACAAACACGCAATAAGTAAATGTAAAATAAATATTTGCTGTATCATGGGCTTGGTAGCAAAGAAGAGAGTAAAGGAGAAAGAGAGAGAGAACGAGAGAGGGGTAGTGCGAGTGGTAGTATGAGAGAAAGAGTGGGAAAAAGATAGAAAGAAGGAGAGAGAGCAAGCGTGTGTGTTTTTCCACTTTACAATCTGCACTAAAACGTGTATGAGGTCATGGGTACTTGAGAGGCACGTCGCAAACCCATCGATCGCCTGAGAAGTCTGTTTACACTAAAAATAAATAAATGTCATGGTTTACCTCACTGGGGCCCATCCGGCTTCTCTTTATTACATGTAGGTACTAGAGACCTCCACATATACTGTAGCTGGGAGGACTTTAATACAGGATCTTGGATGCTCTTAGGTAGTGAATATAAACTGAACTGCATTAGAGAACTCCAAGGTAGAGACGTGTCTTGTAAACTGAACTGTATTAGAGAGAACTCCAGGGTAGAGACGGGTCTTGTAAACTGAACTGCATTAGAGAGAACTCCAGGGTAGAGACGACGGGCCTTGTAAACTGAACTGTATTAGAGAGAACTCCAGGGTAGAGACGGGTCTTGTAAACTGAACTGTATTACAGAGAACTCCAGGGTAGAGACGGGCCTTGTAAACTGAACTGTATTAGAGAGAACTCCAGGGTAGAGACGGGTCTTGTAAACTGAACTGTATTAGAGAGAACTCCAGAGAACTCTTGTAAACTGAACTGGGAGAGAACTCCAGGGTAGAGACGGGTCTTGTAAACTTGTAAACTGAACTGTATTAGAGAGAACTCCAGGGTAGAGACGGGTCTTGTAAACTGAACTGTATTAGAGAGAACTCCAGGGTAGAGACGGATCTTGTAAACTGAACTGTATTGGAGAGAACTCCAGGGTAGAGACGGGCCTTGTAAACTGAACTGAATTAGAGAGAACTCCAGGGTAGAGACGGATCTTGTAAACTGAACTGTATTAGAGAGAACTCCAGGGTAGAGACGGGCCTTGTAACTGAACTGAAGAGAACTCCAGGGTAGAGACGGGCCTTGTAAACTGAACTGAATTAGAGAGAACTCCAGGGTAGAGACGGGCCTTGTAAACTGAACTTGTAAGCTGAACTGCATTAGAGAGAACTCCAGGGTAGAGACGGGCCTTGTAAACTGAACTGAATTAGAGAGAACTCCAGGGTAGAGACGGGCCTTGTAAACTGAACTGCATTAGAGAGAACTCCAGGGTAGAGACGGGCCTTGTAAACTGAACTGCATTAGAGAGAACTCCAGGGTAGAGACGGGCCTTGTAAATTGAACTGCATTAGAGAGAACTCCAGGGTAGAGACGGGCCTTGTAAACTGAACTGAATTAGAGAGAACTCCAGGGTAGAGACGGGCCTTGTAAGCTGAACTGCATTAGAGAGAACTCCAGGGTAGAGTCGGGCCTTGTAAACTGAACTGAATTAGAGAGAACTCCAGGGTAGAGACGGGCCTTGTAAACTGAACTGCATTAGAGAGAACTCCAGGGTAGAGACGGGCCTTGTAAACTGAACTGCATTAGAGAGAACTCCAGGGTAGAGACGGGCCTTGTAAACTGAACTGCATTAGAGAGAACTCCAGGGTAGAGACGGGCCTTGTAAACTGAACTGCATTAGAGAGAACTCCAGGGTAGAGACGGGCCTTGTAAACTGAACTGCATTAGAGAGAACTCCAGGGTAGAGACGGGCCTTGTAAACTGAACTGCATTAGAGAGAACTCCAGGGTAGAGACGGGCCTTGTAAACTGAACTGCATTAGAGAGAACTCCAGGGTAGAGACGGGTCTTGTAAACCGAACTGTATTAGAGAGAACTCCAGGGTAGAGACGGGCCTTGTAAACTGAATGTCTGAAATTTCACTGTATTTCCTATATTGAATTGGAATAGGGTGCTGGCTGGTTCTGACCAAAACCAGTACTTGGGAATAGGTCGATGGCTCTGACCAAAAGTATTGCACTATCTTGGGAATAGGGTGCTGGCTATTTGCCCTCTGATTCAGACACTTCTACAGTATGTGTCTCTGTCTTGTGTATCAGTGTCTGTCAGGAATGTGAAGAGATGGTTTAAGAGGGTAGAGAGAGTAGGAGGGCCTCATACAGCATGTGTAGCAATCACAAAATGTTTTGTGAAGGGTGGGGTAGGAGGGAGGGAGGGTAGTTTGACCTGGTTTGACTGCTCGTACCAGTCACTATGAGGAGACATACATCTCTTGTAATATTTCTAGTACTTGTGTAACTTCAGAACAGGGGCACAAATGTATGGGAGGGCAACATCTGTTTTCATTTTTTCAAATCTTGTTCATCAGTTTTTTGCTTTGAGAGTGACTGTCTAATTGAATCTTTGCTGATTCCTTGATTTTAACAATTACTCTTCTCTCCTGTCAGGTGGACTTTGAGGATGTGATCGCAGAGCCTGCGGGCACGTACAGCTTCGACGGCGTGTGGAAGGCTAGCTTCACCACCTTCACAGTGACCAAGTACTGGTGCTACCGTCTCCTCACTGCCCTCGTGGGCATCCCACTGGCGCTGGTCTGGGGCATCTTCTTCGCCATCCTGTCCTTCATTCACATCTGGGCGGTGGTGCCGTGTGTCAAGAGCTATCTGATCGAGATCCACTGTGTCAGCCGCGTCTACTCCATTTGCGTCCACACATTCTGCGACCCGCTGTTCGAAGCCATGGGCAAGTGCTTCAGCAGCATCCGCATCAGCACCACCAAGGGGGTATAGAAAAGACGAGGAAGTGAGGAAGAAGAGGAAGAGGAAGGGAGGAAGGGAATAAGGAGGGAGGTGTGGAAACCATAACTAACACAGATTGAAAGGGGGGAGAAGTCACCAGAAGAAATAAAAAAGAGAGGGAACAACTTCTGCTAAAAGAAGAGGTGAGACATTTCCAGTGCTGTGGTAGGGATGTTGGAGGTAAGGGGACCAAGTAATAGAGAGCATCTGGCCCCGCTTCTCTTTCTTCCTAGACAACAATGGTTTCTCTCTCCAGTGCTGGTTTAACCAACAGGGGCACAGGATTACATTGAGGGTCATTCCTTGGGCTCTTTGTTTCTCTGTTTGTTTTTCTTTCGTTTTTTTATTCTGTATTTGTTAGCGTTGCTTATCACTGCAAGAGAATCACGCTAGCCCCCCCCCATCCATTCCTTCCATTGTTCCAAAATGTTGTGTGACCCTCTCTGATTATAGCTTGTTTAATAGGGGGTATTGATTGAATGACTGGTAAGTTAATTAATTGATTGATTGATAGGCTCATATAATGGATGTTGGTGTCCACTCTGCTGGGTTTGTGTGTTTGGGGCCTGTTTTTTGGGAGGGGGATGGTTTGGGTGGGGTGGGGTGGAGGGAGAGAGGGGGGGATATCCCTGTGCCTGTCCCGCTGCGCTGTTTTGAGAGACAAATCCCACCTGACACAGCACAAAATCCTCTACCCAAAACCTTATCAACTCCCCTCCCCCTCAGCCCCCCTACCCCCACTTACCCCCTCTCACACCCCCTCCCCCATGCCTGCCCTGCCTCCCAGTCTGAAACACTGAACCTGCCCTTGTTTCTGCATGCACCGCCACCCCACCACAAAGCCACCGGGCCAACGAACACACTGCTGTCAGTCTATACGCCCAGACAGACACACAGCTATAGGACAACCTCACTCACAGAGCCTGCCCTGCCCTCAGCCCAGTGCCACATCATGACATCATAATCACTCTCTCCATCAACATTCAGCTCCAGTTCTACTACAAGCCAGAGAGACTAAATTCCATGACAACAACCAGGTCTTAAATAGAGTTTTCATATTGTTTCTATGTGACCGAGAATGTTTTTTAAGTTTGAATTTGAATCTCGGGAGAAATATCACTTGATCTTTGTTTTAATACATTCACACCTTTTTTATACCATTGAGGTCTCTTCTCTTCTAAAATGGACAGCAGGATTGAACCTTGTATGTTGACACACATTGTGGTAGCTGTAGCTAAATAACCATAGCTTCTAATTCCTACACCTTCTGAAGATGAAGAACTTTTGTTTTAAGCTTTGTTTCAATGTTGTTGTTTTATGCTAGCCTTGCCCAATGTATGCACAAGTTGAGTAGCATTGTCATATATAATCTATTTAGTTTTTGCCCCAAATGAGTTTGGATGAGTCCCTGGTTGACTAGTTTGGTCTGGTGTAGCGTTCTGCTTGTTGGCTGTGGACATACACCACCAAACAAGGACAATCAGCTAACCGGTCTCCCTCCCCTGAGACCACTGCTGTTTGACAACGAATGGGAGCATGTTTTTGTTCTATACTGACATGAATCTCACTTTGTCTGCATCCCAAATGGCACCCTATTTCCTATATAGTGCACAACTTTTAACCAAAGGGACCTGTTTTAAGGTAGTGCACTAAGAAATATGCTGCAATTTTGGGATGTCTCCTTTGACTCTTTCAGCTTTTGTCTACCTGCTGTCTGTGAAGATGGTAAATATTAGCACGTTGCTTGATTTAATTCGTTTTTTGACTTGATGAAAAGGTCATATGTATTTTTATATTCAAATTGAATTTTTCCTTCCCTTGCATTTACTGTACAATCTCACATCACGCTGTGCACATTAAACATTTGTATAATCCAATCTGCTAGCCTACTTGTATTGCTTCTTTGTTTGTGTTGTTTTGGTTTGTGAATCAGTCTCTCTTTGTTGTCATGTGACTTTGACTGTATTTATTTTTTGACCTTAGAGAGAACTTGATGTTAGCCTACATTGTGCAAATAAGCCTACAGGCAAAATAACCCAGAACACGGAGCCACTTTAGTGTATATAAAAATGCATTTTGCTCACGGAAAAAACACATGATTTCACATGTGAAATCATATTAAAACATGTGATTTTGGAACACTTCACATGTTATGATATTTCACATGATTACATAACCTTTCACATGTGGATTCAAATTTTCATGTGAATATTTTTCACAATTTCACAGGACTCATTAAGATACAGACTCAAACAGCACTTTTAACATACAGTGGTCACAACTTAAATATTTGACACACAATTACATTGTGTATGTTTATTTACACAGTAATTATTATTTAGCATGTCCTCACCTGGGATTTGGACTCAAAACCTATTGATTCACGGCATTCCAATCTTTGTCTACCATGTCTGTGTCAATGACAGATTTCACCTGTATTCCTACACTTTGGACTTAAGTAAATCTCAGCTTTAAAAAAAATACTCTCAAGAAAAACTATTATATTTATCATAGTGATTCATGAATAACATGGAAACAGAATAATATGCCCCACCAACAATAGACAAATATACAGAAAACCCTCAAAATGATGAAATAAGTAATATAAATCAATGATGAGAGAATAGTTAGATTAACTGATAAGTAAAATGGCAGTGGAGACGTGCAAAGATGTATTATAATGTAGGTAATCAATGTGTAGTGAAATGCGAGCAGCATTCCCCAAGTCCACAAGTTTTGAGTTCAAATCCAAGGTGGGGTCATATTGTAAAAGCCTGTACTAAGTGATCAGGTCAAATGGAATCATATTTTCAGAATTTTACACAGATATAGCTGAACAGGGAACCACTTACTTTGAATGCCCAATATCATTTAATTCCCTTACAACAACAAAAAAATGGGAAAAAGCTGTTGAGCTGAAATGTTCACATGTAAAAGAAAAGAGACATGTGAGGTCAGTTGTTCACATGTGAAACCATAGAGTTCACCTGTTAACACCCACCACCCTTTCACATGTGAGGAGAATAATGTGTTTTTTAAAAAGGTTTTCACATGTGAATGCTATTTCACATGTGACAGTTTGATTTTCGCATGTGAAACTTTGTTGAAATTTTGCAATTTTTGTTGTCACATTTATTTTACATGAGATCGTATTTTCACATGCTCAAATTTGTATTTTCATGGTACGGTATCCCATGTTGAAATTTTGCAACCCCATGTTGTAACTTTTACTTCATATGAGATCGTGTTTTCACATGTGTAGTTTCATGTTATCACATGTTGCTTTTACATGTTGTCACATGTTATCACAATAACGTCACATAAGATCACATATAACCAGAAACAGGGTTACCAGAAACAGGGAAACAAATAGTTGAGTAATATGCACTGCAATGTTTGAGAAAACAGGACTTATTTTCAGTCTTGATTTATACTAAAACCATGTAACTGAAGTGCGGCCGGAGGCAAGAAACTCCCTATACAACTCCATCTCTTTATTTTTTCACATGTGACAATTTCAGATCAACAAATAAGGGAATTCAGTTATATGGGGGTTTCAAGGTAAGTGTTATGCTGTTCAGCTAAAATAGTGTAAAACATCTTTAATCAATGATAGTATGATTCCGTTTGACCTGATGATTTAGTACTGACTTTTCAATAATCCCTAATAATCCCCACCTGGGATTTGCACTCACAACCTATGGATCTTTCTGCTGTACCTTAAAGTCTGCATCATTTTCCTGTAACGGAATGACATTCATGTGGTTTTTCTGTAAAAGAGCATCTTCCCAATGGTTTAAGTCTTTTAAAACACAAGCATTTGCTGTAGGCATCCTTGCTGCTCACACTTGCAGACTGTTCCAAAGAGGAGCTCTATCTAGCCTGAGGTAAAAACACTGCATGTTGAGGCTACAACAGAATTATTCATCTGCACTGTAAGATTGAGCAGTGTTTAAGACTTAGATACACACACAGGGATAACAGCCAATCACCACACGTGTGTTGACAATATCATTCAAAAAGCTGCTGTATGCCTATTTGGACATTTACAGAACTTTGCATTGACAGATAAGTTTATCTCACAAATAATCCTAATATTTAGTTTTCATCATAACTGTAATAAATTTTTCCCAGACATAAACCCTACTTCAGTTTGTTTGTATTTTAAGACATAAAGTTGAAGTTGAAAGTTTACATACATTTAAACTCAGTTTTTCACAATTCCTGGTATTTAATCCTAGTAAAAAGTCCTTGTTTTAGGTCAGTTAGGATCACCACTGAAACGTCAGAATAATAGTAGAGATAATTATTTATTTCAGCTTTTATTTCTTTCATGCAAGACTCAGACCCGAGAGCCTTATGGACCGTACCTTGGCAAAGGTGAAGCCAGGTTAGAAGCCTTAAACACATTCCCAGTGGGTCAGAAGTTTACATAGACTCAATTAGTATTTGGTAGCATTGCCTTTAAATTGTTTAACTTGGGTCAAATGTTTCGGGTAGCCTTCCACAAGCTTCCCACTATAAGTTTGGTGAATTTTGGCCCATTCCTCCTGACAGAGCTGATCTAACTGATTCAGGTTTGTAGGCCTCCTTACTTTTTCAGTTCTGCTTACAAATTTTCTATAGGATCGAAGTCAGGGCTTTGTGATGGCCACTCCAATACCTTGACTTTGTTGTCCTTAAGCCATTTTGCCACAACTTTGGAAGTATGCTTGGGGTCATTCTCCATTTGGAAGACCTATTTGCGACCAAGCTTTAACTTCCTGACTGATGTCTTGAGTTGTTGCTTCAATATATCCACAGAATTGTCTTGCCTCATGATGCCATCTATTTTGTGAAGTGCACCAGTCCCTCCTGCAGCAAAGTTACCCCCACAATATGATGCTGCCACCCCCGTGCTTCACGGTTGGGATGGAGTTCTTCGGCTTGCAAGCCCTTTTCCCTCCAAACATAATGATGGTCTTTACGATGGCCAAACAGTTCTGTTTTTGTTTCATCAGACCAGAGGATGATCTTTGTCCCCATGTGCAGTTGCAAACCTTAGTCTGGCTTTTTCATGGCGGTTTTGGAGCAGTGGCTTCTTCCTTGCTGAGTGACCTTTCAGGTTATATCAATATAGGACTCGTTTTACTGTGGATATATATACAGGCTGACAGTTCTATGAACCAGGCTGATAGTTCTGGGAACCAGGCTGACAGTTCTTGGAACCAGGCTGACAGTTCTAGGAACCAGGCTGATAGTTCTGGGAACCAGGCTGACAGTTCTAGGAACCAGAGTGACAGTTCTGGGAACCAGGCTGACAGTTCTAGGAACCAGGCTGATAGTTCTGGGAACCTGGACGACAGTTCTAGGAAAAGGCTGACATTTCTAGGAACAAGACTGACATATCTCGGAACCAGAGTGACAGTTCTTGGAATCAGACTGACAGTTCTAGGAACCAGGCTGTCAGGTCTAGGAACCCAGCTGACAGTTCTAGGAACAAGACTGACACATATAGGAATCAGACTGATAGTTCTAGGGGCCATGCTGACAGTTCTGGGAACCAGACTGACACATCTAGGAACCAGACGGATAGTTCTAGGGGCCAGGCCGACAGTTTTAGGAACTAAACTGACAGTTCTAGGAACCAGACTGACAGTTTTAGGAACCAGACTGATAGTTCGAGAAATTAGGCTGATAGTTCTAGGAACCAGACTGACTATTCTAGGAACCAGACTGATAGTTCTGGGAACCAGTGTGATGGTTCTAGGAACCAGGCATTGTCAATAGCTCTACACATATAGAGGTTGCCAGCCAGAGTCGCTTCAAATGATTGGTTACCAGAGTTTGTCACAGCAAAATAATCCTGCAGCTACAGGATTTGAATGTAATGTTGTTGCTTGATCGGAGGTTAGGCTATTAATTAACTGGACAAAAGTAGGATACAGGAAAAGTGCAATACTGTCAATATAACCATTGTCACACCCTGAACATATTTTGCTTTGTATGTTTCTATGTTTTGGTTGGTCAGGGTGTGAGCTGGGTGGGCATTCTATGTTACATGTCTAGTTTGTCTAGTTCTATGTTTGGCCTGATATGGTTCTCAATCAGAGGCAGGTGTTCGTCATTGTCTCTGATTGGGAACCATATTTAGGTAGCCTGTTTGGTGTTGGGTTTTGTGGGTGATTGTCCTTGTTACTGTCTCTGTGTTACTTTGCACCAGTATTAGGCTGTTTCGGTTTTCGTGGTACGTTTATTGTTTTTGTATTTGATTCGTGTTTACTTTGTTTCATTAAACATGGATTGCAATAGCCACGCCACATTTTGGTCTGATTCTCCTTCACCACAGGAAAACCCTTACAACCATGTGTTAGTTTGGGATTTCAGAGAATTTATGTAAATCAGAAAGCTCATCTGGAGTTCCTGCGATGCAAAAAAATTTGCAGCAACAAAAGATTAATCAAAGTAAGATCCTATACCTGTAATTGAACGAGAGATATTGCAATGTTCCGGCCCACTCTTTTTTTCTATTGTACCATAACTCACCCTTGTTGGATATGACAGTACTGGGCCTAGGGAGGTTTAATTAATTAGGCTATTTTTTTGCCTAAAATGACATACCCAAATCTAACTGCCTATAACTCAGGCCCTGAATCAAGGATATGCATTTTCTCGGTACCATTTGAAAGGAAACTCTTTGACGTTTGTGGAAATGTGAAAGGAATGTAGGAGAATATAACACATTAGATCTGGTAAAAGATAATACAAAGGGAAAAAATGTTTTTTTGTATTTCTTGGTACTATCATCTTTGAAATGCAAGAGGCCATAATGTATTATTCCATCCCAGGTGAAATTTAGATATTAGCCACTAGATGGCAGCAGTGTATGTGCAAACTTGTAGGCTGAACCATTGCACTTCTGTTCAAGATGTTGTATCAAGACTGCCCAAATGTACCTAATTTATTTAATAACTTTTCATGTTCAAAACTGTGCATTCTCCTCAAACAATAGCATGGTGTTCCTTCACTGTAATAGCTAGTGCAGTTAGATTAGCAAGAATTTAAGCTTTCCGCCAATATCAGATATGTCTATGTCCTGGGAAATATTCTTGTTACTTACAACCTCATGCTAATCGCATTAGCCTACGTTAGTTCAACCGTCCGCAGGGGAGCCACCAATCCTGAAGAGGTTTTAAGGATAGTATTTATGTAGCGGGGTTCAGGGCAGGATTAATGCAGGGGCTTACCGGGGCTCAAGCCCCTGTACCCATGCCGGTGGGGGGCACAATACGCAGGAAAAATAACAAAAACATAAAGGTAGTTAAAAAAATAAGGAAATATATACCGTATGTATTATATATATATATATACAGTATATACATAGTACCAGTCAAATGTTTGGACACACCTACTCATTCAAGAGTTTTTCTTTATTTGAACTATTTTCTACATTGTAGAATAATAGTGAAGACATCAAAACCAGGAAATAATATGGAATCATGTAGTAACCAAAAAAGTGTCAAACAAATCAAAATATATTTTATATTTCAGATTCTTCAAAGTATCCACCCTTTGCCTTAATGGTAACTTTGCACACTCTTGGCATTCTATCAAACAAGTTTCATGAGGTAGTCCCCTGGAATGCATTTCAATTAACAGGTGTGCTTTGTTAAAAGTTCATTTGTGGAATTTTTTTCCTTCTTAATGCGTTTGAGCCAATCAGTTGGGTTGTGACAAGTAGGGGTGGTATACAGAATATAGCCCTATTTGGTAAAATATCAAGTCAAGGCAAGAACAGCTCAAATAAGCAAAGCGAAACAACAGTCCATCCTTACTTTAAGACATGAAGGTCAGTCAATCCGAACATTTCCAGAACTTTGAAAGTTTCTTCAAGTGCAGTTGCAAAATCCATCAAGCGCTCCATCAAACTGTCTCTCATGAGGACCACCACAGGAAAGGAAGCCCCAGAGTTACCTCTGCTGTGGAGGATAAGTTCATTAGCGTTACCAGCCTCAGAAATTGCAGTCCAAATAAATTCTTCACAGAGTTCAAGTAACGGACACATCTCAAAATCAACTGTTCAGAGGAGACTGTGTGAAACAGGACTTCATGGTCGAATTGCTGCAAAGAAACCACTACTAGTTAAATAAATGTAAAATAAAAAATATTAAATAATAAAAAACTAAAGGACACCAATAATAAGAGAGTTGCCAAGAAACACAAGCAATGGACAATAAGTTCAAATGTGATATTTTTTGTTCCAACCGCCGTGTCTTTGTGAGACACAGAGTAGGTGAACAGATAATCTCTGCATGTGTGATTCCCACCATGAAGCATGGAGGAGGAGGTGTGATGGTGTGGGGGGTGCTTTCCGATTGATTTAGAATTCAAGGCACACTTAACCAGCATGGATACAACAGCATTCTGCAGCAATACACCTCCCATCTGGTTTGCGCTTAATGGGACTATCATTTGTTTTCAACAAGACTATGACGCAACACACCTCCAGCCTGTGTAAGGTCTATTTGACCAAGAAGGAGAGTGATGGAGTGCTACAGCAGATGACCTGGCCTCCACAATCACCCGACCTCAACCCAATTGAGATTGTTGGGATGAGTTGGAATGCGGAGTGAAGGAAAAGCAGCCAACAAGTGCTCAGCATATGTGGGAACTCCTTCAAGAATGTTTGAAAAGCATTCCAGGTGAAGCTGGTTCCAAAGAGTGTGCAAAGCTGTCATCAAGCTGGCTACTTTGAAGAATCTAAAATCTAAAATATATTTTGATTTGTTTAACACTTTTTTGGTTACTAGATGATTCCATATGTGTTATTTCATAGTTTTGGTGTCTTCACTATTATTCTACAATGTAGAAAATAGTCAAAATAAATAAAAACCCTTGACTGAGTAGGTGTTTATGATTGGTACGGTATATATGTTAAATATGTAGTGTATAAACTCAGCAAAAAAATAAACGTCCTCTCACTGTCAACTGCGTTTATTTTCAGCAAACCTAACACGTGTAAATATTTGTATGAACATAACTAGATTCAACAACTGAGACATAAACTGAACAAGTTCCACAGACATGTGTCTAACAGACTTTTAATAATGTTTCCCTGAACAAAGGGGGGGGGGGTCAAAATCAAAAGTAACAGTCATTATCAGGTGTGGCCACCAGCTGCATTAAGTACTGCAGTGCATCTCCTCCTCATGGCTGATCCAGATTTGCCAGTTCTTGCTGTGAGTTGTTACCCCACTTTTCCACCAAGGTACCTGCAAGTTCCCGGACATTTCTGGGGGGAATGGCCCTAGCCCTCACCCTCCGATCCAACAGCTCCCAGACGTGCTCAATTGAATTGAGATCCGGGCTCTTTGCTGGCAATGGCAGAACACTGAAATTCCCGTCTTGTAGAAAATCACGCATAGAACGAGTAGTATGGCTGGTGGCATTGTAATGCTGGAGGGTCATGTCAGGGTGAGCCTGCAAGAAGGGTACCACATGAGGGAGGAGGATGTCTTCCCTGTAAGACACAGCGTTGAGATTGCCTGCAATGACAAAAAGCTCAGTCTGATGATGCTGTGACACAACGCCCCAGACCATGACGGACCCTCCACCTACAAATCGATCCCGCTCCAGAGTACAGGCCTCAGCGTAACCCTCATTCCTTCGATGATCAATTAGAATCCGACCATCGCCCCTGGTGAGACAAAACCGCGACTCGTCAGTGAAGAGCACTTTTTGCCAGTCCTGTCTGGTCCAGTGACGGTGGGTTTGCCCATAGGCAACGTTGTTGCCGGTGTTGTCTGGTGAGGACCTGCCTTAGAACAGGCCTACAAGCCCTCTGTCCAGCCTCTCTCAGCCTATTGCGGACAGTCTGAGCACTGATGGAGGGATTGTGCGTTCCTGGTGTAACTCGAGCAGTTGTTGTTGCCATCCTGTACCTGTCCCGCAGGTGTGATGTTTGGATGTACCGATCCTGTGCAGGTGTTGTTACACATGGTCTGCCACTGCGAGGACGATCAGCTGTCCGTCCTGTCTCCCTGTAGCGCTGTCTTAGGCGTCTCACAGTACAGACATTGCAATTTATTGCCCTGGCCACATCTGCAGTCCTCATGCCTCCTTGCAGCATGCCTAAAGCACGTTCACGCAGATGAGCAGGGACCCTGGGCATCTTTCTTTTGGTGTTTTCCAGAGTCAATAGAAAGGCCTCTTTAGTGTCCTAAGTTGTCATAACTGTGACCTTAATTGCCTACCATCTGTAAGCTGTTAGTGTCTTAACGACTGTTCCACAGGTGCATGTTCATTAATTGTTTATGGTTCATTGAACAAGCATGGGAAACAGTGTTTAAACCCTTTACAATGAAGATCTGTGAAGTTATTTGGATTTATGAATTATCTTTGAAAGACAGGTCCTGAAAAAGGGATGTTTCTTTTTTTACTGAGTTTATATATGTGTGTTTTTTTAACTTCAACCACAGGAGGGTCTCAATGTTTAAAATACATCAGAGAACATAATTTTGTTTCTATAAAATAACTGTGGATTAAGTTTTATCACAAGCACATAGATGTAACAGCCAAAATTAAGGAAACACCAACATAAAGCTGCCAGAACAGCTTCCATGTGCCTTGGCATCGAGTCTACAAGTGGGCTTAAACCATGCCAGGAAAATGCACCCCACACCCTAACATATACTTTGTATCCCTCATTTACTCAAGTGTTTCCTTTATTTTGGCAGTTACCGATATGCCTACAACCTCATGAGTATGATAGCAATGGCTGCCATTATTGACTTGAATGGGAACTGCCATCTATGGATATATATTTCTACGGTTGGTTGTGGCTGAAGGTTTGCAGATTTCAAAATACAATCGCAGGAAAACGTACAGTTTGGAAAGCAAATGGCTATTGTTGGAAAGAGAAGACTAATCTGTCTATAAAACCAATAGAAACATGTTTCTCAACAACTTCCAGTTTTTGGCGAACAGCAGCAATGCTTTTCAAAGTAGTTCATCTTGAGATATGGCTATTTCCATGACGATGAATGCATCGGCTGTCACTGTGAGTAGCCTATGGCTTCATCTTCATCATTGCTGGACATTTTTGGACATTTTTTAAGTAGTTTACTGTAGTCTATAATAATTTATTCCTAATATTTTGCAATATGTGTGTCGCATCATTGGCCTGGGCTATAGTTTGTTTGAATTCAAGACCAGATTGAGTCTGTCAGAGTCAGAGTAGCCACTCATTTCAGTAATTTGTGTAAAAGAGATCAGCTAATGTCTTCTGTCATGTAAATGAGGTAAAATTCCATTAATTTGTTTTTAAAAGGCTTTTTTCTGTGTGGAAACCCCACATCACAAGTGTTATTATGGCTTTATTATAAAGGGGCTTTGACTTCAACAGTAAATTTACCACGCAACAAATTGCATCTTGGTGCATGGATTTGTTTACAGAAAATGAAGGTGTGTGAAGGGTCTATAAAACAACGAAGCCCCGAGGCCTATGATTGGTTAATCCATCACTGCCGGGGTCATATGCACCCTAGCTGCAAGGTTTCGACACTTACCTCTTACTTGACTTCTGTCGGTATCCTTCCTTATAATCTATCTCCCCCTTTTAATCGTTCACAATACAGCACGAAATATGAAAGGGTAAGGGAATTCCATTCCACTTTTCTTTTAAGTTACTAGTGGAAACCAAGAGTAGAGAGGAGAATAAACATCTCAACCGCAGTGGCTTCAGTCTCAACCCTGATTGAGATGTAGTAAGCAGTCATACTTTATTACAGGCCTTCTTTCTCAATGAGGCCTTATGCCAATCCTTCTTCAACGTTGCTCATGGGCTTATTTCCCCTGGGAGGTGGCACATCATCATGGTTACCAGAAAGAGGGAAACAAATAGTTGAGTAATATGCACTGCAATGTTTGAGAAAACAGGACCTATTTCAGTCTTGATTTATACTAAAACCATGTAACTGAAGTGCGGCCGGAGGCAAGAAACTCCCTATACAACTCCATATAGTTCCCTTTAAAAAGCATCTTTATTCACTACCAGACTGCCACAGTATCAGTAGCATAATGACCCGGTGAAAGTATTTCAAGTTGCACAATCCTCTGATGCTATCTTCCCCTTTCACATTGTCTGTCCATCATGATTAACATAGTCAGAGCCCTGAGCCGCTAAGCATGACTTTAATGGCAATGTATAGACAGCAGCCATATTTACAGTACAGCTGCTACTCAGGGCCATAGAATTAGAAAGACTAGAACAAACAGACATACCCATTCAAGTCAACATTCCTGGATGACATGTTCTGTCCATTCTAGTGACTTTAAGTCTATGCTTGGGACCTCCCTGGACCTTCCAGAGGGGGTGTGGAACCATTGCAGCGCACACAGCATAAACACAGCAGGCCTGACTGGACTATGGTCCATTAACTATAACAATAGGTACTAAATGGAAGAAAACAGACTGAAACAGAGAGGGAATACCTGAAACTGTCCAATAAGAAACACTTTTTATGCAACATGTTTTATTACATTTATTACTGGTGACCTAATGAATACATGACCCGGAAAACTACTGCTAAGTGAGGTGGAGGGGTGGAGAAAGCTTCCCTCAGTCCCAGTCACAGATAGGTTATAGTAGTGAGAGAGGAAACCTTGCAAATCTCAGCAGAGGCAAATTGACCTTCCAGAGCTTCACACAACTTCACGTAGCAAGGCCAAAGCAGACATAACAGGAGGATGACAGAACACCAAGATATCAGTGTTACTTACAGTAGCAGGCCACTATTGAACAATGATCAACTTCACGCCTCACTCCATAACCAACTGGTATACATAGAGAATCAAAATGGTATCTACTAGAGTTAGGATAAAGTTTAGAAACATTTGTTACGTTAAAGTAATGTTTTACTTCTTTAATTTTCTTTATTCATTGTCTGCTGCTTTAGTTGTCAGCTCTGTTGGAGTGACTGGTCAGGTCTTTGCCCATGTAGCCTGCTAATGTAGCAGTACAATGGCGCCATCTAGAGATTATATATTAGCAATGCATAGAGTACACTCATTACTCTCAAAGAGTAAATCTATTCAAACCAATGACACATTCCATTTCAGAAACAATAACTTCTTACATCCTCATTTCACTGAACAAGACAAGAAGTTGGAGCCTTGGAGGTGCCCTTTCATCTCCCACGGATAATTTATCCAATTATGAATTAGTCATCATACACAATGGAAAGCAGAGGTAAGGTGATGTAGACACTGTCTCACCTTTCCGCCTTGAGGGATTACTACACAACAGTTGTTTTCCATCAGGAGGAGTGTAACATACATGATGATGATGATGATCCATAGCATCATACTGTAAGAGAAATAGGTGTGGAAACACATGACAAAGAGGAAATCCCTGTTCCTCTTCCACAATCCACGTCTTCAGTTGAAGACAGACCCTTTTTACAATACTGTAAGTGGCAGTGGCTCTCTCCTCTTTCTCTCTATTGGACCGGTCACTATAATGACAGAGACAATGTCCTTGTGCCTGTTGTTAAGCCACCTGTTTCCGTTTACTTGATCTTGTTCGATCCCTCTCTCTCTCCCTTTCTCCCTTTCTCCCTTTCTCCCTTTCTCTCTCTCTCTCTCTCTCTCTCTCTCTCTCTCTCTCTCTCTCTCTCTCTCTCTCTCTCTCTCTCTCTCTCTCTCTCTCTCTCTCTCTCTCTCTCTCTCTCTCTCTCTGTCTCTCTCTCTCTCTTCTCTTCCTTTAAAATGGGTCAGGGCGAACAGGTCGTGGACCCATGCAATGTCTGGATACAGTATCATGACTTGATCCACCATCAGCTGTTGCGGTAGCGAATAGTGATGATGTTGATGACAGTGACATCACACCACAGTGGGCCAACCCCTCCAGCCCCAGTGTCTACTAACTACACCCCTCACAGATGTTCCTTTTCCCTGTAGCACACCTGGTTTCTCCTCTCTGCACCAACAGTCATCCCTTCACCTGGCTGTCTGTCTGTAAGCATTCCAGTTCTGACTGTTTTGTTTCTTTTTGAAAACACAATTGTACTGCCTGATGGAAAATGAGTCAGGAAAGACAAAATCTCAGAGAACTTGTGCTGATATCTACCTGTTTAATTGTTATTGCTGTGCCTTGATTTGTCATCCATTAACCAGAATAGTCCTCCTCCTAATGTGGACAGAAAGGCGAGAAGCCAGACAGGAAGGAGAAAGACGTTCCATACCTTTGTCACTTTCTTACCAAATGGCTGGTACCACCTCTACATTTACATTTAAATTCTCATGGCGGGCCCTGAATTGTTACGGTGGTGCCCAGCCCCTTCTAGCCTCCCTGTAATTTGAACAATGACCTGGCTTCTCCCAGATGCGTGAGCGAGTTTGTGGAATAGTTTTAGAGATGCTTTCTCTGAGGTACTCAGTCGTGCTTGGCTCCACTTGAACGTGGTTTGTTTTGTGATCGTTTCCTCTGGTAAACAAGCCGGCGGGGGGGGTTTAACAGCTCTTGAAGACATCCCATAAACATTTTAAATAGACCTGAGAGCATTTCCCTGGAGAGGAGAAAGATTTAGAGTGTAATGGTAAAGAATGTGAATTGTACAATTCAACATATTGTAGTAAATGTTTTATTTAAGGTTGTTTTGACAATGGAAATTTGGCTCTATTTCTCCCTTGCCTGAAACTAATTGTAGTGATGGTCATTTAATTTAATTAGATTTGATTACTTGGACCCATTGAACTACCAGCGAGTTTAGGCCTACCTTACCACAATGAAAATGAACGAAATTTGGATTCAGTTCATCTTTGCAATACTCCACTGATCATTACTTTTATTACAGATTCTGTACCATCGTAGTGGCTGATATGAACAATGACAATGTGATTTCATCAGATGACGGCAAGACAAAGCAAGATAAAGGATGACACCCAGCAAACCAACATTGGTTCTTCGAAAGGTCCCAGGACATTCGTTAGGTCGCGACAAATGTTCTCATAAAACAAAGAAATGTCCAGTCGTGCTGATGGTTATAGAATGCTTGTATAAAGCAATCGCCGGACACTGCAAGAACATCCCTAGAATTACATTTAATCTGTTCCCAGAATGTTTCATTAGGTTGTGAGAAAAGACTGGTGGGAACATTGTGGGGAAGACATGTTCCCAAAACACAAAAACTGTTCACGGCCTGGTTTCCCAAGAACATCTTAAGGTTAGGTTCATCATAGGATCCTAGCCATAAGATGCTTTTGGGAAACCAGGCCCTACAATGTTTCTTTCAGGGTGCAAAAAAATATTTACTTGATGTTACAAGAACATTCCTAGAACACATTTGGTCTGTTCTTTAAAGGTTCCCAGAATGTTTAATTAGGCTGTGGAAACAGTCAGGTGGGGACATAGGGAACATTGTGGGGACATGACAAAATATATTGTATGCCCCATAACAAAAAAACTGTCCAGTTGTTCGGGCGATTCTGCAATGTTTATTTTAGGGTGCAAAAACATTCACCTGATGTTACAAGAACGTTCCCAGAACACATTTTGTCTGTTCTAAAAGAATTCCCAGAATATTTATTTCGGTTGTGGGAACACTGTGGGGATATGACAAGAGAGTCTGGTATTTTGCAAGAATATTATTGTGATATACACATAGGTTGCAAAGAACATTCCCACAATGTTGCACAATGTAACACAATTTCCAAATGAGTCAGTTTTTATGATGTTCTTACCATATTTGTTTTAGGTTCAACATAATATTCCATTGATGTTCACACAATATATATTTGATGTTGTCTTGGATGTCCTCAGAACATTTCAAGAACATAAAAAATGTTACATTTAAGTTTAACCTAATATTACCACAACATTCTCAGCATGCAAATTTGTAGCTAAGAAACCAGATTGGAATACATCCCCATCATGTTGCTTTCCATATTAAATGGCAATTCATATGTCATTTTAAAATCCTTCACATGACACTTGAACAGGATTTTAACATCCAAACACAGCCATAGTTATTGTGACCTCCTGTCTGTTATGCTCTGCTCCACCGGGAAGATCTCTTACATCTTCTTTTTTTCACTATATAGTCATGCCACTATGGCCAATCAATAATTCCATGCTTCCTTTTTTTGCCTTCTTAGACATAACTTATCCATGGAAATACTGGTAGCTGGGTCATTCACCACCACTTCACCCATCCTCTTTATACAGTGCATTCGGGAAGTATTCTTGGAGTTTCCCAAAAGGCACCTAAAGACTCTCAGACCATGAGAAACAAGATTCTCTGGTCTGATGAAACCACGATTGAACTCTTTGGCCTGAATGCCAAGCGTCACGTCTCGAGGAAACCTGGTTCCACCCCTACGGGGAAGCATGGTGGTGGCAGCATCATTCTGGGGGGGATGTTATTCAGTGGAAGGGACTGGGAGACTAGTCAGGATTGAGGGAAAGATGAATGGAGTAAAGTACAGAGAGATCGTTGATGAAAACGTGCTCCAGAGCGCTCAGGATCTCAGACTGGGGCGAAGGTTCACCTTCCAACAGGACAACGACCCTAAGCACACAGCCAAGTCAACACAGTAGTGGCTTCGGGACAAGTCTCTGAAAGTCCTTGAGTGGCCCAGCTAGAGCCTGGACTTGAACCCGATCGAACATCTCTGGAGAGACCTGAAAATAACTGTGCAGTGACACTCCCCAGCCAACCTGACAGAGCTTGAGAGGATCTGCAGAGAAGAATGGGAGAAACTACCCAAATACAGGTGTGCTAAGCTTGTAGCGTCATACCCAAGAAGACTAGAGGCTGTAATCACTGGCGAAGGTGCTTCAACAAAGTGCTGAGTAAAGGGTTTGAATACTTATGTAAATTATTTGCAATACATTGTGTGTAGATTGATGAGAGAGAAAAAAACAATTTAATCCATTTTAGAATAAGCCTGTAATGTAACAAAATGTGGAAAAATTCAATAGGTCTGAATAGTTTCCGAATCCACTAAATATCTGTGCAAAATGAGTTTTGATTTAGAATGGATCATTATCATGCACCTGTCTCAAAGCAACAAGAGACAGAGACTGTGAAGGAGTTAATGGGGAAATTGGAGGAGAGGGAAATGAGGGAGTTGCTGTGTTGGTGCTTTTTGCATGGAATTCGCCCGACGGAACGTGTTGGGGATTTGATGGCACCTGGGTTAGCGCTCCATACTCGTCCTGAGGTGCGTGTTAGTCGGCTGGTGAAGTTGGTGCCAGCCTCACGCACCAGGTCTCCTGTGCACATCCCTAGCCTTGCACGTCCTGTGCCAACACTGCTCTCAAGATCTCCAGTACGCCTTCACGGTCTAGCCCATCCTGTGCCACCTCCACACTCCAGTCCTCCGGTAGCAGCTCCCCGCACCAGGTTTCCTGTGCATGTCCTCGATCCAGTACCACCAGTTCCAGCACCACGCACCAGGCCTTCAGTGCGCCTCGCCTGTTCAGCGCAGCCAGCGCTTTTCTCCTCTCCTGCGCTGCTGGAGTCTCCTGCCTGTTTAGCGCAGCCAGAGCCTTTCTCCTCTACAGCGCTGCCGGAGCCTCCCGCCTGTTCAGCGCAGCCAGAGCCTTCCTCCTCTCCTGCGCTGCCGGAGTCTCCCGCCTGTTCAGCGCAGCCAGAGCTGCCAGCCTGCATGGAGAAGCCGGAGCTGCCAGTCTGCATGGAGCAGCCAGTCTGCAAGGAGCAGCCAGAGCTGTCTGTCTGCATGGAGCAGCCAGAGCTGTCAGTCTGCATGGAGCAGCCAGAGCTGTCAGTCTACATGGAGCAGCCAGAGCTGTCAGTCTGCATGGAGCAGCCAGAGCTGTCAGTCTGCATGGAGCAGCCAGAGCTGTCAGTCTACATGGAGCAGCCAGAGCTGTCAGTCTGCCAGAAGTGCCAGTCAGCAAGGATCCGCCAGAAGTGCCAGTCGGTCAGGATCCGCCAGTCGGCCAGGATCCGCCAGTCAGCCAGGATCCGCCAGTCAGCCAGGATCCGCCAGTCAGCCAGGATCTGCCAGATCTGCTAGTCAGCCAGGATCCGCCAGTCGGCCAGGATCTGCCAGTCGGCCAGGATCTGCCAGTCGGCCAGGATCTGCCAGTCGGCCAGGATCTGCCAGTCAGCCAGGATCCGCCAGTCAGCCAGGATCCGCCAGTCAGCCAGGATCCGCCAGTCAGCCAGGATCCACCAGTCAGCCAGGATCCGCCAGTCAGCCAGGATCTGTCAGATCTGCTAGTCAGCCAGGATCCGCCAGTCAGCCAGGATCTGCCGGAAACACCAGCCAGCCAGGATCTGGTAGATCCATCAACCTCAGCCTCTGAGATCTTCCTCTCAACTCCTGAGCTTCCTCCATCACCTCCTGAGCTTCCTCTCACTCCTGAGCTTCCTCTCACTCCTGAGCTTTCTCTCACTCTCAAGCTTTCTCTCACTCCCGAGCTTTCTCTCACTCCCGAGCTTTCTCTCACTCCCGAGCTTCCCCTCAGTCCCGAGCTGCCTCAGTCCCGATCTGCTCCTCAGTCCAGTGGGGTTCTGGGTGAGGACTACTAGGCCATGGTCGGCGGCGAGGGTGGTCTATCCAGGGACGCGAGGAGAGGGGACTAAGACATTGACTGAGTGGGTTCCACGTCCCGCGCCGGAGCCGCCACCATGGACAGACGCCCACCCGGACCCTCCCTATTGTTTTGAGGTGCATTCGGGAGTCCGCACCTTAGGGGGGAGGTTCTGTCACGCCCTGGTCTAAGTATTTTGTGTTTTTTCTTCATGTATTGGGTCAGGCCAGGGTGTGGCATGGAGTTTTTGTATTGTGGTGTGTTTTGTCTTGGGGTTTTGGTGTGTATGTATTTGGGATTGTAGCTAGTGGGGTTATCTAGCAAAGTCTATGGCTGTCTGGAGTGGTTCTCAATCAGAGGCAGGTGCTTATCGTTGTCTCTGATTGGGAACCATATTTAGGCAGCCATATTCTTTGAGTTTGTCATGGGTGATTGTCCTTAGTGTCTTGATGTCCTTATGCTGTGTTAGTTGACACCAGTTTAGGCTGTTTCGGTTTTCATTTCGTTTATTTGTTTTGTAGTGTTTTGTATTGATTCGTGTTACGTTTGTTTTATTAAACATGGATCGCAATATACACGCTGCAGTTTGATCCGACTCTCCTTCACCATTAGAAAACCGTTACAATCAGGAGCAACACAATTTGGAGAAATCTAAATACCGTGATAAAACGGTCATGTGGAATTTGACTTTCATGACTCAGGACCGCTGGTGTGGCGGTAATATGGTTACCGTAACAGCCCTGTTCTGGAAACTTTAAAGAAATCAGAAAGGCTGTTCTGTTGTTCCCACAACCTACAGAAACATTAGGGGAACCTTTAAAGAACAGATGAAATGTGTGAATGTTTTTTGCACCCTAAAATCAACGTTGTAGAATAATCCGCAGAACTGGACAGCTTTTGTGTTTTGGGAACATGTCTTTTGTGATGTCCCCAAAATGTTCTCACCAGACTGATCCCACAACTTAATCAATCAATCAATCAATCAATCAATCAATCAATCAAATGTATTTCTGTAGCCCTTCTTACATCAGCTGATGTCACAAAGTGCTGTACAGAAACCCAGCCTAAAACCCCAAACAGCAAGCAATGCAGGTGTAGAAGCACAGTGGCTAGGAAAAACTCCCTAGAAAGGCCAGAACCTAGGAAAAAAACGAGAGAGGAACCAGGCTATGAGGGGTGGCCAGTCCTCTTCTGGCTGTGCCGGGTTGAAGTTATAACAGAACATGGCCAAGATGTTCAAATGTTCATAGATGACCAGCAGGGTCCAATAATAATAATCACAGTAGTTGTAGAAGGGTGCAGCAAGTCAGCACCTCATGGGTAAATGTCAGTTGGCTTTTCATAGCCGATCATTCAGATTATCTCTACCGCTCCTGCTGTCTCTAGAGAGTTGAAAACAGCAGGTCTGGGACAGGTAGCACGTCCGATGAACAGGGTTCCATAGCCGCAGGCAGAACAGTTGAAACTGGAGCAGCAGCATGGTCCTAGGGCTCAGGTCCTCCTCCGAAAGAGAGAGAGAGAGAGAGAGAGAGAGAGAGAGAGAGAGAGAGAGAGAGAGAGAGAGAGAGAGAGAGAGAGAGAGAGAGAGAGAGAGAGATATCTTCAACCACCAATTTACCATCCTGAGACAAGGCCGAGTGTAGCCCACGAAGATCTCCGCCACGGCACAACCCAAGGGGGGAGCTAAATGGGAATCTTAGCTAATGTTCTGGGAATGTTTCCAGTTTGCTGGGCAAGATCTTATTGAGTGACAGTTATTTAATTTTTTTTCACAGCTGCAGTTATCTCTCCTAACAACCCCCAGATTGGGATCTTTTGATTTTCTCTTTTACTCCGACCACGCTTGTGACGCTACAAACAGACTGTCTCTGAGACGAGTACATTCACCAGACCTTCACTCAATGTACTCTTCCTCTGGCCTCCATTTTGTGATAGGCTAAGGTCTTGTCTCTCATGTTTTTAAACAGACAAACATTGTGATTTTATGACTTATGATTTGCTATTGAACATGACTTTAGACTCACTCCTGCCCTCCATCTTCATCCAAGTCATTGGGGATATGTGGTTGAGTTATTGACTGAGAGGGGACCACTAAATTACTGTTTGTCTGTTTTAGTGAGCAACTCAAGGTCAAGAGACTCACACACACACTCCATGTGCACATGCACTCTCTCACACACACACACACGCACGCACGCACGCACGCACGCACGCACGCACACACACACACACACACACACACACACACACACACACACACACACACACACACACACACACACACACACACACACACACACACACACACACACTCCACATGCACATGCACACTCTCCCTTTCTCTCTCTCACACACACACACACGCACGCACGCACGCACGCACGCACACACACACGCACGCACGCACACACACACACACACACACACACACACACACACACACACACACACACACACACACACACACACACACACACACACACACACACACACACACACACACACACACACACACACACGCACACACACACAGACAGACTCCACATGCACATGCACACTCTCCCTTTCTCTCTCTCTCACACACACACACACACACACACACACACACACACACACACACACACACACACACACACACACACACACACACACACACACACACACACACACACACACACACACATATACACACACACACCCCATCAGCCAGGCCACGGCTGGGCCATTAATGGTTCAAGCATCAGGGTTTACAGTAGCAGGATGGATCATGGGATCTCCCTAGTCAGCAGTTAACCCTGGTTTCTAGTGACCCACCAGGTGATAAATATTCTGACTGCACTTAGTTACTGCTGATGGATGATGTTGTGACCGCTAAATTAAGATTGAGGATATTAGGATTATTACTGCTCTGTTCCACACTCTCTCCATCTTGACAGTGGGGATCTCTTAGCAACAGGCTAAACCTCTTGCAAAAGGAAACAGTGCAATTAACTATCAGGTAGAACAGAAGACCATCAGGCTCCGGACCTCGTAGGGTAAGAGTTGAGTGAGTACCCCTGCCCTAGAGCTCAGGGTCATTATACAGGAGGGGACAGAACCTTGTTGTTCATACTCTCTACCAGTAGATGGCAACAACAGTTATATAACATCTATGGAACAGCCCTTAGTCGTGGTATATTGGCCATATACCACACCCCTCGTGCCTTATTGTTTAATGGAACAGCTATTGCTACATTAGTCAGGGATACATTAGGGAGAGATTATATTAATTGACCATAGAATGTTCATGCCATAGGCTACCCATAAAATCTGTGGAAATCTGCTCCTGGCTACACATACTGGCCTAGGAGTTCTTGCACACCGAAACAACATGTTGTCACAAATATCTTTGTTAATCAGACCTGTGGTATACACAGTAAAAAAATGTTTAAAGATGTTGATTCAAAGCACAATTGTTAGGCAACTTGCTGCAATAGGATTGATTTTCTCACCAAAAAAATTGATGAGGAGACACAACAAAAAAATGTGTGTGACAATGTTGTTGAGAAAACTCACAATCCCATTGCAGCTGGTTGCCTTACAAATGTGTTTTGAATCAACATATTTGTAAACTTTTTTTACAGTGTAGTAGTGGTAGTGCGTGTCATTCTTGTACCGTGTGTCATACAGGTTCCACATACCAACCCCACAGTAATTGCAGTGTGAAGATGTGAGGTTGACAACCCCAACCACCACCGAACTGACCTTTTCCTCTTCAGCTGCTGTTCAGGGGAAGTGCTACTGGTTGAATGGAATCCACCGTGAACACAGGAGCCACGGGCCTTCACCTCCACCCTTCAGACACACACACACACACACACACACACACACACACACACACACACACACACACACACACACACACACACACACACACACACACACACACACACACACACACACACACACACACACACACACACACACACACACACACACACACACACACACACACACACACACTTCTGTCAGAGCAGACACACCCCTTGGTTACTGCATTAGACATACTGTACATAACTTGTGGTACTATAACACACAGCAAACAGACATGAGAAATGCACTATAAAACAAACAGAAGAGGAGTAGTATGATACACTACACTACGTAACTGTTGTTGAAGGAAGAAGAGTAGAGCTTTGATTCCCAGAGACATCAGCATCATCAGTAGGTACAGAACACTCTAAAATAATCGACTACAACTACTGCCATGTGGGTTGAAGACCATAGCAGGTAAACTGTGGTAAGTGTGCACATCACCCAAGCACATGGCACCTGATTCACATGTTACATTCACCAGTTTACCACACTCCAATGAAGTCATCTGAAGGGCACTACTGTTATTCTCTATTTCTGTTGTCACTTGTTCCACTTCAGCATCTCCTTTTGAAATCAAAATAACCTCACAGTCACTGTGGAAAGTGAATAGGATCCTACCTACTTATTACAGCTAACACCAGTATGCCTTTTCATTTGATTTTAAACTCTACACACTGTTATCTTGATTTCCAACTCCCTTTCATTCCAATTGCCTGGTTTCAGGAAGTAGGACAAAGGGATTGTTGTGCTGCCCACTGTGATTCATAGGTGACACACTCAGTTGGGTTAGTGTTCAAAATGTATCTCTTTATTTACGGCTGAGCAAGCCGTTTTAACTTGACAAGCAGACTGAGTCAGTGGTCTTTCTTAGGGAGTGGAAATTCAGGTGGAATGTTAAATAGTTTTTCTAGTCTTCAACAGTTGCTTCAACAGCGATTTACACTGAGTGAACAAAACATTAAGGACACCTACTCTTTCCATGACATAGACTGGTAGTAGTTGGCAGGCACCCCGGTTTGTGTCAAGAACTGCTGGGTTTTTCATGGTCAACAGGTTCATGTGTATCAAGAATGGTCCACCACCCGAATGATATCCAGACAACTTGACACAGCTGTGGGAAGCATTGGAGTCAACATGGGCCAGCATCCCTGTGGAATGCTTTCTACACCTTGTGGAGGCCATTCCCAGACGAATTGAGGATGTTCTGAGGGCAGGGGGGTGGGGTGCAACTCAATATTAGGAAGGCTTTATTCATGTTTTTGTACACACAGTATATAGACTATTTTATTGACTTGTTATGACATAACGTAATTATTAACACACACTGTGGGGACCAAGCTAAAGACTAAACAGTCAAATGTACGGGTACCATCGATGAAACCCTATGAAATTCACCTGTGTGAACTCCGGCGCCTCACCACCTCTCGCAGCAGAGTCGTTTATAAAGGAGGAGCGCTACGAGAGCAGACAAAAAAACGGAGGGGGTTTGAATGCCAGTGTGCGTGATCTACACCTCACACTCCTGAGTCACACAGGTCGGCATCTTGTAAAACGGATTGAGAAACGGTCTTCTTGTGTCTGAGTAAAGGACAAACTTTTGTATTCTTTGTGAAAATAAAGAGAAAAGGGCACAGTATTCAAAGTCAAACGCATCTTTTGCATTTGTTATTCGGCTGTCAAAAAGTCAATGCGCACAGTCTCTTGTGAGGAATCCTGAGTTGTGTAGCCTACTATGATTTGAAAGAAGAAACCCAAACTTAACTGAGACAGTTGCCTAACTGACAGGTAGGTTCTATTTTTGACAAATTTTTTATGTATTCTTGGTTTAATAATGCTATTTAAGTTTGCTTTACTTTTAATTAGCCTATTAAAATTAGGCATCCACGAAACCCTCGTCAATACGCTTTTGCTCAGATGCGTATCAGAAAGCTAGCCAATGCTGAATAATTTAATTTATTGATTAAATGATAGTATTGTCCTAATAGCCTACGTTTTGCAATGATAAGCTTTCACTAACCAAAATATCCAGAATAGCCTCACAGAATGTTCCGCGGATGTCTCTCAACAGTTTCTCTCATGAATCATTTCCCTCTCTTTAAATAACGATATATCCTCTAAGATTATGTTAATCAAATCTGTATTTACTTGTTACTTGCAATAACACCTCCTATAAGAAATTAATTGTATCGGGACGGGACACGGGAGCAGGTGCGTGGTACATTAAAAAAAGGCTCTTATCTAGAGCGACATACATTTTCATACTTTTTGTACTGGTCTCCCGTGGGAATCGGCATTCTCTACCAACTGAGCCACACGGGGACCAATAATTGTACAATCATATGGAGTCAATGAAATGTGTTTTCGTTCTTCACGCTTACTCATAATTGTTAGTAAAAAACAAACTAGTCATTCCTCTAGTATGTGCACATGCCACTTTGACTCCCATCCATCGTTGGAAATAGTTTTGCATGAGGGGCCCCCATTTCCTCTCCATCACTAGAATTGTATATATTTGTCTGTGATGACCCCAAGTGTCCTAAAATAGAGAATCAGAACTCTGGACTGATGGTCAATAATGTTATTACATTCTTATAACGATGTAATGTTTTAGGGAGGTACAACTCATTGAGAAAACCCTTAGGTTTCAGGGGGTTAATCAATCACGTGTTTGCAGTAATCAAGAAAGGCTATGTTACATTATATTGATATAAACATAGTCTTCATAGCCTATAGTGGCTACATATGTATTGGCTGCTGTGGAATCATCCATTTAAATATCAAGTACAAAACTGGCCTATAATAGAGAAACAACAACAGTGTATTGTTAAATCAAGAAATATACTCCACTCAGGATATTAGGAAATGATGCTAAGGGGGTTCTCTCCTTGCTGTCCTCTCCTGCTGTTTTTGTTGTCCTCTCACCACTTGTACAAATCTCTCTCTCAATCTCTCTCTCAATCTCTCTCTCTCTCTCTCTCTCTCTCTCTCTCTCTCTCTCTCTCTCTCTCTCTCTCTCTCTCTCTCTCTCAGACCTTAAAACCATTCCCCAGTGGATTGCCATTTAAGTGGCCTGCATTCCAACTATTTATCATTTTGTACAGTGCCCCACTCATAGTCCACCTGACTTGGTTTAATTGGGGTTCTAGCTACCACTCCTTTGGGGAAGTTTTCTAAACTTAGCTGTGTGGTTGGTTGGTTGCATCGCCCTACAGACCAGAGAGGGTTGCTGTATCCTCGGTGATTCACCCCATTGGGTCGCACTGTGGCCGGAATGGAACCAGAGATCTGGAATTTGGAACCACCGAAGTGGTACTGAGTGTTGCTCGGTCAGCACTGCAGAACACTACTGCAATAAAACGTTATTGTCTGTCGGTCAACATCAGTTTCACTGACTGGCTTGTTCACAATAATAGAGAGTCATAGTAGAAGTGCTGATGTGTTTGATATTGAAGTGGGGCTCCATAATGCTCCCAAGTCATATCAGCATTTAGTAACAGTGATTTCACTGTCGTGGTGCTGTGGTGGAGTGAGTAGACCACGGCTTTAGACCCTGACACACAGTCCCATTTTTGAGCCTGACAAAGCAATAGTGATCCCTCTTGTTTTTCTAATCCCTATTTTTATCAAGAGAATGCTCCTTTTTCTCCACACCGCTCTGTCTGAACACGTGAGGGAAGTCTAGACGCCAACATTATTATGTTTGATGGTGTTTTCTTTGTGTTATTGTTATGAATGTCCCGAATAAGTCACCCCTCATTTTACTTTCCTAACCTTAGTTGAATGAGATAATAAGTGGCTCTGGAGAAGCTTGTCTGCTAATTGACTAAAACACACAGTGTAATGTAGCTTCTCTCTTTCTGTGGTTTATTTTGGAACAGGATGAAGAATATCTGCTTGTTGGACATCATGATCATCCTCTGGGCTCTGTGCTCCTCGAAGGTGATAGGTCAATGTGATGAACCGGCCGAGAACTCCAAGCTCAACCTCTCTGTGACCTACCACCTGCCCATCTTCGAGGCCGACTCCGCTATACAGAACCTGGTCACCTTCGAGGGGACGGTTTACGTTGGTGCTGTGAACAGGATCTATGCGCTGTCAGAGAACCTGACCAAGCTGTCGGAGTACTGGACCGGGCCAGTGTCAGATGCTGGTGTCGAAAGGCAATGTGGCCCAAGTAGCCAGGATGGAGCTGCTGGCAAGCCCAACGCTGTGTTGGACAACAATAACATGGCCCTGCTGGTGGAGCGTTACTATGACGATGAGCTGTTCAGCTGCAGCTCCGCGGATGCCGGTGTCTGCCGTCGCCACTTGCTGGTGGAGAGAGGGAATGTTTACAAGGAGGTGAACTGTATGTATTCACCCAAGACAGATGATGGAGGACAGCAGGGCTGTCCCGACTGTGTTACCAGCCCCCTGGGTTCCCGTGTGCTCAACATGGTGAGCGGAGGCGTGGTACGGTTCTTCGTGGGGAACTCGGAGATCACTGGAACTGGAAGTACGTCCCGCATGACCTCCGACCCCCAGGCCCAGCAGCCACAGCACCACACCATCTCAGTGCGTCAGATGAAAGAAACCCAAGATGGCTTCCGTTTCTTCTCCGACCAGTCCTACATGGACCTGGCCCCGGGCCTCCGCGGCGACCACCACCTGCGTTACGTCTACTCCTTCCAGAGCGGCAGCCACGCCTACTTCCTCACCGTGCAGCGTGAGGGCCGCAGCTCGCAGGTCTACCACACCCGCATCGTCCGCTGTGCGGCACCGACCCGGAGCTGCGGCGTTATGTGGAGATGCCCTTTGAGTGCATCCTGACGGAGAGGCGGCGGCGGCGGCGCTTGGCCAGCGTCGAGGTGTTTAATGTCCTCCAGGCAGCCCATGTGGCCGAGGCGGGCAGCGAGCTGAGGCAGGAGATGGGGCTGAAGGAAAGGGAGGACGTGCTGTTTGCTGCCTTCGCCCGATCCAAGCCAGACTCCCCGGAACCCACGGCCAGCTCGGCCGTCTGCGTCATCTCACTGGCAGACGTCAACAACTTCTTCAAGGATTTCATCCAGAAGTGCCACACCAAGCAGCCATACCACTTCACCGGCTCCGAGGAGAAACGCTGCTACAACGGGGTAAGAACTGAATAATAATGCACTATGAAAGTTATGTGTTATAGAATCAGTACAAATATGCTTCATCATATTTCGTAAATATGTTTTCCACTGTAATGTAATTGTAGTTAGAGTACTGTTCAAGGGTATTATGGTCATTAGGTTATTTTCAGGATTTAAGAATTTTCTCCTGCAGCAACTACTGTATGTAGTTGACTTGAATTAAGCATGGATTAAGGAGAGTTACTGAGACATGGTAATTCAATAAATTCAAGACTGTATCGATGATGAATCATTACGGGATGGAGTCCACTGTCTCCTTCTACCAGACCCTTCCTGTTGCTGTATGTCTATCTCTGCTCCGGAGGTCTTCACTTGGCTTCATGCCTCTCTTCTCCTCTTCTTTGTCTTCTCTTCTCTATCCATCCATCAGCATTGATGGGATTAATCGGTTAAATAATCTGATCAATAGGGACATGAATTGAACCGCTGACGGCCCTTCTAGAGGTTCTGTCAATAGTCCTGTCAATATCTGTAGCAGCACTGAGCAGAGCACCGCCATGCCCTGACTTCATTATTACAAGGCCTGGGTTCATTGTTAAGACAAACGCTTAATGTATCTTAAAGATTTCAAATAGTATTGGAACCCAGATCTGACTTTACCACATAGACATACAATAGAGCCGAAAACGTCACTACAACATACATAACTCAGGTCCACTCACTCCCTGAGAATGAGGATGTTAATAGTTTTTAATGATTATGTAGCTACAGTAGAGATACAGAGAGATGGGAGGGGAGGGGGGCTTTAGTTAAGAATGCAGAGGGGGGAAATTGAATCATGGAATGCATTTCTGACTCTCAGCGATCCGTGATGAATCTGTGGTAAAATAACAGGAACTCAGCAGCTGCTGGGAGGAAGATGATACTATACCATGCTAGTGAAAGCTCTCTCTCTCTCTCTCTCTCTCCCTCTCTCTCTCTCTCTCTCTCTCTCTCTCTCTCTCTCTCTCTCTCTCTCTCTCTCTCTCTCTCTCTCTCTCTCTCTCTCTCTCTCTCTCTCTCTCTCTCTCCTCTCTCCACTCTCCATCTCTCCCTTACTCTCCATCTCTCTCTCTCTCTCTCTCTCTCTCTCTCTCTCTCTCTCTCTCTCTCTCTCTCTCTCTCTCTCTCTCTCTCTCCCCTTGCTCTCCATCTCTCTCTCTCTCTCTCTCTCTCCCCCCCTTGCTCTCTCTCTCTCTCTCTCTCTCTCTCTCTCTCTCTCTCTCTCTCTCTCTCTCTCTCTCTCTCTCTCTCTCTCTCTCTCTCTCTCTCTCTCTCTCTCTCTCTCTCTTTCTCTCTCTGTGTGTGTTACTCTCCGTCTCCCACTCTCTCTCTCTCTCCCCCTTACTCTCCATCTCTCTCTCTCTCTCTCACTCTCTCAAAATAGTATTTACACACAAAAAGATGATGGCATGCTAGCTTGGCACATTTTTATCAGACATTATTTTTCACTGACTAATCAGGTGCCTTGTGGTGCAAGAGCCTCTACACTTAGTTATACTGGTGTAATATCTGAATCATACCTTTTAATAATTCCACAGTCAGATTTGGTTTCTGTTTTAGACATCGCCATACAGTCTTATTCATGTAGTCGATTTTAAATGTAATGTGTGAATTTTCTGCAGCCAAAAGAGCTTTTAACAGGTTAATGCTATCAGGGTTTCTCTTTTTGTTGATTACTTTAACAGCCATTAAAACATATTCCTTTGTGCTCTCAAGTCAAAATAACAAGTCATTTAAATGTTTAACCACCAGACCAACAGGTGTTTTTTTGACTTAAGGAGGGGTTAACTTGGCAACAATGAGTATGAACGTACAATAACTGACCAACGGTCTCTTGCCCTGTTTTTGCTTTAAAGCCTGAAGGAGAAGAAGGATCTTATCCTAGTAGTTTTCTAATGGATTTATGGGTCATACTCAGTGGCATATGGCAAGTAGATCCTCTCTTCTATTCCATAGTAAGAGAACCAGATAAGCGAGGCCATGAAACAGTAAAAAGGAAACACACTAAAGAGGCTTAAGCTTTATCATCTGTTTAACTAAACAGCTGTAGTTCTGAAGAAGACCTGGAATAGGAATGTAAAGGAGGGTTGGAGAAGCGAGCCGATGCAAGAGTATGTTTGATGATTTAAGTGGTGGTTGTCAACTCCACCGAGCCTCTTAACTCCTGGCTACGGACCCATAGGGCTCTGGTCAAAAGTAGAGCACTATGAAGGGAAAACAGTGCCATTTGGGACTCAACCCTAGTGTAGGGGGTCAGATATGATAAATGATGTAATGATAAGTGGCTCTGTCATCTTGTCCATGTGTTAGAGGCTAGAGTAAGTCTGTTTTCAGTAGCTGCTTATTGCCTCTCTCGCTGCAGGCTTATTATGGTCTGGCTGTTTGTTACTTACCAGAAACACAAACCATCTAGAATGCTAATGAAAGAATAATAACTTGTCCTCTCAATAGACTTATACACACAAACGTCAAGGAGTTTCAAAGTGCTTCTTAAAACTACTGATGGGATTATACATCAGACTTCGGCTTGACAAGGAGTACGGTTACATTCACTCAATAATGTGATTATTGTGGATAGTCAGATTAATATAATAGTTTGATTAAAATGTTTACGTGCTTTGCAAGACACACAATTGCCCAAATAATCCTGTTTACATGGACACATCAGAAATCAGGCTACCTGATGGCAGTCTGATAAATGCAGAAAATCGTCAATCACAATAAATGTTGTACCACAGCGAACATGTTATTTTTGGGAAGGGTACTTGGAAAGGGATTCTGTGTTCGGACATATAGAGTTTGTATGTGAAATCTACTTCTATGACACATGAATACAGTTGTTCCGAACTCACTTCACTCCTGCTAAAGAGGGAGGCTCGCGCGGCTAGTGCTAGCACATGCATAGATCAAATACACAGCTGGAACGCCTATGAAGGTGTTTACAAACCAGGTGTTTTAATCGGCGTATGCTGACTTAGATTTTTTACCTTACGCCGATTTAAGATCAGCAGAGTAAGGCGTTTAAATGACTACGGTCATACTCAGCCTACTGCCATAATCAGTTTAATATCGAATTATTAGTGTGCATATAAATGCACTAATGTTTATTTAAATTTTTTTACTAGACATTTTGCTGAGTAATGGTAATGGAAGCGAGTGAGAGATGGTAAGGACTTGGAATGGCACCAACAGACAAAGACAGGGAGGCATCATCACTTAAGTTTAATAACAGATATAGGTTACATTGCAACTACGACGTTGCACCGTGCATAAGAACAGTTATATAGCAACTATAGAACAGCCCATAGCCGTGGTATATTGGCCATATACCACACCCTCTCGGGCCTTATTGCTTAATTAGATTACCATTGATTTGCTAAAACCCTCCCGTCGCTGATTGCTTTTAAATTGAATCTGAAGCCTGATTGATAGTATGTGTGTAATATAATTCACATGGAAGAGGGTTTTGATCGACAGTCATTTTAATTAGCAGTACTGTTTAAATGAACAGGTTTTAAATTGTGGCTTTAAGAAAGTAAACAAAAACTAGTGACAAAGAGAGGCATTGATTTTATGTTACTTTGTAAAAAAGGAAGCGTAATAATTTCTGATTATGAAATTAAACAAGGATATATGTCTGTATATACCCAACATCCAACGCATTACATAAGTATAAATAGTATCCATTTAACAGTTGAGTGAGTGCTGCTGCTGCCTTTGAGATGCCACACACTGCTTCCCACATGCCTGAGCCTGTTCATGCCCGGCCTGAACTGCCTGAACTGCTGCTGTGGCAGAACCAACCCAGGACTGCATCCTAGATGCACCCCTTTCTCTATATAGTGCACTACTTTGGACAGGGACAATAGGGAACAGGGTGCCATGGAGTGGTTCAGGTCATATCTCGCCAGGTGGGAGAGAGGGAGAGGATCAACATCACTTCACTGCAGAAATTAACAAAATCATAAAAATACAGGACTGTTCCTGCCCTGCTCTGTTTCCATCCCCTTTATAATCTCACAATCTGGGGTTTGATAAGGTAGGGTAGATGTGTATGTATCTGGGGTTTGATAAGGTAGGGTAGATGTGTATGTATCTGGGGTTTGATAAGGTAGGGTAGATGTGTATGTATCTGGGGTTTGATAAGGTAGGGTAGATGTGTATGTTTGATCTGGGTAGATGTTTGTATCTGGGGTTTGAAGGTAGGGTAGATGTGTATGTATCTGGGGTTTGATAAGGTAGGGTAGATGTGTATGTATCTGGGGTTTGATAAGGTAGGGTAGATGTGTATGTATCTGGGGTTTGATAAGGTATGTATGTATCTGGGGTTTGATAAGGTAGGGTAGATGTGTATGTATCTGGGGTTTGATAAGGTAGGGTAGATGTGTATGTATCTGGGGTTTGATAAGGTAGGGTAGATGTGTATGTATCTGGGGTTTGATAAGGTAGGGTAGATGTGTATGTATCTGGGGTTTGATAAGGTAGGGTAGATGTGTATGTATCTGGGGTTTGATAAGGTAGGGTAGATGTAGATGTGTATGTATCTGGGGTTTGATAAGGTAGGGTAGATGTGTATGTATCTGGGGTTTGATAAGGTAGGGTAGATGTTTGATATGTATCTGGGGTTTGATAAGGTAGGGTAGATGTGTAGATAAGTGTATGTATCTGGGGTTTGATAAGGTAGGGTAGATGTGTATGTATCTGGGGTTTGATAAGGTAGGGTAGATGTGTATGTATCTGGGGTTTGATAAGGTAGGGTAGATGTGTATGTATCTGGGGTTTGATAAGGTAGGGTAGATGTGTATGTATCTGGGGTTTGATAAGGTAGGGTAGATGTGTATGTATCTGGGGTTTGATAAGGTAGGGTAGATGTGTATGTATCTGGGGTTTGATAAGGTAGGGTAGATGTGTATGTATCTGGGGTTTGATAAGGGGTTTGTATCTGGGGTTTGATAAGGTAGGGTAGATGTGTATGTATCTGGGGTTTGATAAGGTAGGGTAGATGTGTATGTATCTGGGGTTTGATAAGGTAGGGTAGATGTGTATGTATCTGGGGTTTGATAGGGCGGCACACAATTGGCCCAGAGTCGTCTGGGTTTGGTCGGTGTAGGCCGTCATTGTAAATATGAATTTGTTCTTAACTGACTTTTTTACCTAGTTAAATAATGGTTAAATAAAAAAATGACTAATAATACAATAAACACACGCACATACACTAGCCTAGCCATACACTAGCCTAGCCATACACTAGCCTAGACATACACTAGCCTAGCCATACACTAGCCTAGCCATACACTAGCCTAGACATACACTAGCCTAGCCATACACTAGCCTAGACATACACTAGCCTAGCCATACACTAGCCTAGACATACACTAGCCTAGCCATACACTAGCCTAGACATACACTAGCCTAGCCATACACTAGCCTAGACATACACTAGCCTAGCCATACACTAGCCTAGGCATACACTAGCCTAGCCATACACTAGCCTAGCCATACACTAGCCTAGGCATACACTAGCCTAGCCATACACTAGCCTAGCCATACACTAGCCTAGGCATACACTAGCCTAGCCATACACTAGCCTAGCCATACACTAGCCTAGCCATACACTAGCCGAGGAATACACTAGCCTAGGCATACACTAGCCTAGCCATACACTAGCCGAGGAATACACTAGCCTAGGCATACACTAGCCTAGCCATACACTAGCCTAGGCATACACTAGCCTAGGCATACACTACCCTAGCCCATATGGCTGTGTGGTAAGAGCAGGGTGAAAGACCAACCCGCTGCAGCTGCATGCTCTCTCAGGCCCCTCCACCCTCTCAGTTCAGTGAGTCGTTCCCAGTATGAGCCCAGCCCAGTACAGTGTGTCATGGGTTGGCCGTGCCCAGACAGGCTCCATGTGTGAGGAGAGGCTGTGCCCCAGGAGCTAGATACCACCAGAGACTGGCTGACTGGCACGCTAGCCACCTGGCATCCCGCTGCTGACTGATTGACTGTCTTCAAAATCTGTCTCTGGAGGAGAATAGAATAGAAACAGAGTAGAAACACTCTGAGACAAGGTCATTGAGACAATATGTATGTATGAAATACAATTAGTCAACTAGTCCATAATGAAGTGGAACAGTTCACTAACTGTGTTTCATACGTACCTATTGTCTCAAATTCATAGTAGGCTAATTTGGAAAGCTTACCTGACTGTACCTGTATGTTGTAGACATAATATTCACTTAGTAGCCTATGACTTAGTATTGACTGACTCTGCAATATACAGAGAGGAGCAGTGGGCCAATATTCAGGGGAAAAAAAGTGATTACATAAGATTGTCCTTTTGGTCAAGCGGTGCTGACATTATCAAACTGGACTTTAATTCTAAATAGTTGAAGATATATATGTACAGGAAGCTGTTTATTTAAGGAATTCTCCATGGCTGGTGTGCTTGCTCGGTTACCATCTGCAGGTATTTCCTGGAAATAATCAGGCTGTTTTCTGTAGTAAATGTCTGTTTGTTTTTGGCAGTATGTTAATCATTAGCGAGGGGTCTCCATCCTCTGTTCCCTGCGACTTGTTTGGAAAAAACAACATTGCTTAGTGTGTGTGTGTGCTGCTTGTCTGTTTGTGACGTTGGTGTTGTGTGAACACCTTATCTTCATAACCCAGATAAAGAAAGAGCAGGAACTTGTCAAAACGTCTCCCTCCGCTTGCAACCTGTCTCTCTCCCAGAGGGAAAGCACATACTGGAATTGCCCTAACACCGATCCCTGCTGCACACCGCTCCTCTTCACATCAAGGCTGCGTGTGGCATGTCAACTTACCTTTCTGCAATACCGCTACAAATGAGATATATTCTCTTCACATCACGTCTTCCTTTTTTCATTCACATATCTAAGCAGGGATTTTTAAAACACCTACTTTATGACTTATGATGTATTTAGCTGTAGTCCCTAAGGCTCCACGCTTGTTTAGAATCAGATGTGAAGCAGAGGAGCTTTGTTCAGTTGAGCTTAGCTATGAGTCAAGGCCCCAGAACTGCTTCCTAATCAGTCACTCACAATTCCTCCTCCACACATTAATATCCTGCTTTCTGGTGGAATACCTGCTATGCTATGTGGACACACTTGTCTTTCAATCACCCACACCCCCATTTCTGCATGAGAGACCAAACTCAATCTCCTACCCCCCGGCCACAAGCCACCCTCCTGACCAGTGCCCTCACCTCGACCCCTACTCCCTCCCCCAATGCCCTCTCATTTCCTTACTCTCCCTTAAAGAATTGTCTCCCATGCAGTCTGAACTGGCTTCATGAAGGGCCAGGGTTTTTATCACCAAGGTCAGTGGAGTAGTTGAGAGGTAAACGATCTTGTTTTGCTAGGCCAGCCGGTGCACCCGATGGGCACAGGAGCCCAGGCCAGCACCACATCATTAACCTCAGCCAGACTTCTCTGGACTCTACGGACGGATGGATTGCTGGACATCTCCATTGCAGTCACAGATGTCCATATAGTTGTTCCTCCCTAGCCGCATTGCAGCAGATACAGTTGAAGTTGGAAGTTTACATACACCTCAGCCAAATACATTTCAACTCAGTTTTTCACAATTCCTGACATTTAATCCCAGTAAAAATTCCCTGTCTTAGGTCAGTTAGGATCACCACTTTATTTTAAGAATGGGAAATGTCAGAATAATAGTAGAGAGAATTATTTATTTCAGATTTGATTTCTTTCATCACATTCCCAGTGGGTCAAAAGTTTACATACACTCAATTAGTATTTGGTAGCTTTGCCTTTAAAATGGTTTGACTTGGCTCAAACGTTTCAGGTGGCCTTCCACAAGCTTCCCACAATAAGTTGGGTGAATTTTGGCCCATTCCTCCTGACAGAGATGGTGTAACTGGTTTGTAGGCCTCCTTGCTCGCACACGCTTTTTCAGTTCTGCCCACAAATCTTCTATGGGAGTGAGATCAGTGCTTTGTGATGGCCACTCCAATACCTTCAATTTGTTGTCCTTAAGCCAATTTGCCACAACTTTGGAAGTATGCTTGGGGTCATTGTCCATTTGGAAGACCCATTTGCGACCAAGTTTCAAATTCCTGACTGATGTCTTGAGATGTTGCTTCAATATATCCACATAATTCTCCTCCCTCCCTGATGCCATCTATTTTGTGAAGTGCACCAGTCCCCCCTGCAGCAAAGGACCCCCACAACATGATGCTGCCACCCCCGTGCTTCACGGTTGGGATGGAGTTCATCGGCTTGCAAGCCTCCCCCTTTTTCCTCCAAACACAACGATGGTCATTATGGCCAAACAGTTCTGTTTTTGTTTCATCAGACCAGAGGACATTTCTCCAAAAAGTATGATCTTTGTCCCTATTAGTAAGTTGCAAACCGTAGTTTGGCTTTTTTTTATGGCGGTTTTGGAGCAGTGGCTTCTACCTGGCTGAGCGGCCTTTCAGGTCATGTCGATATAGGACTCGTTTTACTGTGGATATACATACTTTTGTACCTGTTTCCTCCAGCATCTTCACAAGGTCATTTGCTGTTGTTCTGGGATTGATTTGCACTTTTCGCACCAAAGTACGTTCATCTCTAAGAGACAGAACGTGTCTTCTTCCTGAGCGGTATGACGGCTGTGTGGTCCCATGGTGTTTATACTTGCTTGGACATGGTACCTTCAAGCGTTTGGAAATTGCTACCAAGGATGAACCAGACTTGTGGAGGTCTACAATTTTATTTCTGAGGTCTTGGCTGATTTCTTTTGATTTTCCCATGATGTCAAGCAAAGAGGCACTGAGTTTGAAGGTAAGCCTTGAAATACATCCACAGGTACACCTCCAATTGACTTAAATGGTGTCAATTAGCCTATCAGAAGCTTCTAAAGCCATGACATAATTTTATGTAATTTTCCAAGCTGTTTAAAGGCACAGTCAACTTAGTGTATGTAAACTTCTGACCCACTGGAATTGTGATACAGTGAATTATAAGTGAAATAATCTGTCTGTAAACAATTGTTGGAAAAAAAAAACTTGTGTCGTGCACAAAGTAGGTGTCCTAATCGACTTGCCAAAACTATTGTTTGTGAACAAGAAATGTGTGGAGTGGTTGAAAAACTAGTTTTAATGACTCCAAACTAAATGTATGTAAACTTCCGACTTCAACTGTACATGTCAGAAGTATCCACTCGCACCCAGACCTTTGATCTTTCAACTGTGAACCGATTATGTATTGGCAAAAGCAAGCCTTTAACCAAACTCTCCTTTGAAAGATGTTATATTTCAGGGTTAAGTTTAGATGACTCTTGAATACATCTGAACCTTGGTTAAGATGACTTGATGAAATGTAAAGTGGATTTAAAGTCATTCCGGGCCAAGATATGCTCTGACTCTGGCCTTTAGCTGAGGCTAAACCCCCAGCCATTCCATTCAGCTGTAGTAATCCCCACACAATGGAGCCAAGGGATTGTGTCTGAATGTGTACTCAAGTAATGGAGTCGAGAGAATAGAAAGACACCCCCTCGCCTGCTAACCTTTAAATCCCCATCCCACCCATGCTTGTGTGGTTTTTATCACCCTGTCGCGCTCACATACAATGCATCACCAAACAGAGAGGAAGGCTATCTAAGTAGTCAATCCCCAGGATGCCATTCATATTGGGACAGGAGGCTTTGAAGGAGGTGGATGAGGACAGGGCAAGCTCACACCTGAGAGAGTCTGAGGCATTTTTTCTTGAAATTGAATGTTGTATTTTATGGTCAGAAACCTCCCCCTCTTTCACCAGCTACTAGACTCTGTCAACTCTGACAAGATTACTTAGTCTTTATGGTTGTCACGCCCTGACCTTAGTATTCTTTGTTTTCTTTATTATTTTGGTTAGGTCAGGGTGTGACATGGGTGATATGTGTGTTTTTGTCTCATCTAGGATATTTGGACTGTCTAGGGGTTTTGTAGATTTATGGGGTTGTTACTATCTAGGTGTTTATGTAGGTCTATGGTTGCCTATATTGGTTCTCAATTAGAGGCAGGTGTTTATCGTTGTCTCTGATTGGGAAGCATATTTAGGCAGCCATCTTTTCTGGGTTTTTGTGGGTTATTGTCTATGTTATACGTTAGAACATTGTTTATATAGCGGTCACAGTCGTTTTGGTTAAGTGTTCTTTGTGTTCTTCATTAATAAAGAAGAATGTATTCTAACCACACTGCGCTTTGGTCTACTCGAAACGACGATCGTGACAATGGTTTAGGGATTGTGTCAAAAATATATAAACATATTGTTTTTACAGTTCTCAGAACACACAGGCTGTTTTATTTAGATTTTATTTAGATTTATTTTTATAGGACGACAAAATACATTTTCATATTGTTTGTTCGTAAACTAACTCAAGCAGTTCATTTTTGTTTTTTTTCCAACAAGAACAGATAGCTTTTTTTCAGTTCATGTTACAGTGAGCCTGATTGAAAAAGTGATGTTCAGTCATTTTTCATAAGAAGATGCATATATACCCTGGCTACGCTGACTCTCAATAGGAGAAACCAACCAGATGTATTTAGGTCATGTATTATTCTGACATTAATCCCTGAAGACCTCTGGTGTGTGTGTGTGTGTGTGTGTGTGTGTGTGTGTGTGTGTGTGTGTGTGTGTGTGTGTGTGTGTGTGTGTGTGTGTGTGTGTGTGTGTGTGTGTGTGTGTGTGTGTGTGTGTGTGTGTGTGTGTGTGTGTGTGTGTGTGTGTGTGTGTGAGAGAGAGAGAAAAAAATACTGTGAAGAGAGATGCCAACTTCCAGGAGTTTATGAGTGTGAAAAGCAGCAACAATGATGCATTTCTGCACTGCCTACCATTCCTCTGTGGACTGGGGCTATGCCCATTGTCAGTTTTCCTTTTGTTGTATGTTTTTTTTTTTTTTTTACAGACGTTACCATGTAGTATTTAGCTGGAGCACAAATATTGCATCATCAAAATACCAAAGTCCACCACCACCTGCAGGTTGTCTTGAAATAAATCAGAATATAATAGGTTTGTGTTGGTTTGTTCCCAGTTTATGTCGATTTTTAAAGCTGCGATCCAGTTAAACTAACAGTATGTGTCCTCTGTGTGTTTTTTTGTGATTCGGTGACCCCATTTGTATTTCCACAAGGCCTTGACCTTTTTGTTTAAACAAAATGTGTTTTGTGTGTTTTAAGCTTGGGTGTTTATTTGTGTGTGGAGGGGTGGTTTGCATGTCTCTTTGTGTAAGTGTGACTGTGTTTTGAGAGAAATATGAACTTGTATGTGTTAAAAAGCGTTTTCCCAAGGGATTGTTTTCCTTTTTGCGTTGCCATGTTCCAAATTGTGAGGCGGAGTTTCCCACCTGTGCTCTCTCTGGCTCTTAGTTATTACATTTCCCAGTGTTCATCTCATGCTCTGATCAGGGCTGGGTGCTAGCTGGTATGAGTATGAACACGCTCCCCTTCTGCCAGTACTGAAGTCGCTCTGGATAAGAGCGTCTGCTAAATGACTTAAATGTAATGTAATGTACTAGCTGAGCAACCAGTGACCTAATAGTCATCCAGAGCTGGGTGGGCAGAAGAAGAGCAGAGAGTGGAGGAGGTCTAGCTAGGGTCAGACCCTGTGTCAATAGAGAAAACAAAATGATATGCACAACCCAAACTTGATAAGATAAACGGTGCAAAAAGAACAAAGAAATTGGCGTGTACACAGACTATTGCTGCTCCCCAGTGCTCCAGTGATCCTCAGGCCATGTTAACCCTCCACTGATAAGCTATGCTCTCAAACCCAAAGCCCAGATACAGTGTATATTTCCCTGGCCCTGTTTACAACTCTGGGATATCTGGCTACCCATAAACTGCCAGCTGTTGGAACTGCTGTTGGAACCTGGTCTCATATACAGTAAGCTAACGTCGTAAGCTAATGTCTCATTTCAGCTGGCTCCTAGCCGAGCTCGGCTAGGCAAACCGAACAAGTGTGCTCGCATACTCCCTTAAAATAACTTTGCTTTAAAAATGAGAAAAAAATGGCAATAGTACTGTTTGTCCATTATACGCTTCCTCAAAATAGTCAGAATTAATCTAAGATAACTTCAAGAAATCTGTCATTAATTTTGAAGTTTTTGCAGAGGAGTTCTTATTCATGCAATTTTGTGTTTGGTGCAGTATTTTTCCAGTGAAAAAATATGCATGAGGACGAGTCGTCTCTCATTGAATGACAACAGGCACTTCGCTGAAGAATCCCTACTGTTAACCAATCGAAGATGAGAGGGCGTAGACTTCGGCTTGCCTCGAGAATTGTTTTGTGTCCCCGAAGAGCCGACAACAAACAAAAAATTTAAAAAACGTAATGATAATATATGTCCGAACTGTTCCAAATTGTTTCAGCTGGAAAACATGTCTGAACTGTTCCAAATTGTTTCAGCTGGAAACATGTCCAAACTGTTTCAAACTGTTTCAGCTGGAAACATGTCCAAACTGTTTCAAACTGTTTCAGCTGGGAAACATGTCCGAACTGTTCCAAACTGTTTCAGCTGGAAACATGTCCAAACTGTTCCAAACTGTTTCAGCTGGGAAACATGTCCGAACTGTTCCAAATTGTTTCAGCTGGAAAACATGTCTGAACTGTTCCAAACTGTTTCAGCTGGGAAACATGTCCGAACTGTTCCAAATTGTTTCAGCTGGAAAACATGTCTGAACTGTTCCAAACTGTTTCAGCTGGAAACATGTCCAAACTGTTCCAAACTGTTTCAGCTGGGAAACATGTCCGAACTGTTCCAAACTGTTTCAGCTGGAAACATGTCCGAACTGTTCCAAACTGTTTCAGCTGGGAAACATGTCCGAACTGTTCCAAACTGTTTCAGCTGGGAAACATGTCTGAACTGTTCCAAACTGTTTCAGCTGGGAAACATGTCCGAACTGTTCCAAACTGTTTCAGCTGGGAAACATGTCCGAACTGTTCCAAATTGTTTCAGCTTGAAAACATGTCTGAACTGTTCCAAATTGTTTCAGCTGGAAAACATGTCTGAACTGTTCCAAACTGTTTCAGCTGGAAACATGTCCAAACTGTTTCAAACTGTTTCAGCTGGGAAACATGTCCGAACTGTTCCAAACTGTTTCAGCTGGAAACATGTCCAAACTGTTCCAAACTGTTTCAGCTGGAAACATGTCCAAACTGTTCCAAACTGTTTCAGCTGGGAAACATGTCCGAACTGTTCCAAATTGTTTCAGCTGGAAAACATGTCCGAACTGTTCCAAACTGTTTCAGCTGGGAAACATGTCCGAACTGTTCCAAATTGTTTCAGCTGGAAAACATGTCTGAACTGTTCCAAACTGTTTCAGCTGGAAACATGTCCAAACTGTTCCAAACTGTTTCAGCTGGGAAACATGTCCGAACTGTTCCAAACTGTTTCAGCTGGAAACATGTCCGAACTGTTCCAAACTGTTTCAGCTGGGAAACATGTCCGAACTGTTCCAAACTGTTTCAGCTGGGAAACATGTCTGAACTGTTCCAAACTGTTTCAGCTGGGAAAAATGTCCGAACTGTTCCAAACTGTTTCAGCTGGGAAACATGTCTGAACTGTTCCAAACTGTTTCAGCCTGGAAACATGTCCGAACTGTTCCAAACTGTTTCAGCTGGGAAACATGTCCAAACTGTTCCAAACTGTTTCAGCTGGGAAACATGTCTGAACTGTTCCAAACTGTTTCAGCTGGGAAACATGTCCGAACTGTTCCAAATTGTTTCAGCTGGAAAACATGTCTGAACTGTTCCAAACTGTTTCAGCTGGGAAACATGTCCGAACTGTTCCAAATTGTTTCAGCTGGAAAACATGTCTGAACTGTTCCAAACTGTTTCAGCTGGAAACATGTCCAAACTGTTCCAAACTGTTTCAGCTGGGAAACATGTCCGAACTGTTCCAAACTGTTTCAGCTGGAAACATGTCCGAACTGTTCCAAACTGTTTCAGCTGGGAAACATGTCCGAACTGTTCCAAACTGTTTCAGCTGGGAAACATGTCTGAACTGTTCCAAACTGTTTCAGCTGGGAAACATGTCCGAACTGTTCCAAACTGTTTCAGCTCGGAAACATGTCCGAACTGTTCCAAACTGTTTCAGCCTGGAAACATGTCCGAACTGTTCCAAACTGTTTCAGCTGGGAAACATGTCCAAACTGTTCCAAACTGTTTCAGCTGGGAAACATGTCTGAACTGTTCCAAACTGTTTCAGCTGGGAAACATGTCCGAACTGTTCCAAACTGTTTCAGCTGGGAAACATGTCTGAACTGTTCCAAACTGTTTCAGCTGGGAAACATGTCTGAACTGTTCCAAACTGTTTCAGCTGGGAAACATGTCCGAACTGTTCCAAACTGTTTCAACTGGGAAACATGTCCGAACTGTTCCAAACTGTTTCAGCTGGAAAACATGTCCGAACTGTTCCAAACTGTTTCAGCTGAAAAACATGTCCGAACTGTTCCAAACTGTTTCAGCTGGGAAACATGTCCGAACTGTTCCAAACTGTTTCAGCTGGGAAACATGTCCAAACTGTTCCAAACTGTTTCAGCTGGGAAACAACTGTGTGTGGAAAATGTGTCTTCCTTTGCTCTGCAGTGGCCCTCAAATCCTCAAGAAATAAGAGCCAGAGACACATGCAAACACAGTTACACACACACAAAGAGAGAGCCCAAAACACAGTGTATGTTGAGTAGTGGAGTGCTGGTGTTTATGGCCTGGAGGAAGGAGCAGGCTTTCAGACTTTTCACTTTACCAAGAATTCATCACTAAGATTCCTCTGCCAAGCGTTTTGCTACTCGCTGGTCGGCCAGGTGGAATTGATTAGTCCAGACTACTACTAACTGAGAAACAGGAATTCAATTTAAATTCAAACAGTTTGGCAGGAATTAGATATAAAACGTATCAGTTTGGGTCTTGGCTCTTTGAAAAGGAGTTATGCTCTTTTGGAATCGTGCATGTTGAAACTGTTATCTTTTCTTAATAAACCTACTCTTTAGGGAGCATAGCTCATTGACAACTCATGGACAACTCATTGACAACTCGTCTCCAGAATGCTCTGTTCTGGGCAATTCCCTGTCCTTATACCAGAGTCAATTGTTGTCCTGTAGGAGACAGAGAGGTGGTTCATGATGGAAAGGATTCCCTCTATGAGTCTCTTCTGTCTGTGGTAATCAGTGAAGGTGGGTTAGCACTAATGCTAATAATGCAAGACGGGTAAATGATGGTCGCAAACTGTGCTCAGCCGGCTGCCCCAACACTAAATGATCCCAGATTTGCATTGGTCAGTTTGGTCTAATTTAATTAACATGTTGGCGACTGCCTGGCATGCCACAGTAGATATGTTAGATGGACTGGCAGGACTATCTGTCAGAGAGAGGAGAAGAGGGCTCCAGCTATTGAGGAATGTGTAATCTCAAAATCCCCAAAACCCCTTGATATGCGAGACCAAAAGTAGCTGTGTCAAGCATAAGGGAAAAATCATTAGTAACTGCATTCTTAAAGATTATCTTATATTCTCCATGATGAGCCAGAGAGAGAGAGAGAGTAGGAGAGTGAGAGAGTAGGAGAGTGAGAGAGTAGGAGGGAGAGAGTAGGAGGGAGAGAGAGAGAGGGAGAGCGAGCCCCAGGACAGCAACACAATTAGACCCAACCAAATCATGAGAAAACAAAAAGACAATTACTTGACACATTGGAAAGAATTAACAAAAAAACAGAGCAAACTAGAATGCTATTTTGCCATAAACAGAGAATACACAGTGGCAGAATACCTGACCACAGTGACTGACCCAAAATTAAGGAAAGCTTTGACTATGTACAGACTCAGTGAGCATAGCCTTGCTATTGAGAAAGTCCGCCATAGGCAGATCTGGCTGTCAAGAGAATACAGGCTATGTGCTCACTGCCCACAAAATGAGGTGGAAACTGAGCTGCACTTCCTAACCTCCTGCCAAATGTATGACCATATTAGAGACACATATTTCCCTCAGATTACACAGACCCACAAAGAATTAGAGAAAAAAACCTCCCATATCTCCTGGGTGAAATACCACAGTGTGACATCACAGCTGCAATATTTGTGACCTGTTGCCACAAGAAAAGGGCAGCCAGTGAAGAACAAACACCATTTTAAATACAACTTATATTTATGTTTATTTTTTCCCCCTTTTGTACTTTAACTATTTGCACATAATATGACATTTGAAATGTCTTCATTCTTTTTCAACTTTTGTGAGTGTAATGTTTAATGTTAATTTTGATTGTTTATTTCACTTTTGTTCATGATCTACTTCACTTGCTTTGGCAATGTAAACATATGTTTCCCATGCCAATAAAGCTCTTAAATTGAATTGAAATTGAGAGACAGAGAGATAGAGAAGGGTGAGAGAGGAGAGAAAGAGTAGGGAAGGGTGAGAGGTGGAGAAGGAGAAGAGTGTGGACAGGGAGAGAAAGAGGAGAGAGAAAATTGTGAGGTTGAGAGTGAGGAGATTGAGGAGAGACTGCCGGGAAAGCGGAGGGAGGGAGGGAGAGGTAGTGAGGGGTAGGGTGATGTTAAGAGTGGGGCCTCTCACCAACAGGTGCTTTTAGACCCTCTACTTTTCTCCCTCACTGAACCAAAACACTTGGGAAACAAAGGTGAATATTGTTCAGCCTGACTGACTGAGTTCTGTCTGTTTATGTGGGGCAGTTCTATGTCCTTGCTTAATGCCCCCATGACATCCTGGGTCACCTTGCCTACCCCCCCCCCTCACACACACACACTATACACACACAGTAACCCCTAACCCTGCCTGGCATCCAAAGGGCAAGCAACGCCCCAGACCAGCTGCCCTCGGAGCGCCAGGTTCTAATCCAACCTTATTGTCAGCTTCTCTAATTCCCCTGACACACACCCATACAGACACCCATACAGACACCCATACACACATCCATACAGACACCCATACACACATCCATACACACATCCATACAGACACCCATACAGACACAGACACACACCAATACACACAAACACAACCACACACACACCCACACACACACCCATACAGACACCCATACAGACACCCATACAGACACAGACACACACCCATACAGACACCCTTACAGACACCCATACAGACACAGACACACACCAATACACACAAACACAACCACACACACACCCACACACACACCCATACACATACACATACAAAGACACACACACACACTCATACACCCATCACACACACACACACACACGCACGCACGCACGCACGCACGCACGCACGCACGCACGCACACACACACACACACACACACACACACACACACACACACACACACACACACACACACACACACACACTATATACACAATAACATGCCTCCCCTTAACTCAGGTGTTCCTGTAGAACTGCCCCCCCCCCAACAACACATGCACACACACGTACACTTAACAAACAATGCATACACACAGACACATGTACCGTATATATAAGTAATTACTCACACGCAAGCCATTAACACCCTGCAGACTATACAAGACATACATATTCACACACCCCATTACAACCTAACTACAGTGCTCCCTGATAGACAATCACACACACACTCACACACACACGCACACAAACAAACACGCACACACATCAACAACAGTGGAGCAGGCTGTCATGGGGCAGAGGTGTGTTATTCTAGTGAAAGGGCAGCTGACTGGGTTGAGAGCTTCGCTCCCCCACTCTAGAGATCAGTAATGACAAAGCCTGTGTGTGTGTGTGTGTGTGTGTGTGTGTGTGTGTGTGTGTGTGTGTGTGTGTGTGTGTGTGTGTGTGTGTGTGTGTGTGTGT